>NW_028270154.1:24994905-25313613 GCF_037043375.1 Chiloscyllium plagiosum
TGGCTGTGAACAGTGAAACTAGGCTCACAGTAAAGCTGAGTGATGAAATGTCAAATAAAAAAACACAGGAAGTGTAACACCTGATAATAGAAACTCCACAAGGAACTTGGCAGAACTTCATTGCAATGAATAGAAATATAACAGAGTAACAATTGGGCCGATTTTTAATGCTCCCCACTGATGGTTTTGCAGGCCGGAGAGCCTGTAAAATTCCTCAGAGGGTCTTCCTATCAGACTGATGCCTGTTCCAAAACATTTCCAACAATTTTCCATTGGAATGGCTGAGGCTTCTTCCTACACTGCAGTGCATTGCTCCAGATGGCTGGACCCAGGTGGTAACGTCAGACGTGGCTGTCACAGCCTGGTGCCATGGCCTCAGCTCTTGGTTCCGGGGTAGTGCCTGTGCACTGCCCCAGCTACCTCTGGATCCCTGCCCTCAAAGTGGGATGCCAGTTTTCCCTTCTCTGCCATGTCCAGGACATATACCAAGAACTGTGCCAGGAAGCTCTGGATTGACGATGCTTGTCTGGCAGCTCAGTGACTTTTAAAGATCACACTGCCACCAGTAATGTCAGTCCATTCGAGACCATCTCAACAATGGCAAATTATTATGGGTACAGTCAGTGGTAGGGTTATAATCAGTGGTAGAAAGGAGACAGAATCAGATGAGAAGGGCACCATAAGGGTGGGGAAAGTAGTTCATGAGTAAAATTTGATGAGATATGGTGAGAGACCTGACTAGGCCTCACAGCAAAAAGCTCTTCTAGTACCTTGATGGAACTGACCACCAGAAAAGCTCAAGCTTCAGTCCATGGTTTCCTTTTTCATTTGAATTCCTTTAAAATTTTAATTGTCTTAAAACAGCATTGGTTGTGTGCATTGAAGATAATATTGGCTGTGTGTTATCCTGTATCTGGTTAGCTATATGATCTTCTGTGCACAGACTCAGCGAACTACATTCTTTTCTTGTACAAGTACACCATCTGCTATGTGTTATCCTGAGTAAACACACTGCTCGCTCTCTTATCCTCCTTGTGACACACTCCTCAATCTTTATTCTCTCTGGCTACATCAAAAAACACTTGATTTCTTTGTATTTGATTTGCTTACAAGACACTCCATTGCATTTCTGTCCAATATCACACTTGGCACTGGTAACAAAAATCTGTTGACATCATTCTACATTCTTTTCTGACAGGTATGTATTGTTATGGAGAGGACAGATTTTCTTCTAAAAGCAGCAGTATTTTAATTATCCATATACTGCAAGTTAACTGTTCAGATGACGTATGAATCCTTTGCTATTTTACTGCTCACACAGTCCAAACTGTGTTTTACTTTGTGTATATTATGCCTCAACAATTTTGTCGTATTTCAGTAACTCAAGTTCAGCATTATTGGGAACTATAATGTGGAAAAAAATTGTCATTTAACTTGCTCTCAAATTCTCAACATTGTTTTCAGTCTCCATGTTGCTGTTCACTATGTCTGAGCTGCAGAAAACAATAATATTTCAGATGCATTATGGCAGGTTAATTTAGCCTCACTGGAGATAATAACTCTCTTTTTTAAATCTGGATTGATAGAACTTCCAAATGAATACAGTTGCTCGCTCACCAAAAAAAGTGCCATAAGCGAAATTCCTCCCCATGATCCACAGCTGATTTAAAGTCGGTGGCTGAAATTTCTATCCTGTGATTTGTTGTTACATTTTTAAGATGCCGTAAAGGTCTGAGAAGGTGACTTCTTGAAATCTGAACAGTGGATTTGTTTCCTTTCTAGGTGTGTTGGAGATAAAGTCAGCCCTGACTAGCTTGACTGGATAAACATTATCACATTAGCTGTTCATTTTAACCCTCTGCATAACCTTTTTTGAGCCGTTACAAACCGGAGTCCCAGGTTTCATCTTTGTGTTGATGTGTTTGAAAAGACATGGGCTGAGCGAGCTGATAGCACGGTTGAGACAGCAGCAAAGCTGGAATGATGAGCAGAAAATTTCGGCAGAGTTGTATTTCCAAGTGGCTATCTTTTGACCATTACCAGAAATATACTGAAGAAAGGACAGAATCAGTTTTCTAGGCGAAAGTGGGCACTGCAGATGCTGGATTAGAGTGGTGCTGGAAAAGCACAGCAGGTCAGGCAGCATCCGAGGAGCAGGAAAATTGATGTTTCAGGCCTTCATCAGGAATGATGCTGCTCCTCGGATGCTGCCTGATCTGCTGTGCTTTTCCAGCACCACTCTAATCTTGACGCAGAATCGGTCTTCGTTGTAGACAGCTGTAGTGTCTTTACAAAAATGGCCATTTTTTAGCTATTACTATCAGGGAAATCAGGGTCGTATATTCTGTGTTCTTTAGGTAGGATGAGGACAAAGGAATAAAGTGGAGAACAAAGATTTCATGTCATTTCCACTAAAACTTGCTGCAATAATCAGAATAGTAAGTTGGCGACAGATTCTTCTGTGACTGCTGTTCTTGGAACAGAGTCTGCCCAGAAGCTCCCTCTGGTGTCACTAATATCCTTTTAATCCTGCCACATATTATACAAAAACAATCTATTGTCCTCCAAATTTGAATGTGTGGGAAAGTGTGACTGTTTGCCGGCAGACCTCCTTTTTTATAAAACGTTCATCCACATTTTAGAATGAAATATTTTTCCAGCAGAATTATGAATGAATTCATTTTGTTTCTTCTTTTTAGATGCAGCATTAATTCACTAATACATTCCAGCATTGCTCTGTCTGTGACATTAATCAATACAAGAGCAACTGATTCAGCTAAATCGAAATTGAAAACCTAGTAAAATCCAAAAGCTATGTTTTCTCCCCAGGGAATTCTGCCCAAGCCTTCTTAAAATATGAGATTTGATGGTTTAACAGCCAAAGTGATAAGAATAAACTGCTGCAAATACATCAGAAATTTTATTAAAGGATGGAAATGATTTTATTGATCTGTATTTCTAAAAAGAATGGACTCAGCTGATTTGTATGCAGTTCCAAGCTGTAGAGCTTTAAGGAAATGGAATTAGAGATAGCCGATCAGTGAAAAGAAAGCTCACAAAGTAACATTCAAGCTCTGAACATTCTGTTTATCATATTTAAGTTGTTTATAATATTTGCCTTGTGTAGCCATGACACAAGATTTGATCATTGTAGTTCGCAATTTTATGCTGCATAAACCAAGCTCAAGTATTACTGAGCCAAATACTCTCTCTGAACAGTGAAGGCATTTTTTTTTGTTTGACAATCATGGTTTCTGCCATCTAATTGTATGAAAAAGAATCATTAGCAGGGTTACAAACTTAAATTCTTGTACTGCACCAACTAAAAAAGGCTGACTCCTGGATTATGGTTCAATCAGGACATCTGCATTCACATTGTTACAATCCCCGTAGAAGCTGATAACATTTAAAAGAGAAATTTGAAATTTTTGTCATAGTTGAAAAGCATGACATGGTGTGGTTGCACATTTGAAGACTTTTATTGTAATAAAAAGATGAAGACCACTATTAAATAAACACTATGCTCGCATGTTTTGAAGTATGGAGCAGTGCTTTACGGGTATATGTTGTACTTGTTCTTTAAGTGAGCATTCAATTCTCCCAGAATCTGTCCAAATTGATATTTGGGTCCCAGAGTTTTACTTGCATTCTTTTCCTTTCCCAGCTTACTAACCTTTTGTCCAGGATCTGTCCTTCACAGTGAGAGCTTTCCCAGAGATTCTTGAGTGTCAGTCTAGTTTTAACTCCAAATAAATTTAATCTTTTCAATGGGAGTACAGGTTCCTTCATACATTTCTGTGCAAAGACATTCAGCTCTAGGCTCTTCTCTCTTTGAGGTCAGATGGATAAACTTTTCCTTTGGGACATTCAGTGACATTTTATGCAAACCTATAACCCAGTCTGACAATGGCTTCCTCTGCACCATTTCCTTCTCAAAACTTATTTGCATGACAACACCAATCTTATAGGCCTTATACTCAAGTAAGAAATGCTATTAACTATTGGTTGGATTCCGACTCGATCATATCCTGGAATCAAGTGGACAGATTAAATCTGAACCTGACATTCTCAAGACTTTGGAAACTACCAGCCTTATGACTGAAGACACAACTGCTGTCTTCTCTGTCTCCAAACATGAACACCACACCTCTCTTTCACAGGACACATGTGTTGACAGGCAGACATCAGAACAGGTCACGTAACTTCCTTTGCTTGGCCCCAAATCAACGACACAATCCCAAACATTTACTTCATAATTGCAACAAATGTCATGATTCCTCCTCTCCCTTTTCCACCATCTATCAAGACCTTTATGCCATCACCATTCTTTGTGTAACTCTTTGCGTGTTAATTTTCAATGTGATCACAGGTAGGCAGTTACAGAATTTACAGATAGAAGAAAGGTCCATCGATCTGTATGTTCAGGAAAATGTAAGCAAGTGCAGTAACTTGAGATTGGTGGAAAAGAGAGATTACATTAACAAAAAATTAATGTAACTGTACTCTTCAACTTGGCCAAATCTTGGCTTCATTAGAATCTACTTCCTTGATTCTTAAGCAGGGCAATGTTCAGTTTCCAGGTGAAAGTTATCAAACAATGTATGTATCATTGTCCTTTGACCATGATTCTTTTACCAACTGGGAGACTTTTGATCTCTGAGTTCATTTTCTGGAACACCTGGGTACAGAGCTGTCCAAATATAAGGTTCTGTTACCTGTCTGTGAACTCATAAGGGAGTAATTACACCAGTACCTAAATGTTTAAGCTGACACAAAACATTGCAGTAATGAATATTTGTCAAGAATATTATCAATAATATGTGTAGACCTCCCACAATGAAACCTGTTCTCTATTTAAACTGGAATTTGAGCACTACGTTATAGTGTTCTATGCCTGAAGTGGGGAGATGGGGGCGGGGCGGGGTTTCCTGACCACAGCATTATGACCACCACAATAGAAGGCGCAAGGCGCCAGGTCCACCCCAGCCAGCCAGAATGGGGATCGAACTCCATACTGTTGATCCACACTGACCATTCAGGCAACTGAGCCTGAAACAAGTTTATAAGATGATGGATGGCATGGATAGAGTGGAAAATATGAGGCTATTTCCCAGGTTGGAGGGGTCAATTACTAGAGGACATAGGTTCAAGGTACGAGGGGAAAAGTCTAAAAAGAGATGTGTGAGGTAAGTTTTTCACATAAAGGGTGGTGAGTACCTGGAACGTACTGCCAGAGGAGGTGGTGGAAGCAGACACAAGAGCAGCATTCAAGAGACACTTAGACGAATACATGAATATGAAGGGAATAGAGGGGTACGGATCCTGTAAGTGAAGACAGTTTTAGTATGGAAGGGCAAAATATGTCAGCGCAGGTTTAGAGGGCCAAAGGGCCTGTTCCTGTGCTGTTTTATCATTTTTTGTTCTTTGTTTTTTTCAAGACGTCCAATTAGTCCACACTGCAGTGTCAACACTCTCTTTTACATAGATGTTGTAGGCTAAAACTATCAATAAAGATGGCAGAGGTTTCACTTTCTTTCCATCACATGAATGCCTCCCCATCTTACTGTCTGCCATTGGCATTTGTTGGAAGGATTTACTAGTTAATACTCAGTTATTATTGGCTGCATTATGACCACACTTTCCTTGGACAAGAAGTCCAGGAAAGGGACTTAATCCCAAAACATCTGACTCAGAAGCAGGGATGATTGCCCTCTGTGACACTTGACTTACAGATATATGCACGAATGTTGATTGCCAGTTTTTCATATCATATTGATGTTTATGAAACAAAATTCAATTGGCCATAAAATTTTCTTTACAGTCAGTACCTAACGTAAATAAGGGTGATTATTCATGCACAGTGACATTTGAAATTTTGATAATACCTCCAAAATATTCCTTCCAGTAAAAGATGAGATGTCAGTGGTAATAGCTTTATGCTGACAGAAAGTTGTGAATATTCACTGAAAACAAGACTTCCTACAGCCAAACACCCTTTTGAGTGCTTTATTTTGACATGTTTGAATTACTTAGTCTTGGATAAAGAATGTTATTTGCAAGGAACCTTGGCATTTGGAGCCTTTTAACCACAGATTCAATTCAACAGTATCCTTTGCTACAGCAAGTGACAGGAGCAGGGATATAGCCAGTTAGATCTTGCCTTCTTCCAAGAATAAATTTCAATTGAAGAAGGTGTTTTTTCATCTTTAATACCCAAGTTCAAAGCCAGCCAATGCTTGCAATTGAAATTTTCCTTTGTTTGTTATTCGGTTCTTTTAAACAAGTGCTTAGTTTGACTCTAAATTGACATTCCCACCCAGAAAAGCCAAAGGACTGTTGTAGGAAACAAAAAGTTGTCACACTGATCCAATAGCCCAAAGTTTCATTTTGTGACCCGGTATTGGTAACTTTAATCTAACCACAGTTTCCCTAACCTGTGAGATCATGCATAATATTCACGAACAAAGTAAATTTAAGGAGCAATGTCCTCTTCATAATATGTCATGCAAGAGAATTTTCCACGTAACAAATACAGCTACACTGTGACAATCTATGGTCAAATAATAGCTGGATGAATATTGGAACACTATTTCAGTCACAATGGGATTTCACTCATATTCATCATTTTGGTTAACTGCATATGATTTGCTCAGTAATGCCTCCCAGCCAGTTCTTCAATTATATCAAATTGCTTACTATTCAAAAAATGCTTAATGTTCAAAAAAGGCAGAGGACTTAATATAGGTTCTCTGTAACTCTGCTCTGCTTCTGTCTCCAAAGAATCCCCTTTCTTGTACACATGCCTTACCTCTATTTTCAAATATTGCCAAATTTAATTTGCCCAATAATTTCCTCATGGATGTCCACCCAATACAATTTCCAATTCATTCAAAACTTCACATATCTCTCACTAAACCTGTTCTCCCATATTATCAATTCATACCAATCTCCATTGTCTCTTATTTCAAAGAATAGTACAGCACAGGAACAGGCCCTTCAGTCCATCAGGACTGCACCAAAACATGGTGCCTTTCTAAACTAAAAACCTATTGCCTCGACACAGTCGGTGTCCCTCTACACCTTGTCTATTCATATATCTGTCAAGATGTCTTCTAAATGTTGCTTCATACCTGCTTCTACTAACTGGTCTGGCAATGCAGTCCAGACACTAACCACCCTATGTGTAAAAAGTTGCCTCTCACATCATCTTTAAATTTTCCCCTTTTTGTCTTAAACCAGTGTCCTCTATGTGTTCCAATGCATCAAATTCATAATCTCATTCGAATTTACAGGTCATTTCATTTTCTTCACTCACCTTTTGGAAACCTCTTTTGGTGTTACAATTTCCTACACATTCATCTATTTTAGTTTTGATGGCAGAATCTGTAATCATCACAGCCTATCTTTTCAATTCTCTTCTAAACTCCTCTGCACTATTCTTGATCTCACATTGAGAAGGTTCCAGTGACAACTACTTATTTAATAATTGTTTTCTTCATCTGTATTGCTTATTGTCTATTTCTGCTGTATTAAGTGTGTGGATCATTTTCTATATTGAATGCTATATCAATGCAGGTTGGCAAACTATTTGAGAAAAGAAAACAAATGCACAGATCTTTTAAAAAACTGACATTTATATAACAATTTTCATGAGCACTGAAGTTAAAAGGACTTACAGTCAATTAAGTACTTTTGAAGGACAGTTACGTTTTAATATGAAAAAAAAGCAGTCGAAGAATGTGGTGCTGGAAAAGCATAGTCGGTTAGGCAACATCCAGAGAGCAGGAGAGTTGACACTTCGAGCATAAGCCCTCCATCAGGAATGAGGCTTGTGGCCCAAGGGGGCTGAGAGATAAATGGGAGGGGGGTGGGTCTGGGGAGAAGGTAGCTGGGAATGCGAAAGATAGATGAAGGTAGGGGTAATGGTGACAGGTCAGAGAGGACGGTGGAGCTGATAGGTGGGAAGGAAGATAGACAGTTAGGATAGTTCAAGAGGGTGGTGCTAAGTTGGAAGGTTGGATCTGGGATATGGTGAGGGGAGGGGAAATGAGGAAACTGGTGAAATCCACATTGATCCCATGTGGTTGGAGAGTGCCAAGGTGGAAAATGAGGTGTTCTTCTTCCGGGCGTCGGGTGGCTAGAGTTTGGCAGTGGATGAGCCCAGGACTTGGATGTCCTTGGCAGAGTGGGAGGGGCAGTTAAAGTCTTCAGCCGCAGGACGGTGGGGTTGTTTAGTGCAGGTGTCCCAGAGATGTTCTCTGAAACGTTCCGAAAGTTGGCATCCTGTCTCCCCAATGTCGACGACACCACATCGAGAGCAGTGGACACAAAATGATGTGTGTTGAAGTACAGGATTCTGTTGGATTCATTCTACTGTGTCTGTTGCTCTCAATGTGGTCTACTCTACATTGGGAAGACTGGATGCCCACTTGCAGAACTTTTCAGAGAACATCTCTTGGACAACCACGCTAAACAACCCTACTGCCCTGTGGCCGAATACTTTAATTCCCCCTCCCACTCCACCAAGGACATGCAAGTCCTGAGCCTCCTCCAGTGCCAAACTCTAGCCACCTCATCTTCCCCCTTGGGATCCTCCAACTACACAGGATAAATGAGGATTGTACCAGTTTCCTCATTTCCCCTCCCCCCACCTTACCCCAGTTCCAACCTTCCAGCTCAGTACTGTCCTCATGATCTGTCCTACCTGCCAATTTACCTTCCCACCCTCCCCTCTGACCTATCACCTCAATCCCAACCCCTATTCACCTATTGTATTCTTTGCTACCTTCTCCCCAGCCCCACTCCCATTTATCTCTCAGTTCCCTTGGGCCACCCTCTCATTCCTGATGAAGAGCTTATGCTCGAAACATCGACTCTCCTGCTCCTCAGATGCTGCCTGACTGGCTGTGCTTTTCCAGCACCATATTCTTTGACTCTGATCTCCAGCATCTGCAGTCCTCACTTTTTCCCTATTAAAAAAAGCAGCCAATTTTCATACAGCAATATACTACAATTATGAGATCATGGCCAGATAATCTGTATCTGGTGATGTTGCAAGAGACATAAATATTGGCCAGGACATTAGGGATAATCCATTTGGGCTTCTTCAAGTGTTTGATGTTTGTGCTTGAGTTTTGTGATGGGATTTGAAGCCATAATCTTCCGACTACCAACTCAGCCACAGCTGACACCAGCCAGGTATAACCAATTAAATTTATCTTTTTGAAGACCGCGACGCTCTGTTCAAGATATTTAAGTAATTAACTAATTTATTAACGTCTAATTTGTGGTTAACTATCTCACTTAGTTGCTGCGGTTAGAATAAGCCATTGCTCAATCATTGAAACGTTTGTGTAATCACTGGAATTTGAATTTGTAAAATATCAAGTGAACTTTAAACTGTCTAAGTTAAAATGTGTAAAATTGAAATTTCCTCATAGCATCTGCAGTTTTCCATGATTTTCATCTCTCTTGATATCTTGCAGTGGACTGTTTGGATCCAACATGCTCAAATCATGGAGTGTGTGCCCAAGGGGACTGTCACTGTAGTCCAGGTTGGGGTGGATTAAATTGTGAAATCCCTAGAGCTCAGTGCCCAGATCAGTGTACAGGACATGGCACCTACATTCCAGAAACAGGCCTCTGTAGCTGTGACCCAAGCTGGATAGGCCCAGACTGCTCAGTTGGTAAGATAAAGCAGTTAATTCTCTGCATGACTAATCAGTAAAATGATGACTGTACCTAAGTTCCACTCAATCTACACCTTAATTCCGTAATGAGACTGCAGGGTTTCTCCCCTATGAATACAATCATCTGAAATTCCTCCTGCCATTACTTTGTTAGAAGCATTAAAATTTGTTTTAAATTAATTGATTTTTTTCTGACTTTAGAGAGTTTTGTTTTAGTATGACCTGAATTATAATTATGAGGGAGGAGTTCCTAGTCAATGTGCTGCATGTCAAACAAGGGAAGGCACAGTGTTCCATATGCTACTAGGTAATGAAACACTTGGGATATGTCTCTTTAAGTTCTTCAGTGAAGAGAATAAGGAGCCTAAACTAAAGGTCTTGGAATGGCAGTAAGCCAAACACTGTAGCACAACATGTGATTTGAACTAGAATAACTGATTGAGAAAAATGGCAAATCAAATGACAGGATGGCCATGGGACATATTCAAATGCAGAATGAATACAATATGAGGTAAATACATTCCAGCTAAGAAATAAAGAGGCATATCAAAGACAGTGAGTAGTTCCATGGATAACCATAAAACCACAATAAGCACATCTTGGTCATGCCGACCCCGATATCCAGCTGCCGTTTCTAATCCCATCTCCCTGCACACGGCCCATAGCCCTACAGCTTACAGCACTAAAGGTTCAGATCCAGGTACTTTTAAAAAGAGTTTAGGGTGTCTTCTGCCAGCACTAACTCAGGCAGCAAATTCCAGACATCTGCCACCTTTTCAATTAAGAAAGTTCTTCCTCATGTCCCTTCTAATCCGTCTGCCACTTAGCTTGAGCCTTTGACCTCTGGAGTTTGAGCTCTCTCCCAAGAGAAATATGTTCCTTCTGTGTACTCTATCACTACCCTTCACAATTTTGTATACCTCAATTATGTCGCCTCTCAGCGTTGCCTGTTACAAGGAAAACAACGTCAACCTCTCCAATTTCGCCTCGAAGGTCTAATTCCGCAGCTCTGGCAACTTTCCAGTAAGTCTTTTCTGCATTATCTCTAGAGCAATTATGCCCCTCCTGAAATGTGCTGACTGGAACTGGTCGCAATAATCCAGTTGTGGCCTCACCAGTGTCTTATTCAATTTCATCATTATATCCCTAATTTTGTATTCTATACCTCTGCCAATGAAGGAAACCATTCCATATGCCATCTTTATAATCTTATCTATCGATACTGCTACTTTTAGAAACCTGTGCACTTGCATGCCAAAATCTCTCACTTCATCTATCCCTATCAGTATATTCCTCTTATAAATAAACAACAATAGGGCTTAACAATGAGTTACTCGACAAATGTTTAAGAAATAAACAAGAAATATGACAGAATAAAATCAAAATACTGCGGATGCTGAAGATCTGAAACAAACACAGAGAATGCTGGAGAAACTCAACAGGTCTGTGGAGAGAAAAACAGAGTTCATGTTTCAAGTCCGGTATAACATACAAGACTCAAAACATTTGCACCGTTCGTCTCTCCAAAGAAATGCTAAATGTCTAGAATGGAAGCAACAAGAGAAATTGGAAAGGCAAAGAACGATTATCATATAAGGCAAGTAGACAACATAAGGGAAATTTCTAAGACCTATAACTGCATTTGCAGAAAAAATTGAACTTTTCAAATTAAAGGGAACTATTTTGTGTTTAAAAATGAAATGTAAGATTGACTTTGTACTTATTTTAAAACTTTTCCTTCCTGTTGTGTTAATTTTGATTTGTTTGCTGAACTAACGCACAATTGATTTGGGTGGCTCAGGGGCTCAGTGATTAGCACTGCAGCCTCACAGTGCCAGGGACCCAAGTTCGATTCCAGATAACGGTAACTGTCTGTGTGAAGTTTGTACATTCTCCCTGTGTCTATGTGGGTTCCCTCTCACAATCCAAAGATGTGCAGGTTAGTTGAATTGGTCATGCTAAATTGCGTAGAGTTCAGAGATGAGCAGGTTAGAGCTAAATGTAGAGGCATTGGTTTGGTTTGGATACTCTTTGGAAGGTCAGTGTGGACTTGAAGGGTCTGGTCCATGCTGTAGAGATTCTATGAAATGATTAGACTGTGGTGTGTTTGGTATGAGACATTTTAGAAATCCAAATGGAAGCAAGATTTACACTCAATTTTAACCACCTAGCAAACATGTAGTAACGCAAGTGATGTGGCCATCCAGCTGTGGATGTTGGCTGACTCAGTCGGTTTTCATGATCACTTGCTGACTTTCCAACCAAAATAGCTACAGAACTAGCAGGAAGCAATTTTCCAGCTGCTAAACTTGAACCACATAGGAACACTGTAGGTTCAAGCTCCAGAATTAGGTACATTTTCTGGGAAATAGGAAAAAGACTGGCACAGAGCAGGCAAAAAGCAAAAAATCATCCTGCTCCTGAACAACAAGGAAACTTCAGAAAACATTTTGGTGGTTGGTCCAAGCAGGTTTACCTGGTCTAAAAGCTTCTTCTGCTCCCCCTACTCAAGCCTCAGGTGAAAGTAGTACATCAGGCCCCAGTGACACCATCGAAACCTAATCTAAATAATTAAAGTAAACTCTGCAGATGTCATTGTTGCCTAAAATTTTAAATTACAGTTGGCAAGATCAGATCCAGAAAGCAGTAAGTCCTATATTTCATTTTAGTTAACACTTTCCTGCTTCCCCTACAGTCAAAGGTGTATTTATGCAGTAACTGGCAGAAATTTTCAATAAAGGTTTCAGGTTAATCTAAGATCTTACTGAAGTTAAGAAAGCAGAGAGATATGATAAAAGGCTAGCTTTCAACATTCCTATCTTCCTTGTTTGATCCTGTGGAGACAATATTCAACTCAGCTGTAGAAAATAGCTTAACTAGCTTAGAATCTCAATCAGTAAGGAACGATGTGACACATCTGCCTTGTACTTTTGATTGAAAGGTTTTCCTTTGTAGGACTTGCAAAACCTAATAGAAACTCAAGTTCCAAAATCTCACATGGATGAGACTATATAATGCATAGTCTGATTGCTGTATCACTTAAAATCTGTTTCCTATCTTCAGAAGTGTGCTCTGTGGACTGTGGTACCCATGGTGTCTGCATTTCTGGTGTATGCCGATGTGAGGATGGCTGGACAGGTATGGCGTGTGATCAGAGAGTTTGTCATCCTCGCTGTGCAGAGCATGGGACCTGCAAAGATGGAAAGTGTGAATGCCGAGAGGGCTGGAATGGAGAGCACTGCACCATTGGTAGGGAACAAGGTTGATTGCTCATTTCTAATACAAATTTTTTATAAACATTAATAGTTTTATTAAATCATGCTCTCTGCATGTTTGCTAAGTGTATTTCCTTACAGTGAGTTTATAATCCTAGTTCTATAATGGCGTAAGATGGGAGGGAAAGGGAAGGTGAGAATATGAGTGCTGTTCCAATATCAGAAATGAATGGCAAGGTCAGAGGACAAGTCAACTTTAAGGACTCCTGTCTACCCACTATCGAACATTGGAAATCCCTTTCTTAATTACCTGCCTTGTCATTGGAAGAAATGGATTGTGGGTTCAAAGAAAGACTCTGAGAGACCAAAACACCCTCTAAAACTGATGTAACTCTTTAACAAAAGAAAAATTTTGAAAATAGCAGGTGACAAATACTTCCCTTATTTTCTTTTATTTCACCCTCCTCTTCATGCATTCTTGTTCCTCCTAATGAAAATTAGATTCTTTTTCTTGTGTTTTATCTCAGGAATAAAAATAATTCATTGATAGAAGTCAGCCACTGCTATCAGCCACCTCTTATTTACTGCTCTAAATGTTAGAGCTTAACATCATGGAGAAAAGTTGCCCAATTCTGAACCAGGTGTAAATTTGTACCAAATTTTCGAACATAGTAAACAAGAACACAAGAATGCTCAAGTTTTCCAACTCTCTTTCAGATTGTTCAGTGCTGCTACAAATGTCAAGTTTGTTTGTTTTCATCTGTGTTTGTTTGTTTTCATCCGTGTTCATTTAAATGGTGCCATCATTCCAATTCTGTGCAAATTCATTGGAGCTGATGGATGGATTTTCACTAATAAGACAGGTAGCGTGACCTTGGGAATTTCCCCACTCATTGTTAGGAAAATGTTAGATATAGAGGAATGAAGCAGAATCAGTCAGCATGGCTTTATGAAGGAGAAACCAGTCTTAACAAATTTATTAGAATTCTTGGAGGAGGTAACAAGAAGGATAGAAAAAAGGGAACTGGCAGATGCAATGTGTTTGTATTTCCCAAAGCCTTTCAATACATAGAGGGTTATCAGATAGACGGCTACTTAATAAGATCCCATGATGTTGGGGGTACCATATTAACATGGATACATGATTGGGTAAATAATAGAAAAGAGAGTTGGGATAAGGGGATACTTTAAGGATGACACCCTATGACTAGTGTATTGCCTTAGGGATCAATGCTGGGGGCATAATTATTTACCAAACATTAATCACTTCGATGAGGGAACTGAAAGTAGTATCGCCAAGCTTGTGGATGATTGTAATTGTATCTTTTACAAGTCAGTCATGCATTCATAATGATATGACAAAAACTTTTGTGGAAATGTCAAAAACAAAAATAAAAATAAAAAAGAGATTAAGCTCTGTTGAGTTTAGTGTGACTGCTAAAGAATGAATTCAGTAATGAGAGCATAATACTTATTCTCAGAATTGACAGGTGTGAGCTCCTTTAGCCCTTCTCTTCGCTGCTGTTGTGTCACACAGAACAGACCCACACCTGTGCAGATTTGTTGTTCAAGTCACCAATATGAATAATTTTCTTGGGCAAGGTAGCATTTTCCACTCTCGAAACCTCACCTCCAACAGAATTTGCTAAACTGAGGAAAGATAACAAGAGACTGCTGGAGCAGAATAAAAAAATTAACAAAACATTGTTGACACAGCCACAGTTGCACAAGTCCAGCAGCAACAAGAATAAGCTTTATCTAATTACTCTTAATTTAATCTGTGGCAAGAAGTTTGGAAAGTGCTACGTAATTTTCCCTTTCAGTTCACAAGCCAACCTTTTAGTTTTGAAAATTGGTTTGCCTGCTTCATCATTCATTCTAATATGGATTACTTTATAGTCAAATGGCATTACATTGGAGATTTAGCTTAATAAGTACGAAAGTCACACTTTATCCTTTTTTAGCATCAAATCATTGAATAGCTTTAGCAACTAAAGGTTAGATTCATACAATACTAACTGGCAGTCTTAAATCAATTCTTCATATAGACTTTGCAGCCTTAATGTGTTTTCAGGTTTTAAATGTATTAAGAAGTGCTAATAGGCACTTTGGTTCTTGCAACTGGATTGTCATTGATAATGTTTCCTTTTAATCTTTACTTTTTAAAACTAACAGATGGCTGCCCTGATCTGTGCAATGGCAATGGGAGATGCACCCTCAGCCAGAACAGTTGGCATTGTGTCTGCCAAACAGGCTGGCGAGGACCAGGATGTAATGTTGCAATGGAGACATCTTGTACAGATGGCAAAGACAATGAAGGAGGTGAGCCTTTGATGGGAAAATTGATATTGGGTAGAGAAATGTATAATAAGCTGCAGAAAGGATGCTATCAACCCCTCTACCCTTCTTGATAAATTGCAGTCAGGCATACATTCCATCTTATAAAATGACGCAGATGGTACATCGAATCATGGTCCCCAGGCAATCCAACCTATGCATCCATTTTCTCAATGTGAGAATTTCATGACTGCTCTGAGATGTTTATTGAAGGAGTTCTGGCATTGAGTTTGGGGACAATGAAATTAGTGCAGGATAAAGGTGTTGTGCACTCACACTCACATTCTAAAATTTTGTTTAGGCCATTGCCAGTCTTAAGTTTGGATTGTCATCGCACGAGAACAAGTAAAGAGTATGGAAATGGAGAATTCCAGTGCATGCTTTACTCATCTATTGTCTCTGTACCATGTCATCGTTCCTCCTTGATTTCCTTTTGAAGATAATCACTATCAAATATTCCACTTAAGGATCATATTTTGTTGCATTATACCCTCATTTTAACTCTCAACAGTGCTAAACAATACAACTCACCCCTTCATAATAACATTTTATGATCCACATATATCTCCTTTGCCATTATCTCGTATCCCTTCCCCATCCACATCAATTTGATTTTATTCTTCCGTCTATTAATAATGATTTCCAGTGATTTGCTTTTGATCCAGTTGGAAGGAGACAGCTTGTTTTTAACCATTTTCCTTAATAGTTTTAAACACTTGAAACTTATCTCCATCCTTGTTCCAAGCCCATTATTATCATCTTCCATATTGCAGCATCCCATCAAAGTTGTAATTGATAGAATGGTGCTCTCAGCTATCTTGCATGTGAATACCCTGACCTGTGAGTTAATCTTTTAATCCATTTTTTGACTTACACACTTTTAAATGCAATTTCCACCCTTTTTATTCTAACACATTTGTTCATCACTGCCACCATTAATCCATTTCCCTTAGCTATAATACTTACTTTTTAGCCTGCCTTGACTGAATCTGAAGGATTTGTTTCCAGAAGTTGGTTTATTAAAGGTGTGTTCTCATGAGAGAAAGTCTTTTAACAAAGTGGTCTCAGCAATCGGTCCTTCAACTTCCACTGTTTAAGGATGATGACTATCTTCCGTTGCAATACTGCCAATTTTTCTATTCATGCTCTATTCTTAATTCTCTTTTTTGCCCATATATCAGGAAACATTTTCAACCTGGAACATTAACTCTGTTTCATTTTCCACAGTCACTGCCAGACTGATTGTCTCCAGCATTTTCCATGTTTTTGGCCATTCATATGGTGCTCCCTTCCACAGAAAGCAGAAATTACATTCTTCATTATCCAGTTGAATGATACTTCACTGTCAGTCAACAGCACTGTTTCCACATGCCTAATATTTTTAAAAATTATGAGTATAAGTGCTCCATTGAAACAATAGAACATTTTAAACTTTCCCATCAATTTTTCACCTGAGCAGTGTGCAGCAGTTTCTTTGACCATCCAAGGCAATCCTACAGATTTGGAAACCCAACACAGAAATGTGCAGGAGTGATCCCAATGATATTTATTGCCCCTACATATAGAAAAGTGTCTAGTTTCTGCACCCCGACAGCAATGTGACTCAAATTTGGAGCTCAGACGCACTGGGATGTGCTTGGAACTGCTTGCTTTAAAAAATACTTCCAATTGTAAAAAAAGGATTCATTTCAACATTTTTTGTTTCGATCTGTTCATTTCTTTGATTCATAAACACAGCATTGCCAACTCTTGCTGGTCAATAGCAAGCCTAATGATTTGTGCAAATACTTTTTTCCAATACTCATTACTAATGTGGGAAACTTAAAGATTTATGTTTAATTTACCTACATCAATCACCTTCTTTATAAATTTCCATAAATTATATGGTTTGTGTGAATTTTGAATTGCTTTGAACAAAGTCATCATTGGAGACAAATGCAAAATAATGTAGATGCTTGAAATCTGCAATAAAACAAAGTGCTGGAGAGAGAAACGGAGTCCAATATGGCTTCTGTTCTGAACTGGAGAGAGAGTTGAAACAGTGATGGCCTCTATTCTGTAGATAATGGTAAGGAGGAGCAGGTAGAACGGAAGAGAAGGTCGGGCAAGGTTAGAGGATGAAGGAAATTAGAGATCACAGCTATCACACAGTGAAAGGCAAAGGAAGTGGCATTAATTGTAGAGGAGAGAAATGCAGATACAGCAGGTATGCATGGCAGAATGGATCTCACCTCTGCTTAAAGCAAAATCTAGAGGAATAGATTTGGAATAGGTGGCACGGTGGCTCAGTGGTTTGTACTGCTGCCTCACAGAGCCAGGGACCCAGGCTCGATTCCAGCCTCTATGTGGAATTTGCACATTCTCCATTCTCCAGTCTTCATGCGTTTCCTCTGGGTGCTCCGGTTTCCTCACACAATTTAAAGATGTGTAGGTTAAGTGAATTGGTCATGCTAAAATTGCCCATAGTGTTCAGGGATGTGTAGGTTAGGTGCATTAGTCACGGATAAATGTCAAGTAATAGGGTAGGGGAATGGGTCTGGGTGGGTTGCTCTTTGGAGGTTCGGTGTGACTTATTGGACTGAATGGCCTGTTTCTACACTGTAGGGACTCTGTAGTAATTCTGTACACACTGTGGCAGTGGGAGGAAAAAGAAGCATTGCAAACAAAATGGTGAGTGATGTTCTGAAGTTGTTGAACTCAATGTTGAATCCAGAAAGCTGTAAAGTGCCAAACAGGATATGAGGGGATGTCCCTCGAGTTTGCTTTGGGCTTTGTTTGAACACGACAGGAGCCTAGAACAGAAATGTGAACATGAGACCATGAAGGTGTATTCAAAAGGCAAGGAACCAAAGGATTGGGGTCATGCTGTGGACTGAGCAGAAGTGTTCCACAAGGCAGTCACCCTGTCTGTGTTTAGTCGCCCCAGTGTAGAAGATGTGGCACTGTGACCAGCGAGTACTCATAAACCAAATGGAAAGAACCACAAGTAAATCACTGTTATAGCTGGAAGGAGTGTTTGAGTTAAAAAAACAGAAAATACAGGGGAAACTAAACACGTCTGGAAGCATCCATGGAGACAGAACCAGAGTTAACATTACAAATCCAGTGTGACCCTTCTTTGAAAATGCAATAATTTGCTTTTAAAGAACTGCTTGAGGTATTGGACTTTGTGAAAGAAGAAAGTAAAAGGATAACTGTTATACTTCTTATAGTTGCATGGAAAGGGAATGGATGGGGGATACGTTGTTGAGGGTACTAAAGGAGTGCATCATCTTGCCTCAGAATGGCCACTTTGGAGTGTTGACAGGGTTTAGTAGTGGTAGCATGTTGGAGGTAGTGGAAATGGAAGAGTTTGATATTTTGTACACAGAGCTGGTGGGATGGAAAGTGAGCAGAAGGGAAACCATTCTGGGAGGAAGGGAAGAGAATTGAGTGCAGAACTGAGAGGAGTGAGTCACATATAATTGATGCTCCTGTCAACATCAGTGAGGTTTGAAGGTTTAATCCTCGGTTGATGAAAAATGTCCACAAGGACACTTACCAATTTTTATAGATGCACTATAGATGAGGGAAATTAAAGATCACAGCTATCACACAGTGAAAGGCAAAGGAAATGGCATTAATTGTAGAAGAGAGAAATGCAGAGATGTTACGGCAGGTATGAATGGCAGAATAGATCTCACCTCTGCTCAAAGCAAAATCTAGAGGAATATATTTGGAATAGGTGGCACGGTGGCTCAGTGGTAGCACTGCTGCCTCACAGTGCCAGGGACCCAGGTTCAATTCCAGCCTCTGTCTGGAATTTGCACATTCTCCCCATGTCTGCGTGGGTTTCCTCTGGGTGCTCTGGTTTCCTCACACAATCCAAAGATGTGGATTCTATTTGGAAGCATCACAGCATGGTATGGCAAATGCTCTTCCCAAGACCACAAAAAACTACAGAGAGTCGTGAACACAGCCCTGTCCATCACACAAACCAGCCTTCCATCCATTGACTCCAACTCTACTTCCCCAGTGCTTCAGGAAAGCAACCAACATAATCAAAGACCCCTCCCACCATGGCTATACTCTCTTCCACCCTCTTCTGTCAGGTAGAAGATGTAAATTGTACAAATAGATTCAAGAAGTTTCTTCCCTGCTGTTATCATGCTGAACAAGTCTCAAATGTTAATTCTGATCTCTCTATCTGCACCTTCGATGCAGCTGTAATGCTACTCTGCACTTTGTTCTGTTACCCTGATGCATTTTGTATGGTATGATCTGCCTGTATACAAAATACAAATGTCAGCATGCAAAACAACACTTATCACTGTTAATGATTCTTGAGAAGATTTGTAGCTCAGGTTGATGATATGTATGTAAGTTAGCTCGCTGAGCTTGAAGGTTTGTTTTCAAATGTTTTGGCACCACACTAGATAACATCATCAGTGAGAGTCTCTGGTGAAGTGCTGGTGCTATGTCCCACCTCTCTATTTAGAGGTCTTGGTTTCTTAAGGTTGATGATATCATTTCCCAATTTTTTTCAAGGGGAGCTAAATAGGATCTAGATCGATGTGTTTATTGACATACCACCAGCGCTTCACCGGAGACACTCACTGATGATGTTACCTAGACAGGTGACGAAACGTCTGAAAACAAACCTTCAAGCTCAGCGAGCTAACTTACGAACTTATTACTGTATCTCAGTATATGTGACAATAATAAATCAATCAATCAAAATGAATTCATATTGGAAGCGCCACTGTGGAAAGTAACAACATTGGAATAGATGTGACAGAGACAGAGAAACTGTAAGAGTGGGGAAACTGTAGAATGGAGTTCTTACGAGAAGCAGGATGTAAAGGGTTGTTGTCAAGGTAGTTGTGGGAATTGGTCAATTTATAATGAACAGCTTATGCCTGAAAATGGAAACACACAAGTCAAGGAAAGGAAAGTGAGAGTCAGAAATGGACAAGTAAAGGTGAGAGATGAGTGGAAGTTGAAAGGAAAATTGATTAATGTTTTCAGTTCTGGATAAGGGCAGGAAGTGGCACCATTATTGTCACTGATGTGCCAGGGAAACAGTTGTGGAAGGGAACCTGAATAGGACTGGATCACAGACGGCTCCACAAACCCCATAAAAATACAGGCATAAGTAGAATCCATGCAGCCACCTATGACTACACCATTTATTTGGAGAAAGTGAGACAAGATAAGGGAGAAGGTGTTAATAAGATAACATGGTCAGCCAGGCAGAGGAAGATTGTTGGGAATCGGGAGTACTCAGACCTGTGTTTAAAAAGAATAGGAGAACTCTCAGACCATGCTGGTGAAGAATGGATGTGTAAAGGGATTGGGCAGTGCCAGGGAGGAGCAGGCCAATAGATCCAGGAAACTGAAAATTATTGGAATAGCCACAAGTTATCAGAAGAATCACAGATGGGAGGTGACAAGATTATCGACAAGGGGAGAAATAAATAGAGTCAAGTGGAAAGAAACAAGGTCAGTGGGGTCAAGAAAAGATTAAATAATGAGTTAGCCAGTACAACCCTATCTTTGGAAGAAGGTGGAAACAGGCTGTATGTGGTTGGGAAACCATAAAGTAGGATGCTAAAGGGAGGACGATCTTCATAGGAGGTAAGGTCATCATTAGAGGAATTTGTTGGGAAAGAGTTAACGTCTGTGTAGCTGGAAAGATTGAGACCTGAAACATGAGGGAGCAAAACTGTCAACCTTAATATTGTGTGAGAGCTAAGTCAAACGAACTAGATTAGCCCTTCCTTCAGCTTTCCACAGATTAATTTCTGTGACAAGCATACCGCTGAGCACTGTTGCATTTGCTCCTGCACCTCACTTCTGTCAGTAAAATGTGGTCAAATCAGACATGAGCAGGAATCCTTGCCCAGCTCACCCAAAGTGATCCAGATTGAAGATTAATGTTGATGAAAATATTGACATAATTATTAAATTCAACAATGATTCGCCTTCAGGATTAAGAATATCATGCTGAAGTCAAATGAACTGCAATAATATTGTACCTATAGATGATATACATAAGCAAATAACAAAGTTGATGTGATTCTAATTCTCTGGGGCAATAACTGCCTGAGAACATCAAGTCTTCTTTTGTAGCTGATAGTACACCACTGAGACTCTGCTGATGCTGCTGTCTAAGGAGGCTGTGATATCAAATTTTCAGCCTCCTGCTTTGTGAAGTGGCAGTTCTTCACAGTTTGATGGATACTTGATGGTTTGCAAGATAAATGTAGAATTGGGTGGCAGATTAATTTACTGGAGATTGTTGTGTAACGGTGTTTCTGATGGGACTGGCTGACAGATGAACGTGCTTATGTTGACTGATGGCCTCTCTGGGAGACATTCATGAGAATAAAATGGGCAGATGAGGAGTCCACTAACTGTCTAACTCCACAAAACCCTGCCAGGTTTACCCAGTAATGAGAATCTAGAACAAAAATAAGTATAAAGCCAATCTTTTTACTGTCTAGATCAATGAGGTACTGGTAATATGTAAAATCTTACCATTTCTTGTCATATATGCCAAAGAAAAGGGTTTAATGATGCTATGGAGTATAGTGTTTATCACAAATTCCATTTGTCTTATTAAAGAAACATACCTTCTTCAGTATTTACATATACATATGCTGTTGGTTATGTTGTCATATTTCACTCTGTCATATAACATTTGTTATTCAGGTAAGCAGTCTTCAATACTTTGAGTACCAAAATTCCTTTCCAGCTTTTCAATTCACAATCACAACAATAACAATGTAAACATAATTAGAAGAGATTGAGAAACACACAATTTTAAACAACTTTTTAAAGAGGCAGTTTTCACAGAGGTGTTTGGGAAGTAAGATGTGGAATGGGTTGATGGGGATTACAGGTTGAGAAATTTTCCGCTAATATATAATGTTAACGATTTTTTAAAAATATGTATTTTGCCAGATGTATTGGACAAGACAACTCTGAAATGCCCCCCAGGTCAATTTTATCACTAATTCAACATGAACAAGTTATCCAATAATGCATTTCATTAAGATTTTGTCAACATGGATATGATACTTCTACATCTGTGAGGTAGAAACTCAGAAGTTGTGAGCTATCTCTGTAAAGGAGCTTACTTAACAGTAACATTGACAGAGACCTTAAAGTCCCAGAGGGACTCTTCATCCTTTCAGTGGAATGTCAAAGAAGCACTAATACTTTGATGACATCTTTTCAAATCCTCAGAAGCATCTCAAACTACACTGTTAATCATTTTAAACTGATGTTTTATGCACAATAAAACCACTTCAACAGTAATAGTCTGATTAGCCAATTAAAGAATTTTTACATGGAAGTGCTTGAACCAAACAGAGTTCCTACCTTTTCTGTAACTTAAAGAATATTAAGCATCGACCAGTACAGTACAGGAACAGGCCCATCACTCACCGTATCTGTGCTGATCTTGATGCTATTCTAAACTAATCCCAGCTGCCTGCATAAGATCTGTATCCCTCAGTTCCTTGTCTGTACATGTGTATATCTAAATGCCTCTTAAAATTGGTTATCATATCTGCTTCTCCCACCTCCACTGGCAGCGTCTTCCAGCTACCTACCTGTAAGAAACTTTATTTGTGCATCACCTTTACAATTTCCCCCTCTCACCTTAAACCTATGCCCCCTTGTATTTGATATTTACATTCTGGATAAAGACTCCAACTATCCACCCTATCAATGCTTCCCATGGTGCCCCTCCGCTTCTGAAGCTCTAGTGAAAACAATCCAAGTTTGTCCAACCTCTCCTTATAGCTAATACATTCCAATCTGGGCAACAACCTGATAGAACTCTCCTACACCCTCTCTCATGCCTCCAAATCCTTCCTACAGTGTGGTGACCAGATGTGCCTAACTGAAGTCTTATACAGCTACAACGTGACTTGCCAACCTTTGTACATAATGCCCTGACCGATGAAGGTAAGTGTACCATTTGCCTTCTTTACCACCTTATGTACTACCACTCTCAGGAAGCTATCAGGGACTTTCACTCCAAGATCTCTCTGTATATCAATGTTCTTAAGGGTCCTGTCACTTACTGAATACTTTCCCCTTGCATTTGACCTCTCAAAATGCATTACCTCACCCTTGTCCAGATTAAACTCTACTTGTCATTTCTTCACCCAACTTTCCAACTGATCCAAATCCTGCTTTATCCTGTAATACTGGAAGTCTTCAATATATTCCTGAACAGAGGAATGAAATGTCTTCTGAAGAACCAGCATTTCCAACAATATGTGACTTAAAATGGAACTACATTTGCCATGACCAGCCTTGTAAAATGCCCATGTGTGAGAAAGTAACACTGGGACATGACTATTTTATTGCAAGATTGAATCTAAATATACTAAATAAATGTATCCCTCTTTATGTTAATGTAGATGGACTGATCGATTGCATGGATCCAGACTGCTGCCTTCAATCCAACTGTCAGTCTAACCCACTTTGTCATGGTTCACATGACCCTCTTGACATCATTCAGCAGAACCAATGGGAACTCTCGACTCAAGTTGTGAGGTCATTTTACGATCGCATTAAGCTCCTAGTGGGCAAAGATAGAACTCATATAATACCAGGGGAAAATCCTTTCAATGGCAGGTAAGGAATGCTCTCTTTTGTTAAGATAAGGAGATAAATGTGAAAGCAAAAGTATGCATGAAGTTCACTTTTAAACCAAATTTAATTTTTGGTTAACCTTAAAAAACTGTAAATAGGTTTGTTTGATTCTGGTGGTTAAGCAGAGATCTTTCAGCACAATTACAGTTAGTCAACTCTGAATTTGTCAATTTGTAAACTTCCTAACAAAATATGCCAAGTTCACTGTTTGATTGCAGCCCGACTACAAGTATCTGTCCCCATCACCGTTGCAAGTTTGCAGATACCTTGGCTTCTGTATTATGAAGACTGTGGCTCCCTGGACATCCTGCAGAATTTAAGTGCTGGCCATCTTTTGCAAATTTTCAGGAGATTTCCTCCTCAGCAGCCAGGATGACTGATAGTCATCTGTGTAAATCTGCTGATCTTGAAGGAAACTGCCACAAACAATGCTGTGTAGGTACTTTGCTTGGGGATCCAGCTTTTCTTACCTACTTTGATCTGTTTGGGTTCCTGAGTTATGGGAAAGCTAACTGATGTGAGTCAAAAGTTTTATCTAAGTAGAATTATGCAGCCGACTGAAATGCTTCCATTGACTGGTCTGCCCTAGGAGCAGACTGGTCACTCACAGGCATTGAAAATGTGAGTGAATCATAGAATCCCTAAATTCTGCTTTTTGCATTCATAACTCAGATTTCACTTCATAATCTGAGTTCAGTTTCTTCCTCGGTCATGTTTTTTGCAGAATCATAGAATCCCTACAGTACGGAAGCAAGCCATTTGGCCCATCAATTCCAAAGTGAGCCTCCGAAGGGCAACATGCTACCCAATCCCTGTAATCCTGCAATCCCAGGGCTAATCCACCAAACCTGCACATCCCAGGGCACTATGGGTAATTTAGCATGGCCAATCCACCTAACTTGCATATCTTCGGGCTATAGGAGGATACTGGAGCACCCAGAGGAAACCCACACAGACATGGGGAGAATGTATAAATTTCACACAGACAGTCACCCAAGCGAGTCCCTTTCACTGTGAAGCAGCAATGATAACCACTGAGCCACTGTGCCATCCCTATCCATGGATAGTGGATAGATTGAGTTTGAAAGGGTGAAGAATTTTCTTTTCCACAACCATGCTTTCTTGAGAGTTAAAATGAATCCCCCATCACCTCCATTTTGACAGCTATGGGTGATTCTACATTTGGAATAATCATCACAGTGGGCTATGAAATGAAGCTTTCTCCTTCAAGGTGTTGGTCCACATGTATGATATAGCAGGTGAGGGAAGAGAGGTGGGGGAAAATTGGGCACCATGGGTACTGCACCGCCTACTTGTCTCAAAGTTATTTTATCCACGGATATGAGCCATTTGAAGGTTTTAAGTGGCTAAATAATGACAACTTAACGACCTGTCAGGCAATATCAGGGTGTTACTTGGAGTGAGGGAGGCCAGAGTCAATTATCTAGCCGAGCCTGGAAATCCTGATGAAAGCTTCTCCCCAACAAATTAGCTTGGGACTCTGGGTTATTAGTCCAGAGATATATTCCTGAATCCTATGTCAACAAATTAATTGAATACCAAATAAATGTGGTGATTTTGCTGTAAGGCTACCAGAACTGGGTAAAAGGAAGGTAAAGACACTATAGTCCTACCATATCACAGCTGTCTAATTTGACAGGGATGACTGGTGGTAGTTTAATTGAGCATCACTGTGCCTCTTGTGAGAGGAAAGGGTGAGAAGAAGAGTCCATGGTAACCTCCGCCAGTCCAGTAATTGAACCCGTGCTGTTGAATGATCACTGTGATAAAGGTTGACATTTCTGTCTAATGTTACCATAGTATTTTTTTTTAAATAGTGACAACGTGTAAGAAGTTCTTATACAAAGCTCGATTTGTAAAAAGGCTTATGCAATTTATTACAGATTATGTTGCAACCAGGTACCTGAGGCGATTTCCAAACCATTTAATTCAAGTCCAAAACATCTTGTACAATTTACGTTATTGGGCATTTGATTTACACCTTTTTGGCAGGAATTTTAACATTGACTGAAATTGTTTTTGTTTCAGTTATTTTGTGGAAGCTATTTCTTAGCCTTCTTGGTTCAAATGAGGAATCTGTCTGATGTTTTGGTGAGAGATAATCAGACCAGATAGCAACTGTGAATCTTGATAAACCTCATAGAAATTGCACGTCAGTATTTTTGCAGTAGATGCAATTATTTGCTATTTTCTGCTTACTTGAGGAGATGATTGAGCTTAATAACAACAACAAAATGTGCTTTGTGTCACTGTAATAAACATTCATTCTTTTACCATTTAATAAATTTGAGTGTCAGTTAAATCTTCAGTCACCACTGAGTATTATGATATTCTGTTGTTTTCAAAAATCAACAAAGATCAGATGAATCTATGTAGAAACCATTGAATTGAAATAAGCTTAAGCATAAAGTCATAGAATTGTTACAGCTCAGAAGGAGGCCTGCCAGTTCATCAAGCTTGTATTTTTAAAATTTGTTTATGCAGATGGTGTCACTACCAGACTAGCATTTCTGTTGCATCCCTTATTTCCTGAAGGCGAGTTAAGAATCAACTACATTCTAATAGGTCTGGAGTTACATGCAGGCCAGACAAGGTTTCAATGGCAGATTTTCTTTCTTAAAGGACATTAATAAGTCAGATATTTTTAATACAATTGATGCATAGTCATTATTAGACTAATTTTTTTGTTCCACTTTTTTTAATAGAATGCAAATTTCACTTCCTGTCATGGTGGGTTTCGAACTCAAGTCTTCAGAACATTAGCTTGAGATTCTGGATTACTAATCCAGTGACACTACTGCCACAACTACGCCATCACCTCTTAAACCATTTCCCTGTCCTTTCCTAGTAACACGGCAAATTTGTTATCTTCAAATACTTATCTAATTCCCTTTTGAAAGCCGCAGTTGAATCTCCCTCCACCACCGTCTTATGTCATACATTACTCATCCTCACCACTTACTATATAAAAGAATGTTTACTCTTGTTTCTTTTGCCAATCTGCATTCTCTGGTCCTCAACTCATCTGTCAAATGTAAAGTTACTCCCAATCACCCACTCCATCAGCCTTCTCTTTGTCCTCTTCAAATCTATCAATGTCCTCCTTACAGTTCACAATACTCCCAAATTTTGTGTCATATGTAATTATTTCAATTGTACCTATACATTATATGATGTATATGTCATTCATATACATCAAGAAAAGTAGTTATCTTCATACTATTCCCAGGAATACCTTTCCCCAGTCCACTAATCAATCATTTAACACGACTCTCTGTTTCAGCTGAATTGTCATTCCTTTTCTTCCATGGGGTTCAATGATGCTGACAGCTAACTGAGCAAACTAATTACCCTAGTACTTATATGCCTTTAAAGACTTTTGGACTAATGTGAATTTCATTCTCTTCTCACTCTCCCTCCCTCTGATTCTCTTATTTTCGCTGTTCCTTTTAACATTCTATAATCAACGTGGTTCCAATTTGTATCATCAACCTGATGCCTACCATGTTTATCTTGTCATTTTGCTGTACAGCCAGCACTGGCTTGATTGTCCTATGGGATCCTTTGGGAATATAGCCTGGCTCTACCCAAACTATTTCCTCTTATCACAGCTCATCATTCCAAAATGGTTTTGCCTGCTCGTATTTCATTTCAGTTTAACTGGGACAAATGCATTCTTAACCCTCTAAATTTGGAATTTCTTCAATTATGTTTTTCTACTCTTTTTTTGGTTCTTTACCAAAGTTAATTCATACCTTGTGACACAGTATACATTGTTCCCCACATGTTGCTGTACTCCCAACTGACCCACTTAAACTTTCGTCTTTCTCTGGAATGGGATCCAGAAATGGCTTCTTCCTTGTTGGCCTGGAAAGGTATTGATCAAGGTAAATCTGCTGAACATACTTCAGAAACTCTGCTTTCTTTCTGTCCTTTACTGCAGTGCCACCCCAGTTTATATTAGGATGATTAAAACTCCCATAATCATGACTGTACAGGTTCTGCAACTCTCTATGATTTCCCTATAAATTTGCGCCACTACATCTTTCCCATTTGTTGCTGACCTTCAGGACACAGCCGGTAGTATAATGGTACCTCTACTAATTCTTAATTCTGACCAGATAAATTCTGCCATCGGCCTTTCCAACCTATTTCCCTCTTCAATGCAGTAATATTCTCCTTAGTCAAGACTACCACACTTGCAATCTTTTCTGAACATCATGTAACCAGGGATATTTAGCATCCAGACCTTCCCTTTTGGAGTTGGGTCCCCCTTATTAACACAACATTCTTTTAACATGTAACTATTTGTACCTGCAGCTCTCCAAAATGCACTTATGTACATGCACCATAAACCTGAATTAGATTTGAATATATTTCCTTTTAGCTTGATCCCAACTGATTCCTTACCATTTCGTGCTCTAGTGCTATATTCCTCTCCAAATCCTTTGTGCATCCTGTTTATCTTGCATAATGGTAGATCTTGGCTCCCACCCCTAAGTTACTTTACATCCTTCCCAACAGTACTAACAAAGGACTTTGGACCCAGCCCGGTTGAGGCGTAAACCATCTATACATGTCCTACTTCTCATGGAACTGATCTCAAAGTCCCAAAAATTGAAAGCCTTTCCCCCTGTACTATCAGGGGGAATCTGCTCTATTCTTCTACTTCTACAATCAATACAGTTAAATGCTGTATGTTCTAAATCCTGAGCTTTCGACTTTGATAAGTAAAAATATATAGTATGCATAAGGCAAAGGATCACATACAAATATAGCTGTATTGCTGAATCTAAAATTATCTAATGAAAAATAGTCCATCCTACCTTAATTGCATACTTTGTAGTTATTGAAGATTGGAAGATTGGAATTAAAATTTCAGTCATGACTGATTGTAGATATTTCAGTGGAAAATGTAAAAATTCACCAACCACGAGCAACATTACCTTGTTAATTACAGAGAGTGATTACTTCTGCTTTCAGCAGAAGAAAATTAAAGGAAATTCAACAATATTGTGTATTTCATAGTATTTTACAAAAAGTGTAGCTACTGTGTTTGGATTTCTTCCAGATATGGTCCAAGTGTGCTTGCATAGTTCATATTACCCCAGCATTCTGTGTTGCATGTGATTCTTCCAAAAAATTCACAATTTATGTATCCAGTGATTTCATCATCTGTTATTGAGCACACCTATCAGCTATCCACTTTTTTGACAAATTGGACAGCAGCTGCAGCTGTGGAAAGTGCTCCATTGTGGAATATTTCTCAGACCTCAAGTCTTGGATATGCATCTTTACTTTCCTCGAACCACATAGGAAACAGTATTGTTCAGCTAAAATGTGAAAATGTTGGCAACTGGACATAAATGTGCTAATTGCGCAGCTCGTTAATGTGATTGGTAATGACCATCAATGTAAGTTTTTTCCTTGTAGAGCTGAGGAGCGGTGAAGAACTGTATCAATTTGTTGCTTGTGAGAGAAATTCATGTTGCTCCATATATCAGAATGTTTATAGAATTAGTGTCCTTCAGGGAAAGACATTAGCCATCCTTACCTAGCCCACAAAGACCCCAGATCCACACTGATTAACTTTGAATTGCCTTCTGAATTAGCTTAGCAAGTCAATTAATTCAATGGCAGTTGGGGCTGGGACCAGATGCTGGCCTTACCACATCCCACAAATGAATGAATAAAAAAGGACCAGGGATGGTGTGCTGCAGGGTAAATACTGATGGTTCTCGTTGTTTTGTTAAGTTGAGTGAAAATAAATGTGGTTTTTTCAAGATCAAATTGGTTCCAAATTGAAAAACATTGAAAGAGATATTTTCAATTGTCTCAGTAACCTATTGCCTAAGTTAGGTAGGTCTTATTATGATCAAGCAGTCAGCCTTGTTTATTAGTGATACCTACAAAAATAACCTATGACTTGAAGCCATTTGACCCTAGATATTCATGAACACCGATGTTTTTGCTGACAGTTTATACAGTGCAATATTTACCAATGGTAAATTGCTGCAGATCTGTGTCTATTGAATTAACACTTGCAATATTTATGTGTGTTTGCATTCGGGATGAGAGATTTCTATAACAAACATACATCATAGCTTTCTACTGCTCAAAGTATTCAATCCTCAAGTGTGTTACCAAACCAGCCTTTTATGTCATGTATCATTACTAAATTAAAAGAAAATATTCAACCTAGAACTAGCCTTTTGTTTAATCACAGCTTAGCTTCACTAATCAGAGGACAAGTCTTTACAAAGGATGGAACACCATTGGTTGGAGTTAACGTATCGTTTGTCAAATATCCTCAGTATGGGTACACGATTACTCGTCAGGATGGCACGTAAGTTGATAATTAGACTTTCTCTTGGCAGGGCCCTTTCTTCATGGTTTCTAAATACCTACATTTTTAATTGATTTTTTTTATTTTATTAATTCATAGTTTCTTCAATGTTCCTCCTCACGAGGGAGATGACTGGTCCAGAATGTAGGCACAAGATAAGAGATGACTGTACAGAGACTCACCCAATAATCATCTTTCATATTTTGATATTGACAGTAATAATGACTGGACTTTTCTTCCATAAGACTATCATAGACTATCCAAATCAAGTTCCCATCCCATCACCCTCACATATCTCTTTCCAGCTCAGCTCATAACCTGCAAAAGTTGAAATTCAGGCTCACATTTTCCCTTTCTACTGCAGGAACATCAAGATCCATTTCAGCCAACTCCCACTTTCTTTCTCCCAATTTCAGGCCCTCATTCCATTTCTTTCCAGACTCATGCAGACCTTCCTTGATTCTGCTTAGATCATTTTCAGCACCACTTGTGCCAATAGCACCATTTTCCACCTCTCACTTCAAGGTGAAAGGTGGAAAGTGTAAGGGGGATACATGCAGCAAGTACTTCACACAGAGGGTGGTGGGTGTTTGGAACGCGTTGACAACATAGGTGGTAGAGACAGGCACGGTAGATTCATTTAAGATGTGTTTGGACAGATGCATGAGTAGGTGGGGAGCAGAGAGACTCAGATGCTTAGGAATTGACCGACAAGTTTAGACAGTACATTTGGAATGGCTCAGGCTTGGAGGGCCGAAGGGCCTGTTCCAGGGCTGTAAATTTTCTTTGTTCTTTAATATTCAATCCTAATTATTGGTCTGGAAAAGCACAGCCAGTCAGGCAGCATCCAAGGAGGAGGAGGGCGTATGCCTAAAATGTTGATTCTCCTGTCTGTACTTGCGCCCTTCTCCAGCATTGTTTCGCAGGAATTGCCCTCCTATATTTCACAGCATTACTTCAGTCTGTGGTGTCCCATTGTATGAATGGCCAACTCCTCTACAATCATGATTCCATTTTAACCTGTGGTGACCCCAGAATAAAATTACTGGAAGCACTACATGTCCAGCCATTTCTAAATGTGTAGCCACCAATGGACTTCCTGAATCACAGAATCCTCTAACCCCAGTATTCTCCCAACATTCATTCCACATATATTTTGTGCATTGTCCTCACTGATATGTCTCCAGCCACTCTTGAATTTTAGTCCAAAAGTGCAGCAATACATATTTTTCTGAGAGCTTAATTTAATGTATTTGGAATCTATAAAGTGCACATTATTGCTTTAACTGCCCTATGCACATTGTTTTAGATTTCATCCTTGCCATACTATCAGACATTCCATACCTATCTGACTGATATTTGGTAATTTTGACTTTTATTTGATGGTGAAAAAAAAATCTTCTGCACCTGACAGTGTGCAATATCATGACCAATTTATTACTGTTAAAGGGAAATAACTTGAAATCCATTGCAATTCAAGTACCACTGAAAATGCGAGAAACGTACAATTATGTTGGTTTTCTCTGACTTGATTTGGGAGTTTGGAAGTAGCTACCAATCATTCCGAACAGCAATTAACTTCAAGTTGACCTCGTAGCTTTTTACAGCAATCAGGCTTTGTCACCTTGAAGGGACATATCAGATTACACACAATTTTACCTCAGCAGTAGAATTATACATTCTACAGTACAGTACCTTGTGTGACACTTCTACTCTTATGAAGCAATGCGTTGGCTGACTTATGAACAATGCCATGGGATGCACTCTGATTGAGTGCACTGCGAATTACTGTGGAAAATATATGCCTTTTAATAATTAATTTGGGATGTAGAGAAAATTAATTTTTCTCTAATACTTGGGATATAGCAAAAATTATTTTTTCTCTTATTAACAACACAAGTTCCTGTCTATTTCACTGCTCTGATTTTAATAATTCTATTTATACGGTCAAACAATAAATTGAGAATTTTGCATTGGAAAATGCTTTTGACGGTCATCATCATATTGCCTGAGGTCATAAAATATCAATGATAGCGTGATTCAGTTTCAGGTTGACTTCTGTTTTAATTGTGGCTATTTTATTTTCCCCTTAGGTTTGATTTGATTGCAAATGGTGGTGCATCACTTACATTGCACTTTGAGCGTGCTCCATTCCTAAGTCAAGAGCGCACAGTCTGGCTTCCATGGAACACATTCTATGCTATGAATACTCTTGTGATGAAGACTGAAGAAAACACTATTCCAAGCTGTGATCTGAGTGGGTTTGTGCGACCTGAACCAATTCTTGTCTCTTCACCACTTTCAACTTTCTTTAGTTCTTCTCCTGAGCAGAACCCTATTATTCCTGAGACCCAAGTAAGTGTACTGCAAAGATTGTGGAAAACAAATCAAATGGGGTGGGTTTGGGGAATCAGATGTGTGAGGAATAACCTCACTTTACAGCCAGGTGCCTTGCAGTAGCAGTTAAAATCTCAGTCGGGGAGGGAGGCGCTGATTTGTTCTGCTGATTTTCAATGCTCATCTGCTCATGAAGAGCTTTTGCCCGAAACGTTGATTTTCCTGCTCCTCGGATGCTGCCTGATCTGCTGTGCTTTTCCAGCACCACTCTAATCTAGATGCCCCCTGCAGCCAGAACCAAAAAAACTCTGTCTAACTGCCAGCCTCTTTGAAGCCCTCTAAGTGATTTCCTCATCTCCCCATGCCTTCCTGCACCAAACCTTATCTGCAAGATCTGACCTGCCTGTTGGCTCAGTACAGGAGCTAGCCATTTCCAACTCTTCCTTTCTAGCAAGCAGTAGCACAGTGCCTGTCTGGCACTAATAATGCACTGCCATCATTTAAAGAGGATCCAGAATCAAACATCTCGAGTCTGAGATAAGTAAGGAATGCAATATGGAATTTTTGCCACACTGATTTTATGCCCATTGTGAACATGAGTCAGATTCCTCCCTCTGGATAATTTGTATTTGGACTGTGAAATTGTAACATTTAACCATTTGGTTTGAGATAATTGAGACCTGATTAAGAGATCCTTTTCATGTCTGTAAAACAATGGCTGAAACACCACATAACACAAGAAAATGGGAACATAAAATGAAGGTAGCAAGTCATCTGGCTATTGCATTCTTGCTTAACTATTATTTGCATTGAAGTCAAGTAGTAAAAGGATGCAGTTTTCATAACATCATATATTTGAATATTTTCATCAAATTAAATATCTTTCTATTGCAAATCTGCATGATTTCCTTTTAGTTTTGATTCTCCCAATTTTGCAACTTCCTTTAACTTAGGCAGATGGGTGACTTACACCCAGCTTTCTCGCGTAACTGTGTCATAATTGATTTCAAAGAGGAATGTGTGAATGTATTCTTTTTCTGTTTGTGTGGAAGGGCCTGATTAGCTCTTCCTTTCAGGAATGTAAGGCTGATAGTTCTGATCAACAAATTAGCTGTGCAGAAAATAATTGCTGTCATGGTCATCTTCAAATAATGTCTATTTAAGAGAATCTGGAGTTGGAGGGAGTGGAGATATCAGGGAAGTTGATGATATAGGAGAGTGTATATAAGTAATGTTGAAGCTGAAGATCAACTTGGAAAGATAGGTTGTAACAACGGAGTGCAAATCTACTTTGTATGCTTCAATTTCCTGGTTTGCATTGTCTTAGTATTATTATACAATTGTGGACCAGGTATTTAGTTAGAGTATCACCAATACTTACAGAGTTTTAGCAGCTGAATCAGTCCTTCTTTCTCAAAGTACAATCCCAAACAGTCCATTATTGCTTTTTAATCACCAACTACACCCTTGCTCCCTGCCAATAACTCTCCACTCCAACCCTATAGTACAGCCCACTTCCACAGAGCAAAAAGAAAACCACTGGCCATAAGTGATAAGGATTAAAAACAATTACTTTTTTGAGAATTTGATTCACAGATGTTGAATAATAGTTTATGCTGTTTAACCTTCTGAGGCAAGGCAAAGAGACTTTTGGAACACGTTATGTAAAAATAATAAATTCAAGTGATTAAACATAAATAATTAAGTTACCAGCTTGGAAACATCTGGGTTAAATACATGTTGGGTTAAGCTATGACTAAGTGTGAGCAGGGAATGGAGTTGACAAGAACTGAGTATGACAAGAAATAAGTGTTAAGTTAGGAATTTGGTGCAGGTCGGAATTCACTGCAGAAGGGGGAAGGAAGTGCTGCTTTTTACATATTTTTTTCAGTCTCCAATAACTGGTGAGCATTGAAAGACATTAATTAGTTCAGCACATAGGTGATTAGTTGCTGAGTTTTAATATTCTATTCCAAGCAAGGGGACCGGTAGTTTAAATGGTACTGAAGAGATCTAAATATTGCATTAAATTTAAATAAATAACTTACTTTAAATACAGATAATAGTTGAATTATATTTATAAACATGAAAACCAATTAGTTAAGTTAAACACAATAAAGAAACAGGGTAGACGATGTGTTGCAGCTGTAGCAGGTGGGAGCTTATGGACACAATTATGATCCACAAGAGCTGCATCTGCATGAGCATTTGCAAGTCAAGGAATTTTGGTTCAGAGTTGAGGGCTGTAGGATGCCTATGATCCATCAGGAACGGAAGAAAGTTTCCTGGATACTTTGTTCCAGGAAGCAATAACATCTGTTAGCTTGAGTACTTCAGATTGGGTTTGTGGTCAGGGCTAAGAGAATGTGATTATGAAGAGAAAAGTATGGAGATCTGATTGAAAATAATGGAGGAGCCTCTACCTTAGCAGATATCCAGCAGGTTTGTGGTTCTTGAAGCTTTTGTGAATGAGGGCAGCGACCACAGGGTGGATGAGCAAACTCACCATGGCACAATAGTGTAGGGAGCCATTGTGGGGAGTAAAAGGTGATGTGATTCTTAGTAGGAGATTGTATGACTAGTGGGTTGGAGACTATTCTCTGTCATTGACTGGGTGAATCTCAATAGGTATGCTGCCAGCAAGTGCTAGAGTTAAAGATGTCTCCTGAGGGCTGGGGAAGAAATTGAAATGCAAGGAAAAGATCCAGTTGTTGTGATGCATACAAGAAGCAACTCAAAAAGGCTTCCTCTCTTTGGGCTCAACTCTCAACGGGCCTTTAATAATTATGAGGTGAAAACAATTGCCAATCAACAGACGAGGTCCTATTGGGCAGTTGGCAACTGGCTGCCTGCAGTACTGGGTGTACTGCCAGCAGCAGTGGTCTCTGCCCATAATGCACCATGGACATTGTGGAGGCAAGTAACGATGATCTCAGACATAGAAACATCAAGTTTGAAGCAGAAGTAGGCCATTTGGCCTTTCAAGTCTGCTGTGCCATTCAAGATGATCATAACTAATCATCTAACTCAGTACCATTTTCCAACTTTGATCCCATTAATCCTAAGAACCATATCTAACTCCTTAAAAACATTTAACATTTTGGCCTGAACTATTTTCTGTGGAAGAGAATTCCACAGGCTCACCACTCTCTGGGTAAAGACATTTTTTTTTTCATCTCAATCCTCATTCACTTACCCTATGTCTTTAAACTATGACTCCTGTTCCGGAAACTCCTGTCATCAGGAACATCCTTCCTGCATTTACTCAGTCTACTCCTGTTTGAATTTTATGGGTTTCTATGAGATTCACACTCATTCTTCTAAACTCGAGTGAGCATAGTTCTAATTGATCCAATCTCTCTTCATACGTCAGTCAGTCTGGTAAACATTTATTGCATTCCCCCCATGGCCTAAATGTCCTTCCTCAGATACGGAGACCAAAACTGCACAGAAGACACCAGATGTGGTTTAATCAATCTTCTATAGACGTACAGCAAGCCATCCCCGCTCTGACACTCAAATCCTCCCATTATGAAAGCTGACATACCATTTGCCTTCTTCACCACCACTGAAAGTGTTTGTTTAATTTCAGTGACTGAAAATATGTCGTCATTCAAATAATAATCTGCCTTCCTGATTTTGCTACCGAAGTGGATAACCTTACATTTGTCCACATTATACTTCATTTCCTTGCTCACTCAACCTGTCAAATCACACTGAAGCATCTCTGCATCCTCTTCACAGATCACCTTTCCACCCAAAATTGGAGATATTACAACTAATTCCATCTCATTAATATATCATTAATATACATTGTGTACAGCTGGGGTCCAAGCACTGATCCCTGTAATACCCTGCCACTTAGAAAAAGATCTCTTCATTACTATGCTTTATTTCCTGTCTGCCAAACTGATCTCCCTCCATGTCAGTACACTTCCTCTAATCCCCTGTGCTTTATTTTACATGCTAATCTCTGACGTGGGACCTTATTGAAAGCTTTTTGAAAGTCCAAATAAAGCACATCTACAGGCTCTCCCTTATCAGCTCTACTTGTTACTTGCTCAAAATTTTCAATTAAATTCATAAAGCATGATTTCCCTTTTGTAAATCCATGTTGATTCTGTCTGATCCGGACAATGTTTTCCAAGTGCTTTGTCATTAAGTCTTTTACAATGGACTCAAGCATTGTTCTCATTGTCAGGATAGCTTTTGTTTTGTTAAATAGAGGCATTGCCCTCCAAACCATATGAAGTTCTAGAATCTGTTGAATCTTGAAAGATGACCACAAATGGATCCTTTATTTCTTGGGCCATTTCCTTAAGTAATTTAGGATATAGATTACTGGGCTCTGTTGATTTATCTTTGTTGAATTTCATCAATTTCCCCAACACCACTTCCCTACTAAAAGTGATTTCTTTAAGATCCCCCCCTCTCAATAGATCATGCATTCACTAACATTTTTGGGATGTTATTGCATCTTCCTTTGCAACAACAGATATACATTTACTCAGTTTGCCAATCTCTTTGCTCCCCCATTACAAGTTTCCCCATTTCTCAGTGCAAGGGACCTACATTTATTTTTATCTCTTCATATTCCTGCAGCAGCTTTTGCAATCAGTTTCTATGTTCCCACAATCTTAATCTTTGACTCAATTTTACCTCTCTTATTCATTCCCTTTCACCTTCTTTGCTTAAATCTAAACTGCTCCCATTCTTCAGGTCAGCTGCTTTTTTTGGCCAATTTGTATGCCCCTGCTATTGTGTGGACTTCCAATGATTTCTAGGAAAAGGGCGGGTGGCAATTTGGAAAAGACAGGAAGTGTTATGGTGGACACAAAGAGGAAAAATTGTTGGAACATTTCCACTAAAGCCTCAGAAAGGAAGCCTGCAGGGTGAAGTGTGCAGACCTCTCTTCTACCCATTAAATCTGTTATCTTTATATACAATGTTCCACATGAAAGATTTTGGAAGAATTTGCTATTCAAAGTAAATGGACTGGTAATACAGATCATTCATGATTTGATCAAGTGGTGAAACAGGTTCCACATTCTACTTACCTGAATCATATTCCTGCATCTTATATAGTTGTATATGCCCATCAGTGATTATTGTTCATTCCCCTTATTATACTTATTACATGAAATAACCAAAAATCCCTATACTGTATACATTGTATTGTTACTGTACATTTTTGTAAAGAAAGTATTGCAAAAACCTACTTGACCCTAGTTTCACATTTGAGAACATGAAAAAATTTGCTCCTCTGACATAAAATAAGATTAAAGAAATCTTCTCTCTTTTTAAATAGATTACAGTAGGGACCTTAACCTAAGCAGAGAACACATAAAAAGGATTTCTTTGATATTGTTTTGTAATGGACTGGGTTATTCTAATGTAGTTGCTGTTAGTAAACAGGCAGTTGTACTGCATTAGACAATGGATAATAATCAGTGATTAACAAAATTGCGTTTTACAAATTTTTAACTTAGGTCCTCAGTATCTGCTTTACCATGTAGGTATTTTAACATATGTCTGTTTCATGTTCAGGTTCTACATGAAGCAGTTGAAATCCCGGGCTCCAATTTGAAGTTGTGCTACCTGAGCTCTCGTACCGCTGGCTACAAATCCCTTTTGAAAGTCACAATGACTCAATCCATTGTGCCAATCAATTTAATTAAAGTTCATCTGATGGTAGCTGTGGAAGGACATCTCTTCCAGAAATGGTTCCATGCATCTCCTAACCTTGCCTACACCTACATATGGGACAAAACTGACGCCTATAGCCAAAAGGTCTATGGTCTCTCAGAAGCTGTCGGTATGATTTAAAATTCTGCTTTTACGTTGTCAACTTCTATAATTTTGTTCACATTAATATACAATAAAATTGCTTGGTGTGGGTTACACAAAGTATAGCCATTGATCTGGATTGTGAAATTCAACACTGTCAGCCAGGTTGCAGTAAAACATCACTGCATCTAACTGCTGTATTCACATCCCTGGCTTTGCTGTTACTTTATATTATTCATGGCGGGTGGGCTAGTTTCTGTATGAAAATTTGCAAATGTAAATTGCTGTGGACTTAATCATTGCGTTGTTGGACTGCACTTTGTGGCATAGGAAAGATTGCGGCTTTGTGTGAAAAGTAAGGACCTGGACAGCAGCTACAGCATAACTAAATATATCCTGTTGTGTAATAGGAAGAGTTTCAGACTGTTAGGTTTCGGAATAATATGCCCACTGTACATATTACATACAAGATCGATGAGGGAATGCAAAAGTACCAGTAAATCTAGTGAAATTGTGATAACAAAACATCTTTATTTTCTTTCTCAAACAGATAACACATTTTGTTTATTTCCAGTGGAGGAATTTGTCATTAATGAGATTATTGACAACATTTCTGGATGATTTAAATTGTTGACATTATTATGCTCAGAATTTTCCAAGCTGGTGGTGATGATTTTTGTAGGAATGGGCATGTGAAAGTTTAGATTGCAGCTGATTGAATAGGTCCCTGTTGTTCTGTCACCTCCAAGGGGAGCTGCAGAATTTAATGAAGGAACTGCAGCATAGTTCCATAATGGGGGAATGGTTTGGAGGAAAACACCAAAGAGCCTTGATAAGTTGCTGCAGTGCATCTTGTAGATGGCCCACCCTCCGGAGATACCCAGCATCACAGATGTTAGGTTTCAGACAATTTAATTCCTTCAACCAATATCAAGAAATAACTTGAATCATTTGGTTCAGCAAAGGCTACTTGCCCTGACAACATTCCAGTAATAATACTGATAATATGAGCTCCAGAACTTGCCACAACTCTAGCTGAGCAGTTCCAGAACAGCTACACCGCTGATATCTACGTAGTTTTTTTCTCTATTCATTCATGGGATAGGGCATCGCTGGCTAGGCAGCATTTATTGCCCATCCCTAATTGCCCAGAGGGCAGTTGAGAGTCAACCACTTTGCCATGGAGTCTGGAGTTACATGTAGGCCATACCAGGTAAGAATGGCTGTTTCCTTCCCTAAAGGACATTAGTGCACCAGATGGGTTTTTACAACAATTGGCAATGGATTTATAGGTGTCATTAAATTCTTAATTCCAGATATTTATTGAATTCAAATTCCACCATCTGCCATGGTGGGATTTGAATCCGGGTCCCCAAAACATTATCTGTATCTCTGGACTAACAGTCCAGCAATAATACCACTTAGCCATCAACTCCCCAATAATGTGAAAAATTGTTCAGGTCAATCCTGTGCAGAAAAAGTTGGGTAAATTCAACCCAACTAATGACCCTCGTGGGTGTACTGTTGAACATCAGTAAAGCAATGGGAAGCGTAATTAACAGTGCTATCAAGCAGCACTTGCCTAGCAATAACCTGCTCATTGGTGTTCCTTTGGGTTCCTCCAAAGTCACCTGGCTTCTGACCTCATTACAACCTTGGTTCAAATATGGAAGAAAGAGCTGAATTCCAGAGATGAGAGCAGAGTGACAGCCCTTGACATCAAGGCTGCATTTGACTGAATGTGGCACAAAGATGCTTGGCAAAATGAGAGTCAGTGGGAATCAGGGGGCAACTCTCCACTGATTGCAATCACACCTGGCACAAAGGAAGATGGCTCTGGTTGCTGGAGTCAGTCATCTCAGCTCCAGGACATCTCTGCAGGAGTTCTCAAGCTAGTGCCCAACACCTAACCACCTTCAACTCATTCATCAATGATTTTCCCTCCATCAGAAGTTAGGATGTTCATTGATGATTGCATAATGTTCAACACCATTCACAACACCTCAGATACTGAAGCAGTCCATGTCAAATGTAACAAGACATGTACAATATCCAAGTTTGGGCTAGTAAGTGGCAAGTAGCATTTGCATCTCACAAGTGCCAATCAATGATCATGACCAATCTAATAATTACTTCTTGACATCCAATAGCATTACTGTTACTAAATCCCACTCTATCAACAGCCTGAAAGTTACTATTGATCACAAATTGAACAGGAGAAAGTGAAGACTGCAGGTGCTGGAGCTCAGAGTTGGGAGTGTGGCGCTAGAAAAGTACAGCAGGTCAGGAGCAGGAGAACCGACATTTCGAGCATAAGCTCCTCATCAGGAAACAATCCTGATGAAGAGTTTATGCTCGAAAAGTTGATTCTTCTGCTCCTTGGATGCTGACTGACCGGCTGTGCTTTTCCAGCACCATATACTCGACATAAATACAATGGCTCCAAAAGCAGGTTAAAGGCTCAGAATCCCCCAGTGGGTAACTCACCTCATAATTCCCAAAGCTAGTCCATTATCTTAAAGTCACAAGTCAGGAGTGTGATGGAATATTTACCACTTGCCTGGAAAAGCGCTGTTCCAGAATCACTGAAAAAGCTTGACACCATCCAGAACAAAGCAATTAATTTATTCGCAGTACATGTAGAAATGTTCACTCCCTCCACCATCAATGCTAAATAATGGTAGTGTGTAGAATCCACAAGATGCATTGCAGAAATTCACCAAGGCTCCTTCCACAGCACCCTCCAAAAACTGAATCTTTGCCATTTAGAAGGACAAGGGCAGCAGGTACATGGGAATACCATCATTGCAAGTTCTCCTCCAAGCCCGTCACCGTTCTGACTTGACAACATATCACTGCTCCTTCACTATCACTGGAATTTGCTCCCTAATGGCATTGTGGTTATACCTACACCAAATAGACTACAACAGTTAAAGGAAGCAGCTCACCACAACCTTTCTTGAAGGCAACTAAAGATGGACAATAAATACCGGCCTAGCCAGCAATGCCCAAATCACAAGAAAGAATTACAAAGAATTCTGTGTCACTGATGGAGGAAATGAGTTAGTTAACATACAGGAAGAAAAGAGTTGGGATAAAAAAGCATTTTCACATTGGCAGACTGTGACGAGTACAGTGCTACAGCAACCAGTGCCATGTCTCTACTATTCGTAATCTGTGCTAGTGATGTAGACAAAAAGACAGACTAATATTTGATGAAATCCAAAAATATGTGAAAATTCAAGCTGTGAGGAGGACACAAAAAAGCTGAAAAGACACATAGGTGGAATACGTGAACGGAAATCAAAGTACAAGATAAGATATAGTGTTTGGAGAAATGTGATTTATTCATTTTGATGCTAAAAATAGAAAAACTGAAACTTGCAAGTGTTGGTGTGCCAAAAGTCTTGAGTGTACTTGTACAAAGAACACACAATGTTGGCATGATGATGCGCTAAGTAATGAGGAGAGCAAATAACATATTGACTTTTAATGTAAAGAGATTGTGAAGTAAGAATAAAAGTTTCTTGTAAACGTACAGAGCTTTGGTGACACCAACTTGAAATACAGTTTGCAGTTTGATCTCCATATTTAAGAAAGAATATACTTGTTTTGGAGACATTACATGGTTGAGAAAATTAAGGCTATATTCTCTGGATTAGAGGATTGAGAAGTGATCTCATTGAAATGTTTGAGATTACAAAAGGACTTGACAGGGAATGTGTTGAGGCATTGTTTCTGCTGTCTGGGGAATCTGGAGCAAAGGGATATAGTTTCAGGATAAATTTGGGCTCAGATGAGGTGAAATGTATTCACACAAACGGTTGTGAATTATTGCTATTCACTGCTCCAAAGGGTTGTTTATGTGGCATAATTGAATATATTTAAAGCAGAGATAGACAAAGTTTTACCAAAAGATATCTCCAAGATGCGCTGCAGAAATTCACCAAAGATCTTCAGATAGCACCTTCCAAATCCATGACCACTTCCATTTCAAAGCACAAGGGCAGCAGATATATGGGAACGCCACCACCTGCAAGTTCTGCTCTAAGCCACTCACCATCCTGATATATTGTCATTCCTCCACAGTTACTGGGTCAAAATCCTAGAATTCCTTCCCAACAGCATTGTGGGTCGACCCACAGCAAGTAGACTGCAGCAGTTCAAGAAGGCAGCTTACTCCCACCTTCTCAAGGGCAACAAGAGATGGCAATAAATACTGGCCAGCCAGCATCTCACAAAAATGTATTTTAAAAAAAAGAAAAGTGGAGATGAAGCTTATGATTTTATGATTAGTCATGATCATTTTGAATGGTAGAGCAGGTTTGATGAATCATGTAGCCCTGGGCTCTCTTTCTTACATTGTTAAATTGTTACAACCTACCTTGGTTCAAAGGTCCCTGATATACGAAATGTTTGTTCCAGAGAAGCAGTCCGGGATGGAACAGTGCAGGCTGGCAGAAGAAGTATCATTGGTGACCGCAGGGTGGAGAGTGCTGAGACAGGCAGGATAGAAGCCCCTACTCAGTTTTCAGGAAAATTGTTGCAATTGCATTTGAAGCATTTGTCTCTCTCTAATGAGAGAGCACCCTGTAGTATGGAAAGACTATTGCAACTTTACTTTCTTTACATCTGTGAGAATTTTCAGCCTTGGTACATATCATAGGCTTTCTCCATGTCAACCTAATTGACCCCACAATTCCAAACCCCCACACCTTCATGCTTCCTCCATGACCTCATGGCCAACTCATATTCTACATGGCCTCTCCATGCCAACTAATACCCCATGCTAAGTTATATGCCAATGTCACCTCCATCGCCTCAGTATCCACAATGGCAGCGCTATAGAACCAAGTGGAGATGAAGAAGGATTAAACTTCTACAAACTGTTCAAGGTCCTAATCAATATAATGAAGAAAGAAGTCTCATGTATCATATGCATTCAAGAGTTTATAATTTCAAACCCCCTTGCCTGAGAATCATTTATAAAAGCAACAAACATGGATTCAGTATCTATATCAAAAATAGGTAATCCCTTAATAGCTCTTTACACTATTGATCAAACCATGAATTCAGAATTCCTGTTGAGTTAAGTGCTTTTGGACAATTTGGAACTCAATCAAGTATTCATAAAGACCTTAGCTGTGGTAACAGTTTTTTGGGAAATGTCCAACTTGAACTCTATTGAAACTGCAGGAAAATATGCTAATTTTGTTTTCAAACCTACGCAAGATTTGCTATCAATCTGAACAATCCAGTGGCTAGATTCTTTTTAATTCTAACTGGTGGCTTCAATCAATTTTACTCATGTTTCATTAAGAGGCTGAAGATTTAAATAGCTCGGGCTCATAACAAATAAGCAGACCTTATCCACGTTTGAAGAGCATTTATGACTACTTCCTAAATATGTGATTCCCACATCTGTGATAAAGCCCTCATAAAGCAAAAATGAAGTCTGTTTGAAATCAGCGCTAATTTCAAATGGCCCTGCTGAATTCAGGTCTCCTCAGTTCTGAGATTCACTCAATCGACACTCCCTTATTTTGGAAAAAAATTGAGATTTGTCAGGATGTAAACTTCCAAATTTGTTTTTAAAAGGTCTCTAAGTAGCTGAATGATTGCCAAAAATCCAACCCGGTTGTCAGTGTAAGACGCAGATTGTTTCCAATTATAAATGGTCTTATCATCATTGTTAATATGCTATGGGGACTTGAAGCTCAAGCCCAACATCTTGACTCACTTTACCCATATTTAGTTTCATTGAAAGTCCAAGGATATGTGAACATATTATTTAAAACAATATAATACATTATTTCCAATTAAAATAATTTTAAAAAGGAAATTGAGTGAGGAACGGAAGCACTGAGGGTTTACGTTTTATGACTTAAACTGAAAGTATCAGAGGATTTTTTTTCTCCCAGTGCTATCATTATCAGGTTTTATTTATCCAATAATGTTTTTGCAGAGGCAGAGAGACAAACAGGAAGACACAAAGATTTAGACAACATTAATTAGAGAGGGGCAATTACACATTCCGTTGGAGTTGAACTGCATTTTAAAATAAAGGTGCAGATTTTAAATATCTAGCAGAAGAAATTGGAATTTGGCAATGGAATGATTATCTTCACAAAACCACAATATACTCACATTAGTGACTTGCAATGGCAGTTGCTCAAGAAATAGGGCTGTTTTTACTGGGTCCAAGACTGACCTACAAAGATTGGAGAAAGTGAATTTAATCAGACAGGCAGTGGGCAAGACAAGGCCTGGGCCCACCTGAGAGTTGGCATGGAACCAACCAACCATTTTCATGGTGAGGTCTAATTTAAATTAATTGAGTGAGCTGCCAGCTCAATGATCAGTGGGTGGCAAATCTAGCAGTGCAGCTGGTATTGATACCTCCTTGCAGCAGCACCTTAAAAGGGAAGAAATGGATGTGTTGAGAAAGGAAGAATCAGTCCTGTGACAAAATCTTTCACCGCAGGAGAGACACTAATTATAAATACATTCAAGCTACAAAATCTACAAGTATCTGCCAAACCTGCCTCCAGCTTTCAGCAACAGCTACAGAGAATCCTTTTAAAGGCCACTTGAAAGTGGCCACCTCTTCCCCCAGTAATGTTTTGTGCGCAGCAGCAGAAATTGGTGATTGTCCAGCAGGCAGAAATGAAAAAATAGCATTGTTTGGTGGGGGTCATAACCATGTCACGTATGTCACCACAATCGTGCAGTCACAAGCATTTTGTCTGTTTCCAGCAATATGTTTGGCTGCCAGCAAGGTGTGTTTTGTGATTGTTTGCTGTGTTAATGCTGAATGTCCAAAGATGCTTCAGGGAACAAGGTATGAGCAAAATGAGTAGAAACCCGGCACGACTATTTCCCTTGCTTTGTCTTGTGTCCAGCTTCTACAATGGGACCAGGTCATTGGAGAAAAGTAGGCTACCCAGTGAGTACTGTGCTTCTGGAGGTGCAAGGCTACAATCACAATGTAAATATTTCTGTCAGATGTAAGCATGCTTGCTGATCACCTGCAGGCCTGAACAGCTTGTCTAGCCAACATGGGATACCTCCCAGTCACTGCGTAAGTTATTTTGGCCAGAAACAAAGATGCAAATTGTGATTGAAAAAAACCAATAGCACATTTTCAGATAATACATGGGCAGTTATTGTTCAGGCTCCTGTAAAATGCACCCTTGATTATAACATTTTCACAGCTTCAATAGCTAGAAGCAATATGCAGAATTATAAACGTTAACGTTGGAAAGAGATCACAGCGAAAAGAAGTCAGATTTTTGAAGAGAAGTGTAATTTTTTTTCAAAATGAGTTGTCTGACAGGATGAATTAAGTAATTTCTGATATTTTAATTGTCAAATACCACATTTTAAAATAATCCAACTCCAAACCAACCGTAGCTGTTATACAGGAGAGAAGTAGCAATTGGAATATTTAAATACTGTGGTATACCATCAGTACATAAAGAAAAAAATCAAAATGTATAATTTCAATTATGTATAATTGTATATATATTTATGACTGAATTATTGTTTTGTTGTATAAACATTTATGTGTGAATGAGTGCGGATTGATTCACAGGGTAAAGTAACACGCTTGTGAATTATTTGAACAAACTGAGTTAAACTGAGGGATCATCTATAGGCTTCCTTCATCAGATATGGATTAGTGGCAACATTTTAACCTTTTATCCAGAAGGCTGTGGTTTCAAACCCAACTCTAAAGACTTGAATACAAAATGTGATACAGCACAGCACAGTATTAAGGGAGTGGTTCACTGTCAAAGGTGTTACTTCAGATAAGATGTAAAACCAAGCCTGCTCTCTCAGGTGATATCACAGATCCTATGGCTGCTTTGAAGCAAATGCGGAGAGTTCGCCTTGGTGTTCTGGCTGATATTTATCCTCAACTTATGTTTTTTAAAAAAGATTATCTGGTCATCATCATAAAATAGCTTTTAGAATCTTGCTATGTACAAAGTTTCCTCTGTGTTTCCTATATTGCTGCTACAATAATACTTCATTATCTGCAAAGCTCTTTGAGACGTTTGAGATCACGATGGACGCTATTAAATGTGAGCCTTTATTTACCTTGGCTTAACAGTGCATGTTTATTTCAGCTCCCTCACACCAATCACGTGTGAGAGAGCTACGTCTTTGCATCTCAAAGGAACACATTGCTTAAACAAAAAAATGCACAAAAGTCCATAGAGGTCAACCTATTAATACTTTGTCTGCAACAATATGCCAGTGTTAACCTTTAACATAATTGAAGGCCATTTAACTCATTGTGTTTATGGCAGTGAGATTACAGGTCCATGTTGGGAGGATAACAGTTCTAAAAATGTGATTATTGGCTCAAAATTAAATTTTCAAATCAGCTTGAGTTTAACAACAGATTCAGCTACATGTCTGTTTTGTTGCCATATTTATCAAAATGATGCTTTTCTTTACCCCACGACTGCTTGTTCAGTGCATTCACCAGCTGCCAGATCAATCTTCTGTCCCTTTCAGCATAGCTGCAGACAAAGGTCAGTTTAGTTACGTGAGGAATGGATAAAACTCAGTATTCTTCTACTCGTTTTGATTTTGACAGAAGAAGCAGCTGAAACTGAAGCTCATACTGCCACCTTCAGCCTGCGCATTAGCAGCGACTTTCAAATGCTTGTAATGAGAAAAAGAAAAGGAAGTTTGTGGTCATGGTGCTTGGAGGTGGTGGGAGATGAGAATTCACCTCATCCTACTAGATGCAATGTTTGTTAGGAAGTAGAATTTCAGTGTGTATTCTTGTGAGCAAATTGTAAGCTGATAACTTCTCAGTATACAGTATCCCTTGTCTCAGTATACAACTTGGAGTAACAATATCAACTATACAAAACTCCAATGTCTGAACAATTGATTCTTGAGTGGATCACTGAAGGGCACCCACCAAAAGAGGAAGCAAGCCATTTATATAGTTTAGTTCCCATTGAATGAGAGCAATCAGCAGTGCCAAACCTACATCTACTGAACTGCCACAGGCTATTCCCTGCTTGGAGTGGCAATCTCCATGTCAGTCTTCAAGCTCCCTCACCACCACCCCCTATACCCCAAACCCCCAATAAGCTACATCTAACTATTGACCTGCTTGACATCAGAGCCATTCAAACTTCCTAAGGAACCATGCTGATAACTTATAAAAGGCAGCCCCAATGGAGTCAATAGCTCACAGTCTCAGCACTACCCATCTTGAGCCATATACTGACATGAACTGAATTTCTCCCACATAACTGAAAAAGATGAATCTGATTAAATTCTTTAGTTGTTGACATTTTACCCATTCTTACAAGGTTAATAAGGTTGATGGACAGGAAAGGGCAATTTGTGTAACAAAACCTGAAAAATTATTGATTTGCTGTTTGTTTGATTCATTAACTCTGAAATCTTGGTATCGGTTGTATTGCTCAGTTATCAAAGTCAGAATGAACTCTGTGGGGGAGGAGGGTTGAGAAGTTTAGCAAAACAGGAAATCACAATATTAATGGCAAGCATGTTGGTGCACACATACAAAATACATTCTTGACAGTATTTTGTCAAAGTGATGTGATAGAAAGCATTGTCAACAGTGCTATCAACGAGCACATACTCAGCAATGACCTCACTGATGTTCAGGTTGGGTTCTGACAGGGCCAATCATTTTCTGACCTCATTACATTTTTCATTTAATGATGGGGAAGAGAACTGGACTCAAGTGAGTTGAGAGTGATTACTCTTGACATCAAGGCTATATTTGACTGAGTGTAGCATCAATAAGCAAACCTGCAGTCAATAGGAATCAAAGTAAAAACTGTCCATTGTTTGGAGTCATGTCTGGCATAAAGGAATTTTATTTGTTGATGGGATGTTGACTTTGCTGGCTGGGCCAGTATTTATTGCTAACTGAGTAGCTTGGCAAGCCATTCCACAATGTCACAGACTCCCCATATTATTGGCATTCAATGTCAATTACCTCACACCTGGGATATTCCTGCAAGAGACCCAACCATCTTCAATAGTTTCACCAAAGACCACCGCTTCACCATAAAAAAAGGTGGGCATGTTTGCTGGTGATTGCATAATGTTCAACACCATTTATTACTCATCAGATACTGAAGCAGTCTATTTCCAAAAGAAGGACAACCTGGTTACTATTCAGCCTTGAACTGAAAACACCAAACAAAATTCAGTAGTTTAGACAAAGGGGAGTCAGTGGACGTGATCTACTTGGATTTCCAGATGACCTTTGACAAAATGTCGCACAGGAGGCTACGAAACAAGATAAGAACCCATTGTGTTAGGACAAGGTATTGACATGGATAGAGGTTTGATTGACTGGCAAAAGGCAGGGTGTAGTGATAAAGGAGTCTTTTTCATGAGGGCAGCCAGTGACTGGTGGAGTTCCACAGGAGTCAGTGTTGGGACCACAAATACTCAGGTTATACATTAATGATCTGGATGAAGGAACTGAGAGCATTTTGGCAGAAGTTTGCAGATGGCACAAAGATAGGTGGAGGGACAGGTAGTGTTGAGGATGCAGTGAGGCTACAGAGGACTTGGACAGGCTAGAAGTGGGAAAAAACGTATCAGACAGAATACAATGTGGAAAACTGTAAGGTTTTGCACTTTGGTAGGAAGAAGTGAGGTGTAGATTATTTTCTAACTGAGGAAAGGCTTCAGAAATCTGAAGCACAAAGGGACTTGGGAGTCCTCGTTCAGAATTCTCTTAAGGTTAATACGTAGGTTCAATTGGCAGATAAGAAGGCAAATGCAGTATTAAAATTCAATTCAAGAGGGCGAGAATACGATCCAGTAATGTACTGTTGTGGTTGCATAAGGCTCTGTTCAGACTGCATTTGGAATATTGTGAGCAGTTTGGGCTCATATCTAAGGAAGGATGTGCTGGAGTTGGAGAGGCCCAGATGCGATTTACAAGTATGATCCCAGGGATGAAGGGTCTGTCCTTATGAGAAGTGGTTGAGGGCTAGGGGTCTATACTCGATGGAGATTAGAAAGATGTTGGAGAATTTTCATCAAAACTTACAGAATATTGAGAGGCCTAGATAGAGTGGACGTGGAGAAGATGTTTCTACTTGTAGGAGACCCTAGAACCAAAGGGCACAGCCTCAGATTAAAGAGACGACCCTTTAGAACTGAATTGAGGAGGAATTTCTTCAGCTCGAGGGTGGTAAATCTCTGGAACTCATTGCCACAGAAGATTGTGAAGGCCAAGTCTTTGAATATATTTAAAACAGCAATCAATAGATTGTTGATTAGTAAGGAGATCAAGAGAGAAGGCAGGAAAATGAGGTTTTATCAGCCATGATTGAATAATGGAGCAGAATCAATGGGCTGAATGACCTAATTCTGTTCTTAAATCTTAAGGCCCTACAGTTATAGTTACAAGCGCCAGATAAAAACTATCCCCAACCAGAGAGAAACTAACCATCAGACCTTAACTTCATATGTTTGCATTTATTCAATGACATTATCTTTGCTGAATCCACCACTTGAAACAGAATCAGAGAATTGCTACAGTGGAGGCCATTTGTCCAAATGTGTCCTCAGGGTCACCATTCATCAGAAACTGAATGTGACTAATCTGGTTACAAAAGAGGCTAAGAATGCTCACCAAAGCAACTCACCTGACTCCCCAGAGCTTATCCACTATCTATCAAGTACAATGTGAATGGATGTGATGGATCCATTTTCCTGGCTGAGTGCAATTTCAACAATAATTAAGAATCTTGAGACGATCCAGCAACAAAAAGCCTGCTTGATTGGCACCCCATGCACCACTTCAACATTAACTCCCTCTATCACCAATGCACAGTGTCCACCATCCACAAGATGCACAGCAATAACTGATCCAGGCTCCTTTGGCAGCACGTTTCAACCCATGACCTCTCCCACCCAGAAGAACAAGAGCAGCAGATGCATGGAGGTACTAACATTTGCAATTTCCCTCCAAGTCACATGTCATGTTATCTTTGACTTTCACTGTTTATCCAACATTGAGTCATAGCGTCATACTGCATAGAAATAGACCATTCGCTCCAACTCGTCCATGTTGACCAAGCATCCTAAACTGAACAAGTCCCACTTGCCTGCATTTGGCCCATATCTCTCAAAACCCATTTTGTTCATGTGCCTGATTAAATGTCTTTTAAATGTTGTAATTGTTCCTGTCTTGACCATTTCCTCTAGCAACTCATTCTATACACTCACTGTCCTCTGTGTGAAAAAGTTGCCCCTCAAGTCCCTTTGAAATCTTTCCCCTCTCACCTTAAATGTATGCCTTCTAATGCTGGACTCCCCTACTCTTGGAAAAAGATGTTGTCTAGTCATCTTATCCATGTCCCTCATGATTTCATAAACATCTATAAAGTCACCACTCAGCCTCCAATGTTCCAGGGAAAAAACATTCCAACCTATCCATTACATCTGTAAATATGGATATCCAATCTTCTTGTCCTCCATCCACGTCATTGATAAATTTGATGGAAAGCTCAAGCCCCTGTACAAATTCTTGAACAATACACTAGTTGTCACATTGCATCAATCAGAAAGCTCTGGTTATTGGTGGGTGACCATCAGGATCTTTATGGATGTGGGACTTGGTGATTATTTGTAGGATTTTAACAGTTTCACCAATCCCCATCCATGGAATGGAGCCTGTCATTCTCACTTGGGTATGGCCACTGCTATCATTGCCCACATTATCTGGTTCTCAAAATCTCAAAGTGGCTGAGCAAGCCATCAGTTATTAAAAATCATCTCTAAAAGACACTCCTGGACATTCTTGCCATCTCCTTGCGCCCTGGGAATAAATTTAAATAAAAACACCCCCAGAAAGTCAACATGACAAGGGATGATCCCCTGTCCACAATGTCACAAAACCAAAACTCAAAGACAGCTTGTGCATTTCCTTCAGAGCCTTAGTAGAATATCTCACCTGGAGGGGGTTTACAATGTCCTCAGACACTGACCTTAATACCAATGCTGCCAACGGTTTTGAATCATTCCCATAATGTTGCATTTGGCCCTAAAACATGATTATTTCAACCTGGGAGAATTCCTAGCTTCATTTGAGTCACTTACAGAGTGAAAGCCTAGTCTTCCCTCAAGGTGAGACACGGATCAGTTCTTTGAACTGAAGGAAGACAATTGACGGGCACGTTGCCATGTAAATGCAGATGTCAAGCAATATCAAACATCCTTGTAAAAACCTTTTCTGGAGTAATGCATTGTTGTTCACAGCTCACCTCGTATTGCTAGATCAGAATCCTAGACCTCCCTCCCTAACAGCACTGTGGGTGCACCTACACCACATGGAGCCTAATGGTTCAAAAAGGCAGGTCACCAATGCCTTCTCAAGGGTAATTAGAGTTGAGTACTAAATTTTGGTCTAGCTAGCACTGCCAATATCCTGTGAAAGCATAAATCATTTTAGCAAAGGCATCAACTCATTTAAAGTAAACAGGAGGCTATTTATTATTCATTTTGTACAGCATGATTTGAAAGCAACATTCTCCTCACCCCAGTGATCTTATTTCAAATCAAATTCCCGACTGCTGGGTGGCAAGTCTCCAAAGAAGATTCTCAGTGTGAACAGTGTAGCAGGAGGTGGATTTTAACGGTCTCCATAGGACTGGGAAATTGCGCTGCTGAGGAGAGGGATTGTGAACTACATTATATGAATGTATTATCCAGCAAGCAAAAATCTACAGCACAAAACTGCTGATAATTCTGCATAAATTGGTAATTACTTTTGGAGAGTTTATGTGAATTTAGGGCAAGTGGGGACACAGATCAGAGAGAGATTTCATTGCCGAGAGAAGATGAAGACTGCAGATGCTGGAGAACAGAGTCAAAAAGTGGTGCTGGAAAAGCACAGCAGGTCAAGCAGTATCTGAGGAGCAGGAGAGTTGACATTTCGAGCATGAGCTCTTCATCAGGAATAGGTTTCATTGCCCCCATTGTCCTGTTGCTTGCAAGACTTGTTTGCTGGCACAACATAGTACAGCAACACTTTTCCACCTGGGGATGGAGCGACTTCTCATGAAACACCAGGGAGACTGCTTCCAATAGGCCAACAATCCTGCAAAATGTCTGCGCCTTTATAGATAAGTCCCCACCATAAAAAAAATTAAGCATCTAAGAAACAGAATTTGGAGCAGCTCCAACAGCCTCTTGAGCCTATTCCACCATTCAATATCAGCTACTGCCTCAACTCTACTTCCCCCCCTAAAGTCCCTTGACTCACGAAGAGATTAAACATGTCTTTATTAGTCTTGAATGTACAGTGATAATACTTTGCATCTCACATTCCCACGTGGCTACACTTGTCATCATGTAACTCTCCCAAACTCCACTGTGGAGGCTAGTGTCCCACCACAGTGTCACATCTTTGTCTCTGCTCCAAATCTTCTAACACTTTGTCCTCCAGTCACATAAACATACTCAAGTCTGTCATTTCTCCTTTAGAATCCATGTTATTCAGCAGCCATTCAAGCAGCATCCCACGTTTTTCAGCAATACATCCACTCTCTTACGCTCTGCCCTGAGGCTGCTCATCATCAATAGTTTCAATTTCTAACCCTTACTTCTGAATTCACTGTCTTCCCTAAACATCTACACACCTGTAAACATATTCACCATCACTCTCTGACCTTGCCATATCCTATGGCTTCTCTAATATCAAAAAAAAACTGCTGAAAATATTCTGCAGAGCAGGCCACATTTGTGGTGAGAAGAACAGAGTTAATGTTTTGAATCGATGAACTTTTATTGGATTAGAGGAGAGATAGATTTTAATCTGGTAGAAGTAGGGACAGAAGAAGAACAAAGGAAAACTTTGTGATAAATTAGTTGAAGGACAAGAAAGATTCAAACTGATAAACACTTTATCATGCTATAGGGAATGGTAATGGGTATAGTACAGGAATAAAGGTTGTATCCAAATAAGGGGTGAATGGCCACTTAACAACCATCTGAATCTTTATCAGCATTATCTTGATCAGTTACCTGTCCATCTCTGACCATTTCCTATCCCTTCCCGAACCCATTTCATAACCCGAATTCTTCTACATTCATCCTGCAAAAACTTTCATTGTCACAACTATCTAACACATGACCCTCTATTCACCATTATACTTTTGCAACTATTGGTTTGCTCAATCATTCCCCCAACTGCACAAGTGATGCCCTTAACCTTAAGAAAATCTTTACTGTCTTCACCCTGGACATTTCCCTTTGTAGGGCCACCAAGTCCCTTCTTTAAAGTTCAAAGGACAAACATTTGGAATCATTGAATGATTATAGCTCAAAAGAAGACCATTTACCCACATGCATTCATGCTGTCAAATTGAGAATGAACTCATCCAGTCAAACTGCCTTTTCGACATAACCACCAAATCATATACTCTAAACAATTTGTTAATGCAGCCATCACCAAGCCTTGACTGGAATAACCAAAGATGGCATTGTTTTGACTATGTGGAAAATTTCCTAAATATGCGCTGTACGCGCAAAAGCAGGACAACCTCAACCCTGTCAATTATAATCCCATCAGTCTATTTTTGTAAAGTGATGGAACATGTCATCAAAATGCCGTCAAGCAACACTTGCTTAGCAATAACCTACTCACTAATGCTCAGTTTGTGTTCCACCAGCAGTGCTCAACTCCTGACCTCATTACAGGCTTTGTTCAAAAATGGACAAAAGAACTAAATGCGAGAGGTGAAATGGCAGTGACCCCCCTTGACATCAAGGCCATATTTGACTGAGTATGGCAAAAGTAAGAAAAAACTAACATAAATGAGAATCTGGAGAAAGGTTCTCTCTTGGCTGGGGTCATACTTAGCACAAAGGACAATGGTGCGATTTTTGGGGGTCAGTCATCTTAGCTCCAGGACATCTCTTAAGTGATTCCTCATGGTAGTATCCTCATGCCAATCATTTTCAATGGCTTTATCAATGGCTTTAGACCTTACTTTCACTGCGAGGTCTAAAGTGGGGATGTTCACTCATGATTGTGCAATGTTCAGCAGCATTCATGACTCTTCAGATACTGAAGCTGTACATGTTCAAATGCAGGATGGTCTGCACAATATCCAGATTTGTGCTGTCAAGTGGCAAGTAATATTTGTTTCACACAAGTACCAGTCAGTGAACATCTCTATCCATCATCACTTGATAATCAATTGTATTACTATCACTGAATCTACTGCTATCAATATTATGGGGGTAATCATTGGCCAGAAACCATTGTAGATGCCTGACAAATAAAATGCAAAATAAACAGAAAGGAAGGATAAGCTTTTTTTACTTTTTTTTTCGTTCACATGAGATGTAGGCATTACTGGCTGAGTTAGTATTTATTATCCATTCCTAATTACGCTAAAGAGATGCCTTCTTGAAATGCTACAGTCAATTTAATTTAGGTCGACCTACAATGCTCTCAGAAAGTTCCAAGATTTTGATTTAGCAATGTTGAGAGAACAGTGATATATTTCCAAGTCAAGATGGTGAATGACTTAGGTGAGAACTTGCAAGTAGCAATGTCCACATGTATCTCTGTCCTTCTAAATGGTCCAACCATCTATGCTTTCAAAAGTGCTGTGTAAGTAGCCTTGGTGAATTTCTGCTATGGACATTATAAATAGCACACACTACTGCTACTGACATTTGGTGATGAAGGGAATGAATGTTTGTGGTTGTGATGCCAGTCAAGTGGCTGCTTTGCTCTGGATGGTGTCATGTTTCTTGAGTGTTGTTGGAGCTGCACTCATCCAGGCAAGTGAGGACTTTCCATCACACTCCTGACTTGTGCCTTGTAGTTGATGAACAGTCTGGGGAGTTAGGAGATGAGTTACCCTCTGCAGTCTTCCTAAACTCTGAACTGTCATGTAGCCATTACATTCGTATGACTCATGGGTTCGTTAGCTCAGTTGGCTGGATTGCGTTGCTAAGTGGTTCAATTCCTGGACTGGCTGAGGTCAACACCTTCTTGAAGCTCCCACCTTCATGACCTGACCACTTACCTGAGTTATACTGACTCTCAGGGTAAGCCACCACTAGTGCCCCTCTCTCTATTCAGACAGCGGTCCTCTGGAACTACAGTGACTTTGTGTAATTTTATGGCTGGTCTAATTCAGTTTCCAGTCAATGGTCTTGAGATGTTGATAGCTGGGGATTCAGTGATGGTAATGACAAGGGTCAATGGATATTTCTGTCTTGTTGGAGGGGGTCATGGCCTAGCACTGTATACTGCAAATACTATTTGTCACTTGTCAGCCCAGGATGTTTCCAGGTCTTGCTGTATTAGGACAATGACTGCTTCACATACCTGAGCAATCCGAGTTCTGATCTTATTGTGGAGCGAAGGTCATTGATGAAACAGCTGAATATGTTTGGCCTTGGATACTACCCTGAGAAATACATGTAGAGATGTTTTACCAATGATATGACTGACCTGCAACAAGCACAATCATTTTCCACTGTGCCAGTATGTTTCCATATTTCAGAGGAATGGTCACTCAACCCGAAACATTAACTCTGATTTCTCTCCACAGAGGCAGCCAGACCTGCTGAGCTTTTCTGGCAATTTCTACTTTTGTCTCTGATTTACAGCATCTGCAGTTCTTTCAGATTATTTTTGGTTCCATATTTGCTTGACAAGACTATGATACAGCTCTCCCAATTTTGGCACCAGTCTCCAGATATTAGTAACGAGGAGATTTTAGGTCATCAGGGCTGTTGTTAGTACCTCGGTCAACATCAGGTGATCTGGTTTCATTTCTATTTTCCATTTTTGTAATGGTAGTTACAACTGTGTGGCTTGCTAGGCCATTTCAAAGGGCAATTAAGAGTTAACGGCATTAGTGTAGCTCTGGAGTCACTTGTAGGCCAGACAAGGTAAGGACAGCAGTTTCCTTTCCTAAAGTACATCAGTGGACTAATTGGCTGTGCTTAAGCTTTGTGTCCTTTTCAATTGTACTTTAGTGTTTGTGCAGGAAAAACTGAATGTGTGCCTCCCAGAAACATAGCGTTTGTTTTGTTCTGTCTCATTTTGGATCTGGTTCACAAAATGTTTACACTTAATATGGCAGTGTGATGACTGCAGGAATGTGAGCTTGATTTAGACCATCGTGTGACAGATTAGTTTCATCTTACTGATGATTGTGTTGTTGCATTAGTAATCCTGCTCAGTATGAGAGGAACCACAGATGGCAGCAGTGCCCCTTAAGAAATAAGGCATGGAGGTCAGGTTCTTAGCTTGTAGGAAAGAAGAGAAAATCAGCAGGAATATTCACACTCCCCACTCTCCCACACCTCCTGAAGGTTTGGCTTGAGACAAGCATTGGCGTGCTTCCTCGGAGCAGGTTATCTATGCAACCTTTCAGTCCAGGAATATGAATCCTGTGATGTTGGACAAGATAGAAGTGTTTTATTTTAAAATATAAGTTCCAACAGCTTTCTTTCCCCAGGAAAAATTAATTCAATGTCACCTGCTCTGCCACTGTTGTTTCTGATTTAATCCTATTGTCTGTTTTCTTTTAACTGCAAAGTACCAACCCAAGCATTGAACATCAGCTCCAATTTTGCAAAAGCAGCCATGCATACAGAATAATCTGGCAGATTCTCATCTGAATATCTCCTGATGACGGTATCTTAGGAATAAGGCTGCTGAAATCACACAGAGAGCAAAATCTAGTTATATAGAAACATAAGTAACTACAGGAGTGTAAAATATTCTGCAGTCCATTTGATGAATTCTAAAGTATACTTGTGGATTCACCTATTTTCTTAAATTTAACTAAACCCCCTTTTACCTATTTTTGAGCTATCTGACTCCTTTTGTTTCCAGATGTTTTTTAAACATTCAGAACATTATTGCATAAGATAGTTCAGCCTAAACAATCTGAGCACCTTGTTTGAAGCTTTGTCCCTGCTGTGGAATTTGTGTCGATCTTCAGCATACTATTATGACTTGTCTATTGTTCCAGTTTATCTCAGCAGCTTTTTGTTTCAGAGTTTTAGGCAACTTGCTTTCTACTCTTTACTCAGATGTTTTAACAAATAAAATTACTCCCTTTTGCATTTTCTCTTCAGACTGCAAATCCAGATGTTGGACAACATCCTTTTTTATGCATGACTTTGGCTCACTAAAGGCCTTTAGGGAAGGAAATCTGTCATCATTACCTGGTCTGGCCTAAAAGTGACATCAGGCCAATAGAAATGTGGTTGACTCTTAATTGCCTTCAAGAGGTGTAGCAAGCCATTCCGTTGTATTAAATTGCTACAAAGTTTAAATAAAAGAAATGAAACTGAGCTGGCTACCTGACATTGACACAGGAACCAGAATTAATGACAACAAAAACAGTATTGTCAACCCTAGAAAGTTTTCCTGATTATCATCTGGAGCTTTGTGTCAAAACTCAGAAAGCTGCCTCATAGAATACTCAAGCAACATGCTGATACAGACATTGTTATACTTATGGACAATATCCCAGATTCTGCTATCACCATGTATCCCAAACATCACCAACCCCATCCCTGGGTATGTCCTCTCCCAATGCCAGGAAAGATCCACCAGATGTGGTGGCACAGTGGTGTACAGTTAGGAGGGAGTTGCCCTCAGAATCCTCAACATTGATGCTGGATCTATAAGGCATCAGGTCAGACAGAGGCAAAGAAATTTCCTGCTGATCACCATCTATCACTCGCCCTCACTCTCTTCCATGTTTAACATCACTTGGAGGTGGTACTCAAGGTGGCAAGGCACAGAATTTACTCTGGTTAAGGGATTTCAATGTCCATTATTAAGAATGGCTCAATAACACTATTGACCACACTGGCTAAGTCCTAAAGGAAACAACTGCTAGATTTGATCTGCAGCAGATTGTGAAGGAACAAACAAGAAGAAAAATCCTGCTTAATCTCACCTTCACCAAACTAAATATCACATGACAATATTGAGGAGTGAACTACATACAGTCCTAATGGATAGCCACTATTAAATAAAAGATAGCCACCATTGTGTTGTATGATACTACCATCATGCCAAATGGGACAGACTGAAAACAGGTCCAGTTACACAAAATTGGATAGCTGTGAGGTGCTGTGGGCCATCAGTAACAGTAGAATTGTGTTCAACTACAATCAGTCACGTCATGGTACAGCAACTTGGTACGTCACTTTAACATTGTCAGCAAGTCAGGAGATCAACCCTGGTTCAATGAAGAGCACAAGCAAAACCAGACATACCTAAAAATAAAATGTTTATCTGGTGAAGCTACAACACGTGACTATTTGCATGTCAAAGAATGGAAGCAGCATGCAATAGACAGGGCTAAGCAATCCCACAACTAACAGTGGCACGGTGGCTCAGTGGTTAGCACTGCTGCGTCACAGCACCAGGGTCCCAGGTTCGATTCCAGCCTTGGGCGACTGTCTGTATGGAGTTTGCACATTCTCCCCATGTCTGTGTGGGTTTCCTCAGGGTGCTCCGGTTTCCTCCCACTGTTCAAACATGTGCAGGTCAGGTGAATTGACCATGCTAAATTGCCCATAGATTTAGCTGCATTAGTCAGAGGGAAATGGGTCTGGGTGGGTTACTCTTCAGAGGGTCGGTGTGGACTTGTTGGGCCGAAGGGCCTGATTTCCATGCTGTTCTAATCTAATCTAAAAATCAAATCGAAGCTCTGCAATTCTGCCACAGTCAGTTGTAATGTTCATGGACAATTAAGAAAATAACAGGAGGTAGCACATCGACATCTTGTTCAGGGAAAATTTAGATTATTAGAACCAATCACCCAGAGTGGGGACCCAGTGACCCGCAGCCGGAGTGGGGACACAGTGACCAGTCACCCACAGTGGGGACACAGTGACCCGTGGCCGGAGTGGGGACACAGTGACCATCCACCTGGAGTGGGGACACAGTGACCATCCACCTGGAGTGGGGGCACAGTGACCATCCACCCGGAGTGGGGTCGCAGTGACTCATGGCCAGAGTGGGGACACAGTGACCAATCACCCAGAGCGGAGACACAGTGACCAGCGAATGGAGTGGGGACACAGTGACCAATCACCCAGAGCGGGGACACAGTGACCAGCGAATGGAGTGGGGACACAGTGACCAATCACCCAGAGTGGGGACCCAGTGACCATCCACCCGGAGTGGGGTCCCAGTGACCATTCACCCAGAATGGGGACCCAGTGACCATCCACCCAGTGTGGGGACACAGTGACCATCCACCCGGATTGGGGACACAGTGACCATCCACCCAGAGTGGGGACACAGTGACAATCCACCCGGAGTGGGGACCCAGTGACCAATCACCCGGAATGGGGACACAGTGACCAATCACCCGGAATGGGGACACAGTGACCAATCACCCGGAGTGGGGATGCAGTGACCATCCACATGGAGTGGGGACACAGTGACCCGTGGCCGAAGTGGGGACACAGTGACCAATCAACCAGAGCGAGGACACAGTGACCAATCACGCGGAGTGGGGACACAGTGACCAGGCGCCCGGTGTGGGGACACAGCGACCAGCGGCTGGAGTGGGGACTCAGTGACCAATCAACCGGAGAGGGGACACAGTGACCAGCGGCTGGAGGGGGGACACAGTGACCAGGCGCCCAGAATGGGGACACAGTGACCAGCGGCTGGAGGGGGGACACAGTGACCAGCGACTGGAGGGGGGACACAGTGACCAGGCACCCGGAATGGGGACACAGTGACCAGCGGCTGGAGGGGGGACACAGTGACCAGCGGTTGGAGGGGGGACACAGTGACCGGGCGCCCGGAGTGGGGACTCAGTGACCAATCACCCGTTGTGGGGACACAGTGATCAGCGGCTGGAGCGGGGACACAGTGTCCAGGCGCCCGGAGTGGGGACACAGCAGCCGGAGCAGGACAGTCAGTAACCTGGAGTGTGAACACAGCGATGAGAGGCCCAACACGGAGCATGGAGGCAGCCAGTGGTCAGACCACATGGAGGCCCCCTGCACTGGCCTGCTGCAGAAAGCCTTTGACGTTTGTCTTTTTAACTTTGTTTCTTGTTTTTTTCTGACCTGTGGTCACACTGTGTATTGCTGTAATGTAACTTTTTTTCTTCATTTCTCTATTCTTTAACTGAGGATTGTACCTAGGTACCTTTGTACCTAAGATGGCACTGTAAGTGGCACCTAATAAACGATTCACTGTACTCGTTTGAGTACATGTGACAATGAAGCTAATTCCATTACTGAATCTCCACTATCAACACTGTAGGACATCAGGGGCAAGGAATTCTCTTTTGAGTAATTCACTTCCTATCTCCATAAACCCTGTCTATCATCCGGTTGCACATGTTAAGAGTATCGTCTAATTGTCTGCACATGCTCCAATGGGAAAAACTTCAACTATTCTCAGTAAGCTTAACACCAGCGAAGCAAAGCAGCCCCCCTGACTGATACCCCATCCAGCACTCAGCATTCTCTTGCTTCACTATCAATGCACAGTGGTAGCAATGCATGTAATCTACAAGATGCACTGCAGAAATTCACGCAAACTCCTTCAACAGCACGTTCCAAGCCCTTGACCTCTACCACCTAGAAGGCCAAAGAAAGCAGATATTTGGTGACACCACCACATCCCTTCCAAGTCACACACCATCCTGACTTGGAGCTATGTCATCATTCCTTCACCGTCAGTGTCAACATCCTGGAAATCCTAACAGCATTATAGTTGTCTCTCCTGTCCAAGGCGCGGTTCAAAAAGACAACTCACCATCACCTGCTCCCAGGGTAAATACAGGTGGTAACAAGTGGTGGCTTAGCCACAAATCAATCAAAATACATGATATTCAAGGTGTACTCACAACAGCACTTTGTACAGACTTAGAATCGCCTGAAAATTGTGCTCTATCCCTCTAATAGTACATCCTAAAATCTGGTGAGTTTTCCTTACTATTGCCATCCACTGTACATTACATTTGTCTGACTTACACATACCAATCAGATGACAAGGATTGGTAAAATGGGATTTGATTTATATAAGGCAATGATAACTGGAAAGTTGAAGAAACATAATTGCATGAGGTTACAGCACATCCTGTCTCAGTGATCACGACAGATTAAAACGTGACCAATAAAGGTGCATCTGATTTGTATCACAACATGTTTTGCTGCTGAGAACTGTTCTCCTGATACTTGGAGATTCCTACTCTGCGTTTGACCTGTCCCTGGAGTTATTGGAAGTCACCTTCAACTGAAACACGGTTGTAAATTGACCAGTCATTATAGACTCTGACGAATGTTCCTTGTCTTTGCAGAGAGTAAAACTCTGTGGAGTGTTTAACAAAAGAAAAGAACAACTTGCATTGAAAGAGCACTTTTTGTGACCTTGGAATATCCCAGTTCTTTGCAGTGAATATTGTACTTTCACATCTAGACAATGTTGTGATGTCAGAAATGTAGCAGCAAATTTACACACACAATGTTTCGTGAACAGCACTGAAATAATGGCCAGTTAATTTGTTTCAATGATGTTGCTTAAAGCATAAATATTGGCTCAGGGCCACTGGGGAGAACTCTTTCTGGAGTAGTGTTATGCAATCCATTAACTCCATCAGAGAGGGCAAGCAGGACCTCAATTTAATATGTCATTTTTTAGGCTGCATCTTCAACACTCTCACCATTCCACTCAAATATGAGGATAGATTATGTACTTAAGTCTCTAGAGTGGGGCTTGAACTCACAACCTTGTAATTTAGAGCCAATTAGTGCTACTGACTGAACATAACTGCTATGCAGCCAATAAGCATCTGTTATATTTTTTGTCCATGCCCCAAGTAAATAATGAACCCATGTGGTTTAACTTAATTCTGTTCATTTCCCTTATGAGTTCTCATTATCTTGCATTTGTCCATATAAAGTACCATTTATCACTCATCCACCTACAATACTGGTGGCCTTACCAATGATATCCACATTCCATTAAAGTATTAAAAAATGAATAGTTTATAATGTCCTTATTATTGTAAACCTGTGCCTTTACAAGCCAGTACCATCTGGAGATTATTTTTATTCAATTCATGGGATGAGATTCATGAAGAAGGGCTTATGCCTGAAACGTCAATTCTCCTGCTCCTTGGATGCTGCCTGGCCTGCTGTGTTTTTCCAGCACCACATTTTTCAACTCATGGGATGACTAGGCCAATATGTTTTTCCCATCTCCAATCACCCTGCAAAAGATGGTGGGGCATTGTCTTCTTGAACTGCTGCAGCCCTTGAGATGTAGGAGCATTGAGGAAGAGAGTTCCTGCCCTTGATCAGCAATTGTGAAGGAACATCAGTAGAGTTTCATGTCAGGATGATTTGGAGGGGAACTTGCAGCTCTGTGTATTCCAGAAACAGCAACAACCAAATCTGAGCAACAAATTTAAAATAAATATGAATTAAGATGGAGGCAGAGGTAAAGATATAAAAATTGTTGAACTGAATGTTGAATCCAGAAGATGAGATGCTTCTGGTTGAGGTTATGTTAAGCTTCACAGATTTACTGTAGCAAGCAATAGACAGAAAGATCATGTGGTAAAGGCTCATGATAACGTTACAACACAAGTGCTAAAATGGACAGAACCATGATATACCTTTGATTTGTATTTCTATATTGTGTGTGTCAAATAGAAAGAAAACATAGTTTTAGTTTCATTTTAGACTTTGAGTTCTGAGGGTGGTGGCTACAATTTGTCTCCATGCATTTAAGTTAGTTATTTTAAAAATTCTTGAAGTGAATAGTTCAATGCTTTAGAAAACAAGAGTAGATTAAATAAACAAATGGATTACTGCAACACAGATCAAATTACAGTGTGCAGAGAAAGAAACCAGTTTTTTTTTAAGAAAAGAGAATTGTCCACAAGGTCAATGTGTGTATAAGTTTTTTTTCCTCAGAGACAGAAGCAAGTCATTCTGAGTCATTAGGGAATGAACAATGGCAATGCAGGTTAGCAGGCTCTGGAACAATTACAACAGATGAAACTAAGTCCTAAATGGATTAGAGGTTAGTAAGAGAAATTTTCAAGAAGATTGGGACAAACACATGTAACAATGCTGTTGAATGCATGAATTTAAGGAGTAAATGAACATTTTCACAATTTCATGAAGGGTTTCATGTAGTGATGTGAACTAAAGGAGAGAGGATTGAATGTAAAGGTTTGCCAGAAAGACACCAAGTGCAGTGCTTCGCAATGAAATAAGAAATTTTAAAGTGAAAAAGAATGATGCTTCTCATTGAAGTTTGCATACCTCTAAGGTTACGGTTTAGGATAAATGAATTGAAATTTTATTTCTGATAAGATCATTTCAATCAGTGAAATATCATTGACGTTATTTCTTTTAGCATGTAATTAATTTTGTTCTTTTGTTAAAAGTACATTGACAGCCTCTTGTGAATATATTCAGTGACTGGCCAATGTGGTAAACAAATAGCAAAAATAAAACTTACAGTCTACCAAGCTGAGTTCACTTTGAAATCTAACTTGTGCTGTATTATCATCATCTCGGATCATGACAATCAGAGTGGGAGAAAGGAGGAGAATTGAAATGACAGGCAACAGGAAATTCAGGATCTTGCTTGCTTATGATTGGAGCTGTTCTACAAAGTGGTCACCCAGCCTGCATTTGGTCCCTCCCGAAGGTCCCTTTTCTAAGTTAAACACCAGTCCAAGCAGCTACCTTCCCAAATATGGGCCTGCTCATTATTTGATCACTTAAGGGCCTCAGTAGGCCCAAAGGTGAGTGGGCTGCACAACACCTCTCCTGCCATGATAAACTTTGAGAGGTGTGACATAGGTGGGAAGGCAATACACTGGAGTTTGAAACTCAGGGAGGCATTAAATCCAACCCAATGAATTGGAAATTCACCTGCTGCTGCCGAACTGAAGCCTTATAATGTTACCTCTTAGTTAGCATGTCGCCAGTCCATCTTCTACAGGAACAGGTGAGAATCTATACTCAAGGTCTGAAAGTGGATAAATCACCTGGACCAGGTGGACTACAACCTAGAGTTCTGAAGAAGATCACTGAGGAAATTGTGGCAATATTTCAGGAATTACTGGAGTCAGGGAGGGTCCCAGCAGAACTGGAAAATAGTGAAAGGAACATCCCTGATTAAGAAGGGAGGAAGGCAGAAGACAGGAATCTATAGGTAGGTTAGCCTGACCTTGGTGGTTGGTACAATTTACAAGTCCTTTATTAAGGATAAAATTGGGAGTACTTGCATGAATGGTAAAATAGGGCCAAGTCAACATGGTTCCGTCAAGGGGAGGTCATGCCTGACAAATCTGTTAGAATTCTTTGAAGAGATAATGAGCAAATTAGACAAAGGAGATGCAGTGGACGTGATCTATTTGAGTTTCCAGAACACTTTTGACAAGGTACCCTACAGAAAGCTCCTAAATAATACAAGAGGCTACAGGGTTAGTGGCAAGATATTGGCATGGATAGAGGATTGGCTGACAGGCAGAAGGCAGAGAAATAAAGGGATATTTTTCAGGATAGCAGCCTGTGACTGGAGGAGTTCTGCAGGGTCAGTGATGGGACCACCTTCACGTTATACATTAATGATCTGGATGAAGGAACTGCGGGGATTGATGCTAAGTTTGCAGATGACACAAAGATGTGTAGAGAGACAGTGTTGAGGAAGTGAGAAAGCTACAGAAGAACTTGACAGGTTAGGGGAGTAGGCAAAGAAGTAACAGACGGAATACAATTTGGGAAAGTCTGAAGTTATGCACTTTCATAGGAAAAATACAAGTGTAGACTTTTTTCGAAATGAGGAAAGGCATTAGAAATCTGAAGCACAAGGGGATTTAAGAATTCGAGTTCAGAATTCTCTTTAGGTTGACAGTTAGGAATGAAAATGCAATGTTAGCATTCATTTCAGGAGGGCTAGAATACAAGAGCAGAGATGTGCTGGTCAGACCACATTGAGAATATTGAGTTATTTTGGGTTTGTACTTAAGGAAGCATGTTCTGACCTTGGAGGAGGTCCAGAGGAGATTTACAAGAATGATCCCAGGCATGAAGAGCTTGTCATAAGGGAAGTTGTTGAGGACTGTGGGTCTGTACTCAATGGAGCTTAGAAGCATGAGGGGGGCTTTCATTGAAACGTAAAGAATACTGAGAGGTTTGGATACAGTGGACATGGAAAAGATAATTCCACTAGTAGGGGACGCTAGGGGCTGAGTGGACAGCCTCAGAATGATGGGACGAGATGAGGAGGAATTTCTTCGGCCAGAAGGTGGTGATTCTGGGGAACTCATTATCATATAAGGCTGTGGAGGTTAAGTCACTGAGTGTATTTAAGACAGAGATAGGTTTTTGATTGGTAAGGGGATCAAGGTTTATGGAGAACAAGAAGAAGAATGGGTTTGAGAGCATATGATTGAATGGAAGAGCAAATGTGATGGACTGAATGGCCTAAATCTGCTCCTATATCTTATGATCTTATGTTGCTGGATCCAGAAATTGACAATACACAGGGAAAGGTTTTCTTAGATAGTGTAGTGATTGGAACCAGGTGCATCTCATTGACTATGAGATCCTCAATTGGGGTTGTTAACCAGGGCCATTCATGGATTCCTGGCTTGCCAACATAAACAGGATATCTAGAATCTCCTCAATCCAGGGGACTGAATTTGAGCTGGGCTGGCTACAGCCAGTATACTGTGCATAATAAAGGGTGACTTGGTGACAGGGATACCGGCCTCTGTGCTGTTAATTCAGATAGTGTAAGGAGAGCTCGGAGTGGGGTGTGAAGTATTAAACTGTTGAAAGTATCTTATTTGTTTTATGAGGTCAAGAGGAGAAACATTGACCATTCAGTTCCTCTTCATGCCCCATCTCACCTCTGACCAGCTTCAAACTAGCAGAAAAACCATATTGGCATCTCCATTAAGGCCTCTGGTAAAACTGCAGTCTGAGCACCGTGTGTCATTTTCTAAAGGTTGTATCAGCTTAAACTGAATAGTTTGCGATAGGGCTACATCAGGACTGGTGCGAAATAGCTGAGAGATTGGCAGGTAAGTCAGCATTTTGATTAGACACACACCGAGATATCCAGACAAATTCCAGGTTAAATTTATTAGAGGGAAATCAGAATTAACGTTTCGGGTAGAGTGAAGCTGCCTCAGAAGTTCTGAGGAAAGGTTGCATAAGCTAAGCTTCTAGCTATTGGTGCTTAGAAGATTAAGAAGTCATTTGGTTCTTTCATAAGAGATCCTCATGGGTCTTAACAGGGTGGGTGTAGAGCGGATGTTTCCACTGTGGGACAATCTGAACCTGAGGAAACTTAGGTAAGGGGTAAACCATTTAAGATAGAAATGATTTTTTTTCAGAGAGGGCCATGAGTCTTAGAATGCAGTTCTTCAAAGGCAGTGGAAACAAAAGTCCTTAAATATTTTTAAGGCAGAGGTAGATAGATAACTTGATAAACAAAGGATTGAAAAGTTGTCAGGGGGTAAATGAGAATGTGAGGTAATCCGATCAGCTGTGATCTTATTGAATGGCAGAGCAGGTTTGAAGGGCTGAGTAGCCTACTCCAACTCATAATTTTTATATTCATACATATATTCTAAACGAACGCTTTGAGGCTTTCTGCCAAAGATCTACAAAAGTTGCAAATTACTAAAGTATTTATCACATTAGGCTTTTATGAAATGCTGGAAAAGCACAGCAGGTTAGGCAGCTCCCAGCAGGAGAATTTTGGGCATAAACCCTTTATCAGGATCCTGATGAAGGTCTTACGCCCAAAACATCGATTCTCACATGCCTCGGATGCTGCCTGACCTGCTGTGCTTTTCCAGCGCCACACTCTCGACTCTGAGCTCCAGTATCTGCAGTCTTCACTTTCTCCTTTTGTGAAATGCAAATGAATGGAGAGAATTTGCGGTCTTTGGTATCTTCTAATATGTCTACGTTGACTTTGATTAAATCAATAAGTTCCCTCAGTAGGTTAACTATGGACATCACATTATTTTTATGATCAACAATCCTACAACCATATATACCAACTGTCAGTCATTTCAGGTTTTGTGAATATCCTTTACCTTTCTCTATATTTTCCTTGCCTTCCTACCCAGTCTTCTAGTAATTTAATGTATTTTTTTTCATCATGCAAAACATTAAATCACACTGGGAGAATAGAAGGGAAATGAGGAGAGATGCACTGTGAATTTTGATGCACAATTATGGTTGTGAAAATGGCAAATTTTGTAAGCTGTATTTTCTGTGCTTGTTTTTCCTCCCCTAGTTTCTGTCGGTTATGAATATGAATCTTGTCCAAATCTTATCCTATGGGAGAAAAGAACTGCCCTGCTGCAGGGCTATGAACTGGATCCATCAAACCTGGGGGGCTGGTCACTGGATAAGCATCATGCATTGAATGTAAAAAGTGGTGGGTTGTCCAATTTCTAGCTAATTATTCGACATGATTTCTTGTAATGCATTATTGTTTCAAATACCTATTATACTGTGACAACTTAATTTAGACTCTGACAGAAATTTCTGCTATTTTATGTTTGTATGATGAACACAATTACTTACTGAGAAAAAAAATTGATGAATGCTTTCAGTTCAAAAGAGGCCATTCAGCCTATCGTGTCTGTTCCTAATTTTGCTGCAATCCAAACCTGCTGTTACAAATTCTCCCATAATCTTGTTTCTTCCTCTACTTAAAATACCTTCTCTTGGACGGGACAGTGATCTCTTCCTTAATGGTTCCTGTGGCAAAGCATTCATGCAAAGTAAATAATTCCATGCATCAACAATTTCCCTGTAAAGACGTTTCACCTAAACTCTCTCTTTCTTCTCAGTAAAATTTTAAAGTTGCTGACCAACTTGTCTTCAGTCAGAGGAAATAGTCTTTCTGATTTCATTACCTGGCATGAAATTGGAAAAGAAAACTCTTTAAAACTCCATGTAGTACAGAGAAGTGAATCATTGGGCAGATCTTACTTTAATGCCCCTCGAACCAACACTCCCATAACTAAACCCAGAGTGAGCTGAGGTGAAGGGTTGCCTCCCAATTGGGCTAGAAGGAGCAGGCTGAAGAGCCAGTTGTCTTCCCAGTCACCACCCTGATGTCACAATGGGGGAAGCTGGAAGTTGGCCTTGCCACGCAAGAGATTCATTTATGTACCAGAGGCTACAATGGTCCAGACTGGGTGGGTACCCTGCTTAAAGACTGGGCTAGGAACAATCTGGGCCCAACAAAAAGCCCCATTTCTAACAATGTCTGCCCCTATTGGAAAACCCTCTCTGCATTCATCTTATGGTTTCTCCCTCCAAACCCCCCCTCCCATCCCAACATGACTATCCCACCCCCAGGAGAATGCTCTATTTACCCCGCCTTCAGGGCCTCCATGGATGTTCTTCCTGCAGATCTGTTGCTGCTCCTGGTGATCCTGTTGGGTCTAAAGAGTTGCCTGCTTTCGAATTAAGCTGCAGCTCTTGGACGTGAGCACCTCATCCTCAGGAACCCACGCATTAGGCAGCAACACACTTATCTGGAGTTAATGCCCTGCGGTACTACTGGAAAAGATTGGATTCAGGATATCATGACCGCTCTAGCTGGTGGATGGGTCCTTTACCATGGCCATTGTTCAATCCATTATGCTTTGTTATTTATTAACCATTTCCAGACTTATTTTTTTGTTTTTAGATAACTGATTATACTTTGTATTATTTTTGTTTTAAAATGCACGTAGTCAAGATTGGTCTGCAAAGACAGAAAACCTCAGTACTGAACCATATTTCCACAAATGATAATATGAAATAAGTCTGTCACAACCATGTCAGCTATTTTTGATAAGATTCAAGTAGATATTTATACTTTATTTGAAGATTTCTGATTTTGTAAGCCCCAAAGTGATCCAACAAATCAGTCTCAGTTCGAGAACTAATGGTGTGTGTGTGTATTTCTAATAATTGCAAAGGAGGAGAAGCATGGCTGACCTGATCCATAGGGAGCAGCACCCTCCCTGACTCCCACTGCTGCTATACCCCCAACCCTCATAATCACAAGGTGGAATTTTACTTCCAAAGTGAATGTGACAATTCTGTCAATTTGACAAGGTTATTTTGTCCATTTTCTTTTCCTCTAGAGAGGTTGTAGAGGAAGAGGTGCTGAAATGTCTGCTTTAACAATGGCAGGGGAGTGGTCAGTTCTTCCAGTTCAGGGTTTTTTCTAGTTTGGTTTAGTTGTCGCAGAGAAGCTACTGGTAGTTGTAACAGAAGCTGCTATGGTGCAAAATGGTTCCATGCTTCAGCAGATGATTCTTGACTGGCTTTTCTCTCCTTTTCTCACAATGAAGGCAACTCCAATTCCAGCTTATCTGCCAATTCCACCAGCTTTGTCTTGCTCACCTTTTGTAAAACCCCCAAAGTCACTTCTTCCACAACCAGAAAGCTCATAATGACTGAAAGAGCTATCACACCAAGCACTGTCTAAACCAACTAAATTCAACACCAGGAACACAAGACACTAATACCTACCATTTGCTGCCTTTTATTCCAATAACCCTATTCCCAAATTGGATAGACCAAATATATCCTGGGTGAGCCCCCAGTCTGTCATGGACCAGGCCAGACCCCCTCAAAATATTTTAAGAAGGTAGTCCAGACCCTCACATTTTCTTATTTTAAAGGTAGATGTGAAGTGGATATTCAGTGTGAGATGCAGCTGGTCAAACCACGCAGCTTTAAGCAAAACAGAAATTATTTAAACACTGTAGTTGAACTTGAACAAAAGAAAACAGAATTTAGAATAACTTATCCATCAGAAAACTTAATGAAGGAACTGTTCCAATTCCCGTAACACCCATAAACACATCCCTTGTCAAAACATAAATTCAAACACAGGTTCTTACAGGCAGGAGAGATTTCAGATAGAAAAACCAGTGAAGAATCAGCTGTTCAATTGATCATGGATTCGGTGGCCAGTCAGAGATGGTGAGGATGTAGCTTGACCTAAAGGGTGTGTTTTTACTCAATGAGGGATTAGAGAGAAAGGTTATTGGTCAACATAGTTGAGGAGAACAATCACTCATTGGAGTGAGGAGAGTGGTCAGTGGTCTTGGGAAAAGATCATTAATGTGTTGTGATCAATCATGGAGACTTATTTCATAGGCAAGCTCCTGGATCCAGTAAAACCTTGAATCTACCAAGTTCTTTGAAGCTAAAATGGTAAAGGTTTGTGTCAGCAAACTTCAGTGACACAAATCAACCATCTTATTTTAAATTCAGCCTATTGAGTTGTTTCTTTAATGCTGAATTTCAAGTCAGCTTCTCAGAACAGGTCACCTTCATGGCTGCCCAACAACCCATGGCTTCCTCAAGCCTTCCAGACCCTTTGCCTCACTTTTAACACCCTCCCCTTTTGCCAAGACTTTTGTAAATACATTTACAATTATCCTTATCTGGAGTTCTGCTGCTGGCTGTTGTTCATTTTGTTTAGACTAATGCTCTTTGTAGATTGCTGATGTTAACCCACTCTCACCCTCCTCTGTAGGTGTCTTGCACAAAGGAAATGGTGAAAACCAGTTTTTATCCCAGCAGCCAGCAGTGATTAACAGCATCATGGGAAATGGACGCAGGCGCAGCATCTCTTGCCCCAGTTGCAATGGTCTCGCTGATGGAAACAAGTTGTTGGCCCCTGTGGCTTTGGCTGTTGGTATCGATGGCAGTCTGTACATTGGAGACTTCAACTTTATCAGACGTGTTTTTCCTGCCAAAAATGTCACCAGTATCCTAGAGCTGAGGTAGGAGACTTGGTAATAAATCACTGTCACCTGGCGGTTTCTGGTCTGTTGCATTATTGGCTGGAGCACTGTGACTGAATTTGCCTTTGATTGTATGTGGAATATAAACTGAGCACTCAAGGAAAAACCCAGCATTCATTACACGGTACCTTGCTACTACTTTGAACTGCTGTTGCTATTTCTTCTTTTTCATTATCATTTAAAGTTGGTTATTTGGTCAACTCATTGATTTCCGGCTCATGGATATCACATCATTTTCAGGGTTTTATTTTAAGAAGACAAAGAACATTATGTTCCTGTTGCAACTATCCCTCCTTTCCATCACACAGAAATGAAATTAAAAACATCAAGATAAAGATTTAGCAAAAGGTTATTCCTGTGAACCTGAACATGGCTCAAGCAGCAGTTCTCACTTAGCAGGGGTTATGTTCGCTGGTCCCAAATCAAGCCCAAGTGATAATAAGTTGAAAATTATATATGCAAGAAAAATAAAATTAGTGGACCCCGAACCATCCTCCATCAGAAATTGTGAATGACCTTGAAGTATGCTATTTGTATTTGGTCTCATACAATTTTTAGGAAATCAACTGATTTTCCCTTTGATATGCTTTTGTATCATAGTAACTTTATAAGATGTTTAAAAGCTAGTACATCTAAAATTTCAAATGTAATAGTTGACGTCTTGCTGAATTATAAAACTAGTAGCTCATTCAAGCTTTTGAAATTATGAAGGAAGATAAGTCACATTGCATATGGAAAATCATCTTCTGAGATAACAAGAGGACTTTTCTTTTGAATCCCATTGTAGTTCTTCATTCATAAAACACTTTTCAGAGCTATAGGGAGGGTCCTATCAAATAGCAGCCTCTTGGGAAATGAAAAAAATTTAAGTCAGAAATAAATGTGTGATATTTTTCTGCAGCTTCTCATAAAATAGAATTCAGCTCAAGTAACAAAATTCACTGACAGAAATCTAATATTCCTTGCTGTCTTCCCTGAGACCCATTAATACCAGGAAAATAAAGGAACTAATTAAAACTCCCTCTTCCTTTTAATTTCTATTTTTATTTTATAAAATACCATATGCTGAAAGGTATTCATGAAATCAACATATCTTGAACAGTGTCCTAACTCGCACCAAAGTTCCTCTAACCTGTTGCTGATCTATGTTGGCTCCCAGTCTGGTAGTGTTTAACTTTATAATTTTCATTCTTGTCTGACATTACTCCATATATCTCTGTCACTTCCAAGTTCACAAACCTCTGAGATATCTGTGCTTTTCCAATTCTGGTCTCCTGAGTACTTTGTTTTCATAATTTCATACTGTTCACAGCTGTACTTTCAGTTACCTTAGCCCTGAGGTTTGGCATCTCCTTCATGATTCTCCCCACACTTTACATTGTCTCCTTCACAAAAATGCTCCTTAAGACTCACTTCTTTGTTTAAGCTTTTTGTCACCCGTCCTAATATTTCCTCATGTGGCACACAGTCGTATTTTGTGTCAAAAAGCTCTTGTGGAACTTCTTGGAACATTTTACTATGTTAAGGTAATATATTAATACAAATTGTTGTTGTCAGTGATGTTAAACTGCTAAAAGTTTTTTGCAGCTTTTCAATTCATGTCAACTGCTTTAATTGTAATTGCATTACAATATGTTTCAGCTTTGGCATTGTTCTGTACATTTACATTGATACAAGCATTTATGTTGCCCATCTCTTCCTGTATTCCCTTTCCTGTGTAGTTTTGCGAAATGCCACACTGGTTAAAATTCTTTCATATCCTTCATTCTCCAGGGTCCTGCTAGTTGGGTGAAACATGTTTTATCAAATCACAGCCTAATCTCCATTAACTACATCCTTGTTTTAGTCCTGACAAATAATGGGAAAGAGCTGAATGTTGGCAGCTAAAATGTCTCTGAAGGAAATTGTATAATGTGGTGATGCAACACATTGGCAAGTCAATGCATCGTGCTCTAGAGTATAGCATGCAGATTCCATGTCTGCAATCCATCCTCTGCTTTTCTTGATTTCGACAATGCCGTTAGGATAGGTGCTGACTGGAGCCAGGTGGTTCCCTGCAGGAAGTGAAGAGACAGTGAAATTTCATTCTCATCCGGTGCTGCACTCGAACAGCTTCTAGCAGGTGGCCAAAGGGCATCATTGGCAGAAATCATGGAGTGAAACTTCACTTCTTATGCATGGCAGATGTCATTATGTGGAGCAGGGAGAATCAAAGGAGGAGCATAACAATAACTTGTCAGCAAAATCAAATGGAATTATATGGTTCCTAGTTACAGAATTTCATTTTATTTTCCTCAAATGAGAAAGAACTGGCTTATCACTTCTGACTTAACCGGATACCCTCACCTTTGCTCTGAGAATAATGTTTCATCAGTATTATGTTTACAGAAACTGTTTCTGAGATTGGTAGTTTCAGCTAAGACCGAGTTTCAAAAATTTAGTGCAGATAGAAGCAATAAGAAATGTGTTAAATTATAGCTCAGAGGGAGATAGAATTCCAAACAAAGACCGATGCATGTGAGTTTGAATATTAGATGTTGTATGTCACAGCAAGATTGCCTTCACTTATTTGAGCTCTTCACTGCTAAGAAACTGTATAAGCTTATTATCAGCTCCAGCACTGGACTGAATGTCAATACATGAATTAAATGCTCTGATACTCCATGCTGGAGAAATCATATATCAGTGGGTAATTTTTGTTTTCATTGTACTTGTGTCACCTGCCTCTACTAGCTATTCAAACACATCTGTATTGTACATTAGAACAATCTAAATGCCTCACTATTAACATTTCAATTCATTATTGCTACTTACATCGTCAGGAAAAGAAAAATGTCAACAACTGACTCACATAGCTCTAACCTCTTAATCTTACAAAGCAATACTTACAGCACAGCACAAAAAAATGTGATTGATGCATTTAAAACTTCCAGTGTGCCAGTGTCAACATTGTTTATAAACAGTTTCATGAATATTGTTTCAGCCAAATCAATCCTGCCCTTGATCTTTAGTAATATTTTTGCCTGTCACCACTTGTCTGTATTTAATAACTTCAGCAATCATACAACAAACTAATGATATACAATGTATGTCTTGGATAATTGTTTGCCTGTTCCTCTTTTTCTATTGCTGTCTTTCCACAAAGAAATAAAGATTTTAGACATAGGTAAGCCAATCACTTTAACATGCCTGCTTCAGAAATACTATCTTGTCTTTATTTTTCCTGCTTTTTTTGTTTTGTTTTATTTTTGGATGTGTTTGTTTTTCTGTTATTGCTTAACCTGCTGTAGACAAAAGAACTCTGAATAAATGCTGTTAATTAGAGGTACTATCAGTGGTTAGTACTTATCTGTAGATTACCTCCTCGTGTATGGTTAGTAATTTATCAGTAAAAGGGTCATCCTCAGGGCTTTATTAGTAGCATACAGTTTGCTTATGGCTTTAGAAAGGGGGAGAAAAAACAAAGAGAAATCCTCCCTTAAGAACAACTACTGGCATGTCTTTGGAATTGCAATTTTGAACCGAGACTGTGGATTCAAACCCTAATTGGGGACCTGAGTACATAATCTAAATGGGCCAGTTTTTGTATTACTGAGAGAACTCTGCTGTCTTCGGAGACATTTTAGTTGTAGACCCATCTAGCCTCTCAGATGGATGTAAAAGGTACCATGGCATTAGTAAAAAAGGAGAATTCTTCAGCATCCTAAGCCAACATGTACTTCTCAATAAATGGCTCATAAACCGATTATCTGGTCATTTAGTCCATTACTGTTTGTGTGGAAACTTAGTGTGTCAATTGGGTATTGATTTTGCACATGGCATTCAAAAATGAACCTCGTGCCCTTGGCACTTGGAGCATTCTAAATATCTGAGTTATAGAATGGTCACAGCACAGGAGGCTAATCACTCCAAACTTTCTGTGCCTGCTCTTTGCAGAAGCAATTCATCGAGTCCCGCTAACTCCCCTTTGTCACATTGCCCAGCAATTTTGTCCCTTTCTGATACTCCTCCAATTCTTTTCTGAAAGCCAGAATTAAATCTGCCCACATCATTCTCTAAGGTAGTGCATTCTAACAGATGCCGTGTAAATGTTTCTTGTCATGTCACCATGACTGTTTTTGCCCATTATCTTAAATCAATATAATCTGGTCCATGATCCTTCCCCCATGGAAAAAGTTTCTCCCTATCTACTCTATCTAGACCACTGATGATTGTGAATCACCTCTCAATCAATGGGGAATATCCAGTGAACAAAATAATCTAGTTGATGCCAAACCTCTTTATATTGCAGATTTAGCATAACTTCCTTGCTTTTCTACTCTGTGAACCTGTTTCTAAAGAACTTGTCACTTTCAGATGATGATGAAATATCTTAAATTTGTGAACTCCTCCCCCAACTTTATTGACTACCAATCTCTTTGCAGAATCTGACTTTAGGTTTGGGAGTGGAAATGGCAGTGGTTGGCGTTAGGGTAATGGTTGCCAGTTAGATTTGTCGTAAAACACGTGTAATAAGCACAAAGGAGAGTTAGAAGAACTAATATATCGTCTAGTAACAGCAAGTGTGAACTTTGGAATGACAATCGGCAAAACCAAAAACTGATGCCTACCTCGAAATCATCATGAAATATTCATATATTCACAAAAGGAAAAGAACAGTTGCAAGAATTGAACTATTTAGAAAGCACAATATCTGCAGGTGGAGAGTGCGAGAAGGAAATAAAAACAAGGATACCATTCAGAAAGACAATATTTGGTAAGAAAATATTTTACTGAACAGGAAAGCTAAACAGACAAGTGAAGAGACAGCATATAAAGAGCTTGATGTGGAATGTATTTTCTATGTGAGTGAGACTTACACATTATGGAGAGAGGAGTTCAGAAAAGATTATTGAGAATGTTGCCAAGGTTGGAGGGTTTGAGCGACAGGGAGGAGCTGAACAGGCTGGGGCTGTTTTCCCTGGAGCGCCAGAGACTGAGGGGTGAACTTATAGAGATTTATAAAATCATGAGGGGCATGGATAAGATAAATAGACAAGTCTTTTCCCTGGGGTGGCGAGTCCAGAACTAGAGGGCATAGGTTTAAGGTGTGAGGGGAAAGATATTTTCCTGCCTCAAGTGACTGACTGTGTGGAGTTTGCACAGTCTCTCCTTGTCTGCGTGGGTTTCCTCCGGGTGCTCCAGTTTCCTCCCACAGTCCAAAGATGTGCAGGTCAGATGAATTGGCTATGCTAAATTGCCTGTAGTGCTAGGTGAAGGGGTAAACATATGGGTGGGTTGCGCTTTGGCGGGTTGGTGTGGACTTGTAGGGCCGAAGGGCCTGTTTCCACACTGTAAGTAATCTAATCTAATCTAATATAAAAGGGACCTAAGGGGCAACTTTTTCACTTAGAGGATGGTGCCAGAGGAATGAGCTGCCAGAGGAAGTGGTGAAAACTGGTATAATTACAACATTTAAAAGACTTCTGGATGTGTATATGAATAGGAAGGGTTTGGAGGGATATGGGTCAAGTGTTGGCAAATGGGACTAGACTGGGTTGGGATATCTGGTTGGCATGGATGAGTTGGACCGAAGGGTCTATTTCTGTGCTGTATATCTCTATGACTAACTTGTTAAATAGATTTAAAATATGGATTGGAGGATCATGAAAAGGATCATCCAGACAGAAAAAGTAACAAGGGATGAAGAGCTGTGAAGAATGAACAGACAGAAAAAATTGAATTAAGAATTTGAACTAAATTGAGAGTCTAGGTCAGGCCCATCTGAAGAGGAAATGGATTTTTTAAGTGATATTATGGAGGGAATATTTCAAGGAAAATAAGAGAATAGTAATGCTTGATGGATTGAAATTTAATTGGCAAATTAAAAGACTGACACAGGATAGAGGGATACTAAAAGATGCCAATCATCCATGGATCTGCCTTTGGGCAGAGTACGCATAATGAAGACAACCCCCAAGATCTTCTGGTCCTGCATCCCTTTCAGAATTCTGTCCTTTATTTTGTCTTTCCTCTCCTTGTTCTTCTGACCAAGATAAATCGTGTCACACTTGTTTGAATTAAATTTAATCTGTGATTTGTCCTCCTATTGCACCAACCTGGCTATTGTCCTTTCTGAAGTTTAACACTATCAACCTGACAGTGTACAGTACTTCCAATGTTTTATGTCATTGACAAATTTTGAAATAGTGACCTCCGCACTCAAATCTAGATCATTAAATATACCACAAAAGGAAGAGGTTCTAACATCAATCACTGAGGCATCCCACTATAAACCTTTTTCCAGTTGGGAAATGACCATTTTCCACTAATCTAATTTCTGTCACTCAGCTAAAGCTATCCCTGACAATATAGATTTTAATTAATATGTAGATGAAATTCTGAGATCAGCTTTGAAGACAATAGTCAGGTGTTAGTAAGAGGTTGGACCGTTTACATCTTGGATCATGCTGTTCTGTGGCCTTACCGTGATATTCAGTGCAACAGTGAATATACTTTAACATTTATAAACTTTTATCGAGACCCAAACAAATCATACTTCCACACAATTGAATATGGTAGCGGTGATGGGTAGGGTAGATGGTTTCAGTGTAGGATAGATGGTTTCACTTTGTCTCAGGCAAATCTGATGAACCTCAAGGCAAATTTGATCTGAGGCACGAGGATTCTCAGAAGATTTCCCTAACAGAGTGGCTCGACAGCTCACTTGAAATCAGATGAAGTAGTTGAAGACTTCCTGTAAGTGAGGTAAAGTGAAACATGCTCCACAGTGGCAGTATGTCTACACAACCTTAGCAGTTGATCTTCCTTTACGTGGTCCTTCAAGGTGATTGAAGGACTGGTGCAAGCATTTGGATGAGAATTATAGAAGATGGACTTGCACAGGGACAGAATCGCCTCAGGTTTCCATTTGAAGCAACAATAACTCCAGGTCAGTTCCTTCTTATGTGCAATAGGCTTGTGGCTGAAGAGATCCTTTTTAAACATTGGGTTGCTTAAAACCTCAGCAGGTTTCCACTCATTCCCAGCAACATGTAATGCCTTTTTAACAACCCAGGACATTCATTATTGAGGAGATTTAGTGTGGCATGATCTCCCAGCAGTCAGTCGTCTCCGTAGATCCTATTTAAGATTTATAGATTGTCACCACTTCATGTGAAGATGCAGGGTTGAGAGGTGAACTCATTCAGACTTTTGCAGCATACTTCCTACCTTATTACACTCAGAGTAAGGGCTGGCCTTCGAACAGATGAAAAAGAAAATACAAGGCCAGAAAGTGGGAGAGGGAATCCCATTCAATGTGAAGCTGAAGCTCACACCCAGTTTGTCAGCTCGTTGGATCCAAAGATAGCTGCCTCTCCCAACAAGAAACCCATCAAAAATGAGTAGTTTGAAATGCTGACACTGGTTCAAGGAAGTATTGCAGTTGACAGGATTGTTCAGTAGAGGGCAGTCAGTGCTTTCTTTGAAAGATCTGAACACTTTCAGCAGATTTTCAATGCAAAATTATCTTTCCGAAATAAGTCAAGCAGATCATCGCAACAGCGAAGATAAATCCAGGTTATGGAAGACATGATGGGCTGTTAGCCATATAGGGGTACTCACCAAATGGGTGTACTGACTTTTAGTCAGTCGATTTAAACTTTAATAACTTTAATATCTGATTTTGCCTTTATTTAGGGTCAATTTACTGTCCTGCCCTTTGCCTCCTATTGTAAAGTGACTTTACACAAAACCTATTTGATAACCATATAGCCAGACTCTTTATTAACCTTCCTTCTTTATGTTGGTTTGAAGCAAAATTAATTACAAAGATAAAGTCTTCATAAAGGCCATATATATCTGAAGGAATCAGACCAAGCCCTTGTTGTTAGCAAGCTTTTGTATAATTAGGGCTTGTGCAATTAGTGTGAGACTTTCAAAATCAGCAAAATGATTTCTGGCTATAAGATGAATTCAGCTAAGATGATGATTGTATTCCATTTTATGAGGGTTTACTTCTCAGCTTTTCTAGGAACATAATCATCTAAAGAAGATTGGGCAGTAAATGCTGAAGATTTCTCATAGCTTTCTCCACCTACTGAAATCTTGGATCAAGAAGATTGGATGATATTTAATGAGAGACGTTCTCGGCTTTTCCAAGAGTGTGATTAGCACAATGATGTCTCAGAAGTTGATGAGCCTCTTAATTCTTCCAATATTCTTAAACAGGAGACATACCAATGGAATAAACCCAGTTACATACTATTGCCAGGCCTAGTTTAATCAATTCCAGAAGTAGTTCCTATAGCACGTGACTCTTCAGTTCTTCATGCAAGCATATAAAGATTCATCTGATACTTTTCCAAACCAAATCTTATGGTGAAGCCATTTTGTATGAGCGGCAGTGCTAATGAAGAAGGACCACAGATTGAAGAAGTGATAGAAGTTTCAGCTTTATGACATGATCAGACCAGTATTTCATTCAACAGCATTCAGGGTATACCAGATGAGTTTGTGCACGATGACTGGGAACAGGACACTCTGCAGAAATACTCTTCAGTGCTGAAGTGTAAGAATGATGCTTAATTTGTACATGAGAACTCAACAATTCATCTACATTCTTGTGTTCAGAGGCCCTGTCGAATGTGACAGATGCAACCCTAAAGTAAACCTTTTATCTTATCTTTGCACCCAGAAAGTTTTGCAATGACCCCAGATGCAGTCTCAGCTATCCTGACTGTGAATCTTCCAGTGGAAGCAGCAAACTCTGAAGAATTTTTGTTGATTCTTTGAAGTCCTCGTGTGAGTCTTCTGATGAAGTGAATCCATAATCGGTAGTCTTCCTGATGGTTCACTCATCTTTGTCCTAGAATTGAGAATATGGTGTATAAATCTTCAGCTGTTGTTGTGCTGCTGTTGGAATTGAATTGATATTTCTCAGCTCTTCGATTTCAAAACTTTGCTATTCAGCAACCTTTCAGCAGATCTTCTGTTCACCAGAAAGAAGCTTAAAACAGATAAAAGTGATTGCTGTCCAGTTAAGCAGAAGTGGTACCCAGTTGATGAGTACCCACCTGTCTTCATTCTGCTCTGGCAGCCCATTCCAATCTTTCCTTTCAGTGTTATGACATTTGCGAGATTATTACTAATCCTACTCTTTGTTTCAGCTGCCGACTGCATAGTTTCAGGCCTGCCTTCCTGCGATTGTCCTCCCATGCCAGTTCGGGAGGAATTGAGATCTCCACAGCACTTTAATCTGTGAAAAATGAACCTTGGGAATATGGTGGGGTTGAAAATATATTCAGTCTGAAGGGGAATGTGTTTAGTTAAATGTTACAGCTAATAATGTTAATAAAGTAGTTTTAATTGGAGGCAGGAGAAGTAAATGGTGGGATGTAGAGCTGAGGTCTAATGTTTATGCAGATGAGCTTCTGAGGTTAGCTTCGCTATCACTAAAACTCCACAGTGATGTGCTAGTGCTCTACCAAAAGGCTAGGCTCTGTACGACTTGGAACATGCTGCTTTGTAGCCTCACCATCATGCACAGTGAATTAATAAACTTAGTTTAACTGTTACTAAGAAGTCTGGGCTGCACATGTATCAAGACCTGAAGAAACCCAACGAGAACATGATGAAAATGTATCCATGCTGTTCCTGTCCCCTTTGTTGCAAGACACTTAACTTTGCTCACTTTGTCAAATGCCTTTTGGAAGTCTGTGTATATCACTCCAACTACATTACCTGCATCCATTCTTTCTGTTGCCTCATCAAAACTCCAGGCAAGTTAATTAAACATGATTTGCTCTTAACCTAAGTTAAGCTGACTGACTTGTATAGGCCTTATCTTTACACCTTTTTTGAATAAGGTTATATGACATTTGCAAATCTCCAATCTCCTGTCACAACATCAATATCTAAAGAGATTTGGGTAATGATAGCCAGTATATCCATAATTTCCACACTCACTTTACTCCATAGCTTTTGTACATCTCATCCAGTTCTAGTGACTTACAGCTTTAAGTAGATCCAGCTTTCCTCGTTATCAATTTTTAAGTCTCCACTTCCACTATAATTTGGACAGTGTCACCTTCCTTGGTAAAGACAGAAACAAAGTACTCATTTAATATTTCAGTAATGCCTCCTGTCTCCACTGTAAATGTGCATTTAGGGCCAAAATAAAATCCATACCTCTTTTTAATAATTATTTTACTAATTACATGCCTAAGAAGAGATTGAACATTATAGCAGCTACCATTCTTTTCTGCTACTCTCTCTGCTTCTCTGATTTTTTTTTCACTATCACTCTGAATGTTTTAGATGTTTTCAATACAACCTGTTCAAGGATGTTATTACAAACCTCTGGAGCACTGAGACTTGAATCTGGACCTACCTGTGATTTTTTCTTACTTTGAACTGAGATATGCAATCCACCTGAAATCTATCACATACACCCCTTTTCTGCTTCATCTTACTCTCTGTGACTTTCATCATCCAGGGAGCTCGAGATTTGTTTACTTTATCTTTGTTCTTTGTGAGAATATACCTCTCAATAGCAACCAAACAATTCCTCTTTAATGGCATTCTATTGTTCCATTGCCATTTGACTGCCACACTGAAATGTTTTCGGCTTGAAATCTATTCTCATCTCATCGGAGATGGCACTTAACCAATTAATTATTCTTCCACTGCAGGATTGCTTGTCCTTTTCCATTGCTAACCTAAAGATTATGATACAAAGATCATTGCCATATAAATTATTGATATTTGATTGTCTTGATGCACCTCATTCTCCAGATTCAGCAATGTTTCCTTCCTCGTTGAATCGAAAACCTCTTGTCCCTTTCTCTCCTTTACATTGTGGCTATTCGAGTCAACATTAGAACAATAAAGTTCCACATTATAACTACACTATAACTCTTGCATGTCTCTGTAATTTCCTTGTAAATTTGTTCCTCTATGTATTGCCCACTAGTTGGTAACTTGAAATATATCATAATAAACAGGATGCAACAAGAAGTGAGGTGAAAGTGACTGTCCTTGATACCAGGGCTGTAATAGACCAAGTGTGGCTTCAAGGAACCTAGCAAAACTGGAGTCAGTGGGCAGTGGGGGAAAAACTCTCCGCTGGTTGGAGTCATATTTGACACACAGGAAGATAGCTGTGGTTGTTCGAGGTGGTCATCTCAGATTCAGGAAATCACTGCAAGAGTATTTGAGGATAGTGTCCTTGGCCCAACCATCTTCAGCTGCTTCATCAAAAATCTTTTCTCCATCATAAGGTCTAATCTGGGGATGTTCGCTGATGATTGCATAATGTTCAGCACCATTCACGACTCTTCAGATACTGAAGCAGTCCATGTCAAAATTCAATATACCTGGAAAATGTTCTGGCTTGAGCTGAAAAGTGGCAAGTAACATTTGTGCCACACATATGCCAGGTAATGACCATCACCAATAAGAGACAATCTAACCACCGTCCCTTAACATTCAATGACATTACCATCACTGATTCCTCCACATCTTGGGGTTACGATTGACTGGATACTGAACTGAACTTGTCTTTTAATACAGTGGTTGCAAGAGCAGGTCAGAGGCTAAGAATACATGGCGAGTAATTCACCTCCTGATTCCCCAAAGCCTGTCCATCATCTTAGCTTAAAAATGTGTTGCTGGAAAAGCGGAGCAGGTCAGGCAGCATCAAAGGAACAGGAGAATCGACGTTTCAGGCATAAGCCCTTTGATGCTGCCTGACCTGCTTCGCTTTTCCAGCAACACATTTTTAAGCTCTGATCTCCAGCATCTGCAGTCCTCACTTTTTCCCTGTCCATCATCTACAAGGCATAGGTTACAAGTATGATAGAATGCTCCCTATTTGCCTGAATGAGGGCAGTACTAACAACAAGCAAGAAGCTTAATATCATCCAGGACAAGGCAGCCCACTTGATTGACACCGCATCCACTAGCATTCACTACCCCCACCATCAACTCTCGGTCTCAACAATGTGTACTATCTGCAGGATGCACTGCAGAAATTCACCAAAGATCCTTAGATAGTACCTTCCAAACCCATAACCAGTTCTATCTAGAAGGACAAGGGTTACAGATATATGGGAACGCCATCATCTGCAAGTTCCCCTCCAAGGCATTCAACATCCTGACTCAGAAATATATCACCGTTCCTTCACTATCATTGGGTCAAAATCCTGAAACTCCCTCCCTAGTAGAATTATGGGTTTACCCTACAGTACATGGACTGTAGCATTTCAAGAAAGTTGCCACCTCAACCTTCTCAAGCACGACTATGAATGGACAATAAATGCTGGCCAGCCAATAACACTCACATTCCATAAGTGTATTTTTTCATTAAATCATGTCTAGCAGATCTAAAGTGGGACTTCAAGTAAGTCTGCTGATTTAAACTTGGCCATCTACCCAATTTATAAACTAGAACACACAAATCTATGACTGGTCCATAAAACAGTTAAACTATCTGGCAACATAAATAAGGACTACCAATGGGATCTCCTTTGTTCCAGTTTCCACTTATCAAAGTCGATAACCAGTCACCTCTTTAGTTCATTCACTTTACGCATTAAGTGTTTGAGCTAATGCTAATCAGCAAAGTCTCCTTTTATGACTGAATTGGATATTCTCAACTTCGGTGGTAACAGGAGAGCTAGAATTTATCTCAATAGTCCAAGCTTAGAGAGTGAAAAATCAGTCAGACTTTCCTGTTCCTATTTATTGTCCTGAAATCTCTACTTGATGTTGTTAAATCCGTGGGTGTTTGCAGGATGAGTCTCAGCTCTGATTTTCTGGTGATCAAATAAGCTACTGACACTTCCAGAAGTTCAGAATTACTCCAAAACAAAGATTACTTGAGCAAGTTACCAGAAAACAGTTGATTGATATATGTGAATTCTATTGCAAGTAGACTTCAGTTACTTTTGGAGATATGTACAAAGAGAAATCATATTTGGTGGAAAATAAAATAATTTCAGAGGTTGCATGTAGGAGCTCTGAAAAAATAAATGATGAAATGTAATTCTTTGATAAAAATACATGGAGAGGTGATCTCAGGACTGGATTTTTTACATTAAGTACTTAACATTGATAGTACTTACCATAAAACTACTATCTCCTTTATGATATTTGTAAATGGACTTCCTTTGTAGTACTGTATTGAAATCATCATTTGTTTCATCTTTAAATTTTTTTATGACTAATAAGCACTCTTGTGATATTAAATTTTCGGCAGATAAGATTTTTGTTTGGGGTTTTATTCGAGAACCACACACGTTCTTCAATAAATCAGCTAGATTGCCAAATATAGAAAAGATTATAAATGGTTAGCTATGAGTTATAAGGCTTGTTTTTCCATTAAGTTCCTTGAGTCAAGCTCAAATTGTCAGCAAAATCAAGGTTTATGTATCTTGATTCCCGGATTTTATTTTACAACAGGCTTTCAAACAATTGTGTGGTATAGTAAGCATGATGGAGGCAACAAACCCTCTGTGAGATTGTTGAAAAACTAATAAAGCTGAGTTATATAGGAGATAAAGGTGTTCAGTTTGAAATGTTAGAATAAGTGTTTTAGTACATTTTGGAGATTGATGTGATGAGAGATTTAGGGTATAAAGTACACAATCATAAGATGTTATCAGCCATCTCAGAATCTCTTAGTGGGGAAAGGAGGTTTTATCAAAAACATGCTGATATATTAACATTTGTTGGATTTCCATTTTAAAGACTTAACTGAGCTCCAAATTAGAACTTTACTGAATTTTACCAGAAATTGACTCAATGTTATTTGATGAATTTCATGGACAGTTTCTCTCCATAAATTCAGTAAGTTTCCTCACATTATTGTCCCAAAATCACCTTTGCAATACACCCCTATGGTGCCTGCTTGTCTTATTCTCCCACTTGCCACAATTGGAAGTACTAACTCGTGTCAAGATCTACAAGGAATTGCTGACATCAGTGCCATCTTTAAAGCTCAGTTGTGTACCCAATCTGGTACTAATATCTGCAACTGGCCTGTACAGTTCATTTTATTTGCCCATGATATGTCAGCCAGAGGGTAATTGGCACCACACTGTGCCAATGGAGACTTCAAAGTCCTTCTGGACAGGGATGGATGTAGTCACCGTCAATGCAGCATGCTCTGAATTGACCAATGGAGGGCCAGTGGAGCAAGCAGTGAGCTGGAATCATCAGGGTAGCACTCTGACTTTCACATTGAGAGTTGCAGCTATCTAGTAGAGCTTTTTGATCTCGTTGGTATGGAGCACCTCCCTGCTGATCTCACATGATTTTCTCAACTTTCTCACGAATGCCCATGTCCTTTAGGGACTGGGACTATACCACCTTTTCTTTCAGATAAACAGGAGATGTGCTTGGTAAAATTTCAGATATTTGTAGTTTGTTTGATGTTGACTTTTCAATCCCTTTTCAACCTCATTCAAAGGTACATCGGTGTCCTGTTATGAGAAGTTCATATCCTGATGAATCAAGCAGGAATGACCAGGACCTTAAAGTGTGTTAGTTGATTTTTTTAAACCAAAGCAAACAAAAGGAACAAAAATGATTATGTTCTTTTTTTATCATTTCTTTGAATTACCCACCAAGTTAGTATTTATTCTTTGATGCCTCCTACATGCTCTATGCTGATACAGCTATGAAGTGTTTTGCTTGAAGACCAATGGTGCAATCATGGGACACCATCACTCCAAGTTTGTGAAGATAGCTGGATTGGCATTGCCCATAACCATTCCTGGAAAGAATCTATAGAACAATTAGAATTGATTTTCAGTATGAATTTTCAGCCCAGCTGAAGGAAAATACGATGTTACTCAGTAAAGGATATTTTTTGTTCTAATACTGTGTTTAAGAAATGTTGTTCGAACAGCTTAGCTATAAAGTAATTGAACCCATTATCATACACTTACAGGAGTTTTAATAGAAATATTGATGAGATACATATGCCTTTGTGCATTGGTAACAGAGTCTTAGACATGTGAACCTCAACAGAATTTGTGCTTCTCTTTCATTTTAAAGCAACAACCCCGCCCATAAATACTTCATGGCGGTTGATCCTGTCACAGGGGCACTGTATGTCTCGGATACAAATAGTCGTCAGATCATCCGCATCAAGAGTCTCAATGGAGCAAGGGATCTTGCTGCCAATTCAGACGTGGTAGCAGGGACTGGAGAGCAGTGTCTGCCATTTGATGAAGCCAGATGTGGTGATGGGGGAAAGGCAGTTGAAGCTACGCTGATGAGCCCCAGAGGTATTGCCTTTTAAAAAAAGATCTTCCTCAGTGTCCAAGTGTTTTCACTTTCTGTTTGATTTACACATGTAATCGCTTCATTTTCTGAACCGCAAGTTAACATACCCACCAGTAATATTGAGCGGCAGTATATTTTCAGTGGCGAAATAAATTAGTTCCTGAAAAGACTTCACAAGTAAAGATCCCATAAAGGAGGCAATTTTGTGTTCTTCATCTGTGTGAAGTCATGTGAGGTTTGTTTTTAACACATATATCTGCTTCGAAGGTAGATTAAATAGGGTTGACAACAAGGTTGAAACAGGTAAGACAACTTTAGCTGGAACATGGAATGATAACATCCTACATCATAAGAGTTTCTCACTTAAACTGTCAGCTGTTGATTTAAGAATGGATAACATGGCACTGTGTACGTGGACTTCAATGAGTTGGAGGTGAATAACTAACATGGGCAATGCAGGGAAAATGTAATATTTTATTGCACATATTTATCATATTGCAGAGCATACTTGCCCTCTTATATATAGTTCAACAGCATAAAGGATCTTCACTGCATTCATTAAACAGTGATGTTGAGGAGCGGTGTTGAACTGGGATGCATAAAGTTAAAAATCACACAACACCAGGTTATAGTCCAACAGGTTTAATTGGAAACACTAGTTTTCAGAGCGCTACCTAACGAAGGAGCAGCACTCTAAAAGCTATTGCTTCCAAATAAACTTGTTGGACTATAACCTGGTGTTGTATGATTTTTAATTTCTTTGAACGGATTATCATTGGTTTGCAGTTTGGTTACTGTGTCACTGAATAGAATGCAGCGTGACTGGACAATCTACTTGTTGAATAGCTGGCGGAATGTGTAAGCTTGACTGTACAGTTTCCAGCCTTGGTAAGTGTGAGAATTGACTTGTGGTTCCTACTGATCGCAGAAGGTAAGTGAAGAGGTTGTGCCATGCGTAGGAGTTGAATGGTATTGTCTGTAGAAAATGGTGGGTGAAAATACATTCACTGACTTTGATCATTCATATTCAATCATTAAACTTCTAATGAACTGCATTCAGATTGTTAGGCCGAGATGGTTAACATTGGATTCAATAATTACCCGCTCCGACTGTCCTCTTACTATCAACTAGATAGATCTATAGCAGGAGGGCATTTCACCTCATTCGACAATTGCAAGAACTTTCGAAAGTTGATTGGAGGCAGATGTTCGCAGGTAAAGGGACAGCTGGAAAATGGGAAGCCTTCAGAAATGAGATAATAAGAATCCAGAGAAAGTATATTCCTGTCAGGGTGAAAGGGAAGGCTGGTAGGTATAGGGAATGCTGGATGACTAAAGAAATTGAGGTTTTGGTTAAGCAAAAGAAGGAAGCATATGTCAGGTATAGACAGGATAGATTGAGTGAATCCTGAGAAGAGTATAAAGAAAATAGGAGTATACGTAAGAGGGAAATCAGGAGGGCAAAACGGGGACATGAGATAGCTTTGGCAAATAGAATTAAGGAAAACCCAAAGGGTTTTTACAAATATATTAAGGACAAAAGGGTAACTAGGGAGAGAATAGCGCCCCTCAAAGATCAGCAAGGCGGCCTTTGTGTGGAGCCACAGAAAATGGGGGAGATACTAAATGAATATTTTGCATCAGTATTTACTGTGGAAAAGGATATGGAAGATATAGACTGTAGGAAAATAGATGGTGACATCTTGAAAAATGTCCAGATTACAGAGGAGGAAGTGCTGGATGTCTTGAAACGGTTAAAAGTGGATAAATCCCCAGGAACTGATCAGGTGTACCCGAGAACTCTGTGGGAATCTAGAGAAGTGATTGCTGGGCCTCTTGCTGAGATATTTGTATCATCGATAGTCACAGGTAAGCTGCCGGGAGACTGGAGGTTGGCAAATGTGGTGTTTAAGAAGGGCGGTAAAGACAAGCCAGGGAACTATAGACCGGTGAGCCTGATCTTGGTGGTGGGCAAGTTTTTGGAGGGAATCCTGAGGGACAGGATGTACATGTATTTGGAAAGGCAAGGACTGATTCAGGATAGTCAACATGGCTTTGTGCGTGGGAAATCATGTCTCACAAACTTGATTGAGTTTTTTGAAGAAGTAACAAAGAAGATTGATGAGGGCAGAGCAGTAGATGTGATCTATATGGACTTCAATAAGGCATTTGACAAGGTTTCCCATGGGTGATGACAGAACAAGTGCATGCGTACCACCCACCTTTGGAATCAGTATGGTAAACACAGCGAGTATCATATTGCATGGAAGTGACCAGCTCTGATAAGAGATGACAAAACTCTAAGATTTCATCAGTTAGCTGGCAATCAGTAATTATTGGTAGACACTTTTGCAAACAGTGTTCAAGAGCAGGGCAAGCCTGTCATTTCCAAATAAATGCTAATGGATTTGTATTTCATCATCAAACATGTCTGAATGTCAGTAGGAAATGATCTTCTGAGTTCTTCTGGTCTACAGAATATCTTAAATTAATTAAAGGATTGTGCCTTTGCTTTAGTTAGCTCTCAAATTGATATCCCCCAACCCTGTTGAAACTAATGAATAATAAGTTATCACAGAGTCTGAAAGGCAAATTTCAGTCAGATTTCCAATTGTTTCTTGTTCATTTTGTGCTAAACAAGGTGAGGAAAGCCAGTGCTGGATAGGTGAACATTTTCCATGTTTGGATCCAGGACAAGTGTTGAAGACTTCCAACTGTTACATGGTCAATCACAGGTCTCTTGACTACCACACCAACTTGCCAACACCCGCCTCAAAATACCACCATCTGCAGTACCACTATGAAATTTCACACATCAAACATTGATGCGGCAACTTTGCGTGAAATTCCCAGTTCATTGTGAATTAGCACTTCGCTTGCAAACAGTCCTGTTCTGCAGGTTAATGCCTTAATAAATTTAAGAATATCTGAATTTACACTTTGGGCCAACTTTGAACTTGAATGTCTGAGAGGGAAGCATTTTAACTCATTGAGTAGAATTTTGTTTCTCTCAGTCATTTGAGAGTCTTTGAGACTCCCTTTCAGAGAGAGAGTAGGGAAGCAAAGTTATTGAATATTGTTAAGGTAGAGGTAGGCAGATTCTTGATTAATGAGGGATTAAAATGTCATCAGGGATTAATGGGAATGTGGAGTTGAGGCCACAATCTGATCAGCTGTAATCTTCGTAAATGGTGTGACAAACCCAAGAGGCTATGTGGCCTACTCCTGCTCCTAACTTATATGTTCATATGTTGTCAGTTTACCTCAATGGTTCTAACTGATCTTATGCTCTTCTCAGGGATAGCAGTGGATAAGAATGGACTGATGTATTTCGTCGATGCGACCATGATTAGGAAAGTTGACCAAAATGGAATTATTTCCACGTTGCTTGGTTCCAATGACTTAACAGCAATTCGTCCTCTGAGCTGTGATTCTAGCATGGATGTAAGCCAGGTAAAATCTTATAGAAAAGGCAATATCTGTCTTCCATAGGATTTATTAAATTAATCCGACAAACCTTAATTTAATACTTTAGTTAGGTAGAGTATCGCCTGGCTGAAAAAAATATTTGAACATCTTATAATTCTTTGGATGTATCTTATTTTATAATTGGCAGTCAGGGTGATCACTTTGACTGAGCTCATACAACTTATCTAACATTATAGGCAATTATCTGTGACTGTACTTAAAATTAAAGTTCTAATATTTTCAGCAAAACAGCAATTGAAGTTATCAATATCTATAGAGCATTACTGCACATACAAAATACGGAGTGTAGAAACAGATATTTTTGTTGGGTTCAGTTCGAAAGGAAATAAGCAATATGTGTTTTATCAGACCACACAGTATAATGGGATTTTAATAGTAAAATCATGGGAAATTAGTTATGGAATTTTGATGAGGCAGAATTTGATTTCCATTATGAAGGAATTCTTATGGGCTCTGTACTGACTCAAAAAGCTTGATCAGAACCTCTGAATATGAGGAAAAATCACAAAAAAAGGCATGCGTAAAGCAAAATATTGTAAATGATGGAAATCCAAAACAAGAGAGAATGCTATAGAAACTCAGCAGCTCTGGCACTATCTGAAGGGAGGGAAACACAGTTAATATTTAAAGCTGGTGTGTGCCTCTTCTTATTGCGTAAGGGGAGACTTGGATGTTATGAAAGAACATTTAATATACTGCAGTTTCTATCGCAACAAGAGAGTCACCAAAAGACAAGCATTATGTCATGAAAAGGTTCAGTTTCAGACAAGAGTGTGACATTTATCGAGAACATTAAAGATGACAATTCAATTTTCAGTCCAGGTGACCTCCACTTAAATCAAAATACCTTCCTACTAATATCTACCTAACTACAGTATGCATTGAGAAAAATCAAAATTACCTTAAAAGCCATGTAAGCCATATAATGCCTTTTCATAAAAAATTCATTTCTGTGTTTAAACTGCTGGATTCCATGCTGTAAATTCCCATTTTCCTCTACTTAGGTACGATTAGAATGGCCAACGGATCTTGCCATCAATCCAATGGATAATTCTCTTTATGTCCTGGAGAATAATGTCATTCTGCGGATAACTGAGAACCACCAGGTCAGCATAATTGCTGGCCGACCCATGCATTGTCAAGTCCCTGGCATAGATTACTCACTCAGCAAGCTGGCCATACACTCTGCACTGGAGTCTGCCAGTGCCATTGCTGTCTCCCACACAGGCATACTTTACATTGCAGAAACCGATGAGAAGAAGATAAACCGTGTAAGGCAGGTGACAACCAACGGGGAAATCTCCCTGCTGGCAGGGATGGCATCGGACTGCGACTGTAAGAATGATGTTAACTGTGACTGCTTCTCAGGGGATGATGGTTATGCCACAGATGCCAAGCTGAATTCTCCGTCTTCACTTGCAGTATCACCAGACGGGACCATTTTCATTGCTGACCTGGGGAACATTCGCATCAGGGCAGTTAATCAAAACAAGCCCCAAATGAACTCAATGAGCTTATATGAGGTTGCTTCAGCAGCTGAGCAGGAGTTATATGTTTTCAATTCAAATGGGTTACACCAGTATACAATGAGCTTGGTCACCGGTGACTACATATACAATTTCTCCTACAGCCCAGACAATGACATTATGGAAGTGACTGACAACAATGGAAACACTTTAAGGATCCGAAGGGATAGCAATGGAATGCCACGGCATCTAGTGTCAGACAGCCAGGCATCTTCCCTGACCATTGATGCTAATGGAAAACTAAAGACAGTATTAATAAAGAACCAGGAGTTAGTTGTGCTGACGTACAATGGGAATAGCGGCCTCCTTGCAACTAAAACTGATGACATTGGTTGGACAACCTTTTTTGAGTAAGAGTTATTTACTTATTGATTACATGTTCTTACTGATGTGTGAAGACTTTAGATCATGATTGGTACTTGAGAATATTACAGTCAGGATTCCATCCTATCTCAAGGTAAAGCTACCGAAACTGCTATTTTTCTTAGCATGAGAAAGCAGCAGAAATTCTAGGTCACATTTCTCCTATTTTGTAACCTCATCAACGTTAATTAATGTAATGATTAGTATGCAAATGAATGCAGGTAGACAAATTCAGGTGACATTCTAAGTGATGTCGGTAAAGCTAAATTAATGAGTATTACAGTAAATCTACAACATCTGGTGATTAATTGAAGTGACCTAATATTTGATCACTTGAATTTTGAATGAAAGATGATGTTAGTGCCATGTGTTTAAATGACATTTATGTTTGAAAGTCCAGCATAAACTTTTACTCCCGAAATGGTTTAAAACGTAACATTTATATTTGAAAACACTTTCTCTGGTTGTTGTGTATAATGGCTTCAAAATCAGTTTGTGAAGACACTCGGTTATTCATTTCCAGCAACTTCGTGAACAGTTAAAAAGTATGCTCAAAAGAATCCAAGATCTAAATTTTACTGCGTTGCAGATAATAGATATATAATTCAATGTTTTGACAATGATTGTGTTTTAAAATCAATCTCAATTTTTGCTCATTGGCTGAATGGATAAAGGTCAGCAAAGAAGGTCAACAGCTACTTACTTGCAAGAAAATCTTCGCCGGATATGTTGTAATGCAGATCTGGCAGTGAATGTTTCAGCAATTAATTCTCTCAACAGCATGGCGATATAAGAACTATTGCATCACAAAACCATCATAACATTAGGTTGTATATGGCCTGACAATTTCAGTATGATGTCTGTCTATACAACAATTCCCATGGCACCTCTTTATTAACATCAACAAAAGTAGACAAAACATAATAATATAAAAGAAAATACATATTACAAATGGACATCATTTTAAAAGTAACTCTGCATAACTTAATTGTTCCATCCATTATTTATTGTAAAGTTTAACATCAAATGTTTTACTTTCACAGTACCTTAACCGTAAATATTCACTTCTTTGTATGCCCTAAGTTGTAAGTCTTTCTGGTTCCCTACGTAACTCACTCTCACACATCTAATTCTCTTTGAAACTTATTGATGAGTTCTATGTGCATGATATAGGTTGATCTAACATCATTTATTTGCACTTAGTTATGACAGTGTAGGAAGACTGACAAATTTGACACGTCCCACTGGTGTAGTGACAAGTTTGCATCGGGAAATGGAGAAGTCAATCAATATTGACATTGAAACTTCTAACCGAGAAGATGATGTTACTGTCACCACTAACCTTTCTTCAGTAGATGCATCTTATACCCTAGTTCAAGGTAAACAATTTAGCATATTTAAAATGTGACGTGCAGTAGCAAGGTACTATTCTTGGTAAAAAGAAATGCATAATTGTGGCTACAGTGATTAATTATAGATATGTAAATGACTAAACTTTGCACCATAGGTTAACATAACTATCAAAAAAGCAACTAACAATAGGTTTTAATTTTAGGGGGATATAATTGAAAATAAAGAAGTTACTCTAAACTTGTACTTATCTTTGGTCAGACCACACTCAGTACAGTGTACAGTTCTAGTGGCAATGTTATAAAAAGGATATAGGTGCTGTAAAGGATGGAGAGAAGATTTCCCAAGACAATACCAGAAATGTGTGTGTATAAATATTAGAAAATGATAAACAGCCTACATCTCTTCTCTCTCAAACAAAGGCAGAGAGTGACCGAAACAATCATTAAAATTACGAAAAGGTTTACTTAGTGTAAATACAGAGAATGCTCCCTCTGTGGGAAGAAGTGTAACGTAAGATAGTCGCAAAGAAATCCAAGAGGGAATTCAGAAGAAACTTCTTTACCCAGCAGTGGTGAGAATGTGGAATATGGTACCACGGGGAATGGTTGAAATAAATAATATGCACATATTTAAGGGAAAACTAGATATGCATCTGAGAGAGAAGGAAGAGAGGGTTACTGTGATACATTTAGATGAGGGAAAAATGAGGAAAGTCAAGTGAAACATTAATACAGAATGGTTGGGCTGAGTGGTCTGCTTCTGTGCAATATATTTAATGTAATCTGTCATCTGTTGTGATATTGGTCAGGATTTTGTGAAATCTCTTTTTCCAAAGCAGTCATTGTAGAGGTTTGCATTATACATCAGTTTGATTTAAAGAGGAAGATTATTGTAGCAACTCTACTAGCACAAATATCTTTTGTTGTTAGTTCAAGATATTCCAGTTGATTTTATATTGAAAGACTGGAAGAATAAAGAATGCTTGGTTCAGTGACAATATTTTACTTGCACTTGTGCATGGTGGAAATATGATTTGATCATTCTTATTGAGCTACAATTTTATTATTTAGGGGGATATTTTATATATATTACTTTACAAATAATTTATACAATTGGACAATCTTGAATCCATTCTTGTTGGCCATTAAAGTCTTACACTGTCTCCCAACCAACTCAAGGCTGCAAAATGTTATGAACTGAACATTAGCTGAACCTTACGTAGTAAGATTCATTTTATATTGATGCAGTGCTTTTTTGTATTTGAAACTGGGAAGAGAAATTGAAGGATCATTGCCAGTCAAAAAAATTGAGTCACTTGTAAGTTATCTTAACATAGGATATAAATTATACTCAAAGACTAACAGGGAAAGGAACACTAGCATTGAAAGTTTGCCTGCATAATTTACTTGACTCATCGACTTCAGATTGTGTGGTCGATGTCACTTGATTTATTTAGGAAATCACCAGTGCTACTGTGTGTTTCCTCTAACAAGTTGTTTTCAAAATGTAAACTTTTTAAAGTGAACAGCTTCCTTACTATTGCTGCAATTCTTCCCCCAGATCAAGTGAGAAACAGTTATCAGCTTTGCAACAATGGCACACTTCGAGTAATGTATGCAAATGGAATGGGTGTCAGCTTTTACAGTGAACCTCATATCCTTGCTGGGACTATAAGTCCAACAGTTGGACGTCGCAATATCACTCTACCAGTGGAAAATTGGTTGAACTCCATTGAATGGCGTCTCAGGAAGGAGCAGACCAAGGGAAAAGTGATCATGTTTGGAAGGAAACTTAGGGTAATTCATTATAAACATGTTTATTAGAAATTTTAGGGATCAAAAGCTTTTCAGGGTGCAGATTCAGTGTTTCTATTTTGAATGACATCTGAAATATTTGTGCCTTCTGAGCACTGATTGCAGCATGCCTACAAAGGAGTACAAGCAAGTTTCAGACCACAGTTGACCATGATTTTCCCTGATACGCCAGCATTTTATTACATGGTAGGCGAACATTGTTACAGCAGGTGACACTGTTCTGCATTTACTGTCAGTTGACCCAGTTCCTGAGATAATATATCGCTGAAGTTATTTTCGGCATGATCTAACAGAGCCCACAGAAACGGTTAGTGGCACAGATGACACGATTCCAATCACACAATGCTTGTGCTTCATTCCCCTGGCAGGCCACCTTCTCTCATGCATGTGAGCATGTTTTGCCATAATTGAGAAGAAATATTCACTATAATAGGTAGTCGGTAGTAGAAATATTCACCATAAAAGGCAAAGATAGATACTCGCAATGACATCAAAAGCTGCTGTCGCAACATTGTTGGAAGTAATTTCAGCTTCATCTCCAGTTGCAATCATGTGAGTAGCTACAGAGAGACACTGAGTACAATTGAAGAGATCTAACCTACTTGGCACCTCTATAACCATCAGCTCAGATGATTCTCAATGGAAAGCCGTTGGTATCCTGAAAGGGAGCTTGGGGCCAGACAACAAATTAACTAACAGCAACTAACACAAAAACTCATTTAAACTCAAATGCTGGCAGCAAGTAAATTTAAAACAGTAACATGCCCATCCATGAACAGTTGTTAGCATTTCTTGCAAGGTGTTTAAAAATTCTCCCATCTGAACAGGTCACCAAATCTCCCTGCTTCTCTACATGCACTGGAAACTTGGCATCCAACATACTGAAACTAATGTAGAGCAGCATTCTTCCCTGTTTCCAATTGAATATAGTAATGACTATCTCCCTGTTTGCAATGGAAATTTAGATGCCTCACCTCAGATCTGACCAAAAATTGGATGAGGATTAAAATATTGTGGAACTGATTTTCCACAGCATTTACAACCCATGCACAGGCTTATCAGCTCAACAGATCCATGCCGATTGTTCCATTCAACTTCAAATACCCTTGATTGTATGAATGCTGGACACTAAAATGAGGCCCATGGATTTTGAGATGGTATTTTCCTTAAACAGTGGTGCTAAATAAGTACTAACAAATGATCAGCCTACTTTCCACCCAACACAAATATTAATGCATCTCACATGCCCCTATGATCATCAGTGCAAAACAATTCATATGAAGCAACTTATCTTTGACTATATACAGGGAATGATTCTGTAATTTGGCCACTGGTAGATACAAAAGATGATGAAATATGGACTCATTCTTTCATTCTTCCCTTGTGAGGAATCTCAGGTGCAAACCCAGTAAATAAACAGTGTACAGTGACTTCCATGAAAACAGTTTCTTTTTAAACAGAAAGCAAAATTGCAAAAACTTCACAATTACTTATCAAGATTCTTCATGTCATGTATCTCTACCATTATACTTTATATTTCCATGATTTATACTTGCGGAAAATAATTGTCTTCGGGAGGCATAGTGCATGCAATTCTTTTCTTTCAAAAACTGTAAATCACATAAGGTGTAATTTCTTTAAAATTTCCTTTGAACAAACTTTGGAGAATATTTGATAATTAAACTGTTAATTGTGGTGTTCATGCTCATTAGCAAAGGCTGAATGCATCGCAATTTTTTTGAACTCTTGCCAGATTGCAATCACTTAAATCATATTGATGATAATGTCATTTGAAAGCTTTCTCCTTTATTGGCAAAGGCACAAAATTCAATCATCTACGCCAGGCATAAGACATTATAATTAAAATGAAATAAATTGCCCCAGTAATCCCACATGTGGTCTGTTTTAAGTAAGGAGAGACACATTTATGATTGTGGTTCTTTAATTTTATGCAGTTGCATGGACGAAACTTGCTTTCCATTGATTTTGATCGCAATTCCCGGACAGAGAAGATTTATGATGATCATCGAAAATTCACATTGAGGATTATTTATGATGCATTGGGTCGCCCCACAATCTGGCTCCCAAGCAGTGGTCTAGCTGCAGTTAATGTCTCTTATTCGTCTACTGGGAAAGTAATTGGAATTCAACGTGGTGCAATGAGCGAGAAAACTGATTACGATGAAAAAGGCAGGATCATATCCCGCATTTTCTCTGATGGAAAAGTCTGGAGCTACGCTTACCTTGACAAAGTATGTTTAGAAGCAATTAGTTCTATTATCATTAATAAGACATTAGTTCTTCCAGGTTCCCCTCATTGCCTTGCAGCTGTTTTAAGTAATGTGAACAATAAGTAAGATTGTGGAGTTTGACCGTGAAAGCAAATGATAATATAATAACACATTTGATAGAAATTAAATGAATTGCTTCATTTTGAGATGCAGCACAGAGTCCATGCACCATTTTTTGTCCTATGTTGAAAGATGGGCTGAGCTACCTGTTCTACCTGTGAACAGTAACAAGTTTGCTCGAGGTTGTAATGAAAACTAGCTACACGGGTGAAAAGTATCTAAAAAATACCTTAATTGTCATGCACTCAACGAAATTGTTAAAGTCATGTAATGTTACTGTCCCGTTAGTACTTGTAATGGATCCATCGAGTATAGAATGTACTGTGAGAATATTCAATATACATGGTCAGCATAATTTTCAAGTTCACTGGCTAGTTGGTGCCAGAAGAATGGACTTTACACCTGTCAAAGGCCTCATCTTTCATCCCATAATCTACAGCTTTCATACTGTGCTCCAAGAGCATTTAACTATGTAAGTTTTGAATTTGTAAGTTAAAATTAGCATTATTGCCCTCAGTGATAAAAGTCTTAAGCATTTTTCTGCTTTTGTCTAATGTTTGGCTTGCTTGAGTGATTGGACAATTTTAGTTTGACGAATTCCTGCTTTCCAATTATGAACTTTGTTCCTTGACTTACAAACAGTGAGAAACAGCAAACGATGGTTTTATACCTCAAATTTTAGTGAGACAAAATGTTCCCAGGCTCCATCTTCAATGTTCATTGTGTTGAGTGAATCCCTCTCTATTTATCAATGAATTTGGAAAGGAAACTTCAAAAAATTCTGATAAAAATATTTTGTACACTAAGCATGTCTCATATTTTCCATCAATTCATCATTTACATAAGAACACAAGACTTAGGAGCAGGAGTAGGCCATCTGGCCCTTTTGAGCCCACTCCGCCAATCAATAAGATCATGGCTGATCTTTTCGTGGACTCAGCTCCACTTACCCGCCCTCTCACCATAACCGTTCTATCTTAGCTTTAAAAACGTTTACTGAAGTAGCATCAACTACTTTACTGGGTAGGGAATTCCACAGATTTACAATCCTCTTGGTGAAGAAGTTCATTCTCAATTCAGTCCTAAAACTGCTTCCCCCTAATTTTGAGGCTATGCCCTCTTGTCTTAGTTTCACCCGCCAGTGGAAACATCCTCTCTAAGTCTATCTTATCTATTCCTTTCATAATTTTATATGTTTCTATAAGATTCCCTTTGTTCTTCTAAATTCCAATGAACATAATCACAGTCCCTTCAGTCTCCCCTTATTAGCCAAACACCTCAACTCCAGAAGCAATTTAGTGAACCTCCTCTGCAGCTCCTCTAGTGCCAGTATATACTTTCTCAAGTAAGGAGACCAAAACTGCATGCAGTACTCTAGGTGTAGCCTCACCACCATCCTGTATAGCTGTAACATTACCTCTCTGCTTTTAAACTCAATCCCTTTAGCAATGAAGGACAAAATTCCATTTGCCTTTCTAACTATCTGTTGTACCTGCAGACCAACCTTCTGTGATTCATGCACTCAGATCCCTTTGCACAGCAGCATGCTGCAACGTTTTACCATTAAAGTAATAATCCTTTTTACTGTTACTCCTACCAAAATGGATGAGTTCGCATTTATTCACATTGATTTCCATCTGCCAGACCTTTGCCCACTCACTTCAAGTATCTATGTTCATCTGCAAAGTTTCAAAGGCCTCTGCACACAATGGTCTGCCACTCATCTTAGTGTCATCTGTAAACTTTAACACACTACACATGGTCTCCAACTCCAAATCATATTTATAAATTGTGAATATTTGCAGTCCCAACATTGATCCCTGAGCCACAACACTAGTTACTGATTGCCAACCAGAATAGCACTCATTTATTCACACTCTTTACTTCCTGTTAGTTAACCAATCCTCTATCCATGATAATACTTTACCCATAACACCATACTATGCAGCAGCCTCTTGTGCAGCACCTTGTTGAAGGCCTGTTGGAAATCTAGGTACACCAGATCTACTGGGTCCCCATTGTCCACTATGCTCATAATGTCTTCATAGAATTCCAAAAGATTAATTAAGCATTACCTGCCCTTCATGAACCCAGGCTGTGTCTGCCCAATGGGGCAATTTCTCTCCAGATGCCTTGCTATTCCTTCTTTGATAATTGTGTCAAGCATCTTCCCCACTACAGAAGTTAATCTATAATTCCCCCTCTTTTGTCTACTTTTCTGTTTAAACAGTGGCATCACATTTGCTATTTTTCAATCTGCTGGAACTGCCCCAGAGTCCAGCGAATTTTGAAAAATTACATAGGTGCACTTGCTATTTCTCCGGCCATCTCTTTTAGTAACCTGGGATGCATTCCATCAAGACCAGGAGACTTGTCTATCCTCTGCTCCATTAAATTGCCCAACACTAGCTCTTCCATAACAATGATTGTTTCCAAGTCCTCATCTACATTTGACTCTTTGCCTATTATAGGCATGTTATTCATGTCCTCTGCTGTGAAGACCGACAGAAAATACCTATTCAATGTCTTGACCATTTCATTATATCCCATGATCAATGCCCCTTCTCACACTCTAAAGAACAAAAATTTACTTTAGCCACTCATTTTTGTTTTATATATTTATAGAAATTTTTGCTGTTTGTCTTTACATTCCATGCTAGTTTTTTTTTCTCTCATGTTCCATCTTACTTTTCTTTACAGCCCTTTTTGTGGCTTTCTGTTGACCTTTAAAACTTTCCCAATCTTCTAGCTTACTGTTGTCCTTGGCTACTTTGTATGCCTTTTCTTTCAATTTGATAACCTCCCTTATTTCCTTAGACACCCATGGCAGATTACTCTTTTCTTACAATCCTTCATTTTTACTGGAATATACTTTTGCTAAGCACTTTGAAAAATTGCTTTGGAAGCCCTCCCCTACTCATCAACTCTCCCACCATAACGTCTTTGTTTCCAGTCTACTTTAGCCAAGTCCTCCCTTATCCTATTGTAGTCTCCCTTGTTTAAGCGCAGGATCCCAGTATTGGATTTTATCTTCACATTCTTCATTTGTATTCGAAATTCAACTATACTGTGATCACTCCATTTAAGAGGATCCCCAACTGTGAGGTCTTTAATTATTCCTGTCTCATTACACAAGACCAGATCTAGGATAGCTTGCTCCCTCGTCGGTTCCATTACATACTGTTCAAGAAAACTATCGTGGATACACTCAACGAACTCCTCCTCAAGGCTACCCTGACTGAGGCTGGTTTGACCAATTGAAATATAGATTAAAATCCCCCATGATAATTGCCACACCTTTTTTACAGGCATTAGTTATTTCCTTGTTTATTGCCCGCCCCAACGTGATGCTTTTACTTGGTGACCTATACACCTATCAGTAACATTTTCTTCTTAGAATTTCTAATTTCCACCCAAATGGATTCAACCTTATTCTCCATTGAATGTAAATTGTCTCTCAGCACCAACCTGATGTCATCCTTGATTATCAGAGTTATACCACATCCCTTACCTTCCTGTCTGACCTTCTGAATAGTCTGATACCCCTGGATATTTAACTCCCAATCATGACCATCTTGTAACCATGTCTCCGTAATGGCTACTATATAATATTCAATCACAATGATTTGTGCCAGTAACTCATCGACCTTGTTACGAATGCTACGAGCATTCAGTTAAAGTTATGCTAGTTTTCATACCCTCATGATTTTCAACATCTCGAACAATACCTCCTGAGTTATCCTTCCTTTTTACTTCTTTCATAGTCTGCCTTGTAGTTAAATCATCCTGCACACATGCTAACCTGCTGCTTACCTTTTTATTTACCATCATACTTCTTGTCGTTTTCCCCTTCCCTTCCCCTCCCCATCACTAGTTTAAAGTCTTAGTGATTTCGTTTTAAAAACTACTTTAATTTCTGAGCACAATATTTGATTGTGGATCACTTGGCCAGTTTCCCAAACAAGTTAGCCAAATCATCAACTTTTCAAGCTGAACACTCAGCAATGTCATTACTTTCAGCTTTCAAGTATTTATTTATTTGGTGAAGTGTCTTGCCAGAAAGCTCTGGCTCCCCAGAATCCGAATGCTACAGTATGGCTTTTTTTTCAGAATTTCAGAGTGGTGCCTCAGAAAAGACTATTGCAAGCTTCAGTTACCTTTGTTCACTCCCATCACTCGAATAGCAGAAGGTATCTCTATCTCTGCCCTCAAGGCAATCAGAATTACTTCTGCGACTTGTATGCACAGTGTCAGCTGCTACTTCTCATTTAGGAAATGTGGATGTTCTCTTTACCTCACCACTTCTGAAATGCAACATATGAATCTGTGTGCAATCAATAATTGTGGATTAGTTAAATATTATATATTCCTCTCATAAATAAATATTCTAATTAACAAACAGAGGCAATGCCATCATTCAGGAATTGGGTAATAGTTGGTGAAGGACAAGGCAATAGAGGGATCTGGTAACAGAATGCATGTGTGGGATTTTTTTATTCGTTCATGGAATATTATTCATAGTCACTGGCAGGTCCAATAATTATTGCCCATCAATAGTTGCCCTGGAAAAGGTGGTGGTGAGCTGCCTTTTTAATCATCTGCAGTCTTTGGACTGTTGAGACCTACACACAGTGGTAGTAGGAAGGGAGTTCCAGGATTTTGACCCAGTGACAATGAAAGAGAATTTAGGAAGCATGATTAGTAAGTTTGCGGATGAAACAAAATTGGTGGTGTAGTGGACAGTGAAAAAGGTTACCTAAGATTACAAAGAGATATTGATCAGTTTGACCAATAGGCCGAGGAGTGACAGATGGAGTTTAAATAAATGCGAGATGTTGCATTTTGGTAAGATGAACAAGGACAGGACATATGCAGTAAGTGGTAGGGCCCTGATGAATAGGGAGACCTAGAAGTTCACGTACATAGTTTTTTGAAAGTTGCATCACAGGTAGACAGTGATAAGGAAGGCAGTTGGCATGTTTGCTTTCATTGCTCAAATCGTTGAATGTAGAAGTTGGAATGTCATGTTACAGTTGTACCGGATGTTGATGAGGCCACCTTTGGATTACTGTGTACAGTTCTGGTCGCCCTGCTATAGGAAGTTGGAGATGGTGCAGAAAAAGATGGAGAATTTGAGTTATTTGCAGAGGTTGGAGCCCCACTCAGCCAAAAGCAAATAAGGATGATTGCATCACACTCTTTACTTAGAGTCACAGAGATGTACAGCATGGAAACAGACTCTTCGGTCCAACTTGTCCATGCCGACCAGATATCCCAACCTAATCTAGCCAGCACTTGGCCCAAAGCCGTCTCAACCCTTCCTATTCATATATCCATCCAGATGCTTTTAAATGTTGTAATTGCACCAGCCTCCACCACTTCCTCTAGCAGTTCATTCCATACACGTACCACCCTCTGCATGAAAAAGTTGCCCCAGGTCCCTTTTAAATTTTTCCCCTCTCACCCTAAACCTATGCCCTCTAGTTCTGGACTCCTCCACCCCAGGGAAAAGATCTTGTTTATTTATCCTATCCATGTCCTTCATGATTTTATAAATGTCTATAAGATCACCCCTCAGCTTCTGACGCTTTTGGAAAACAGCCACAGCCTATCCAGCCTCTCCCTGTAGCTCAAATTGTCCAACCCAGGCGACATTCTCGTAAATCTTTTCTGAATCCTTTCAAGTTTCACTTGTGCCTTGTAGATGCTGAACTCACACTGGGAAGATAGGAGGCAAGTTATTCACTGCTCCTGACCTGCTCTGGTAGACAAAGTATCAGGTCAGTGGTGACTCCAGGACATCAATAGTGGGGATTCAATTATGGTCGTGCACTCATTGTCAAGAAGATCTGATTAGATTCTTTCTTGTTGGAAATGCTACTGGCTAGCAGTTGTGTGGTCTGAATGTTGTCCAGGTTTTGCTACATTTGGACATGGCCTGCTTCCATATCTGAGGAGTAACAAACAGTGCTAGACATTGTGCAGTCCTCAGTGAACATCCCAAGTTCTGACCATATGATAGATGAAATGTCATTTATTGAAGCAGTTAAAGATGGTTGTGCTAAAGAAAATAACCCTGAGAAAACCTTGTTGAGATGCCCTGGGGCTGAAATGATTAACGTCCAACAACCATAACAATCTTCCTTTGGCTGAGATATAACTCCAACCAGCTTTTCCCTCAATTCCCATTGACTGCAGTTTTACTGAGACTCCTTGATGCACAGATGATTCAGAAAATGATCCATTTATGGCTACTCTATTTCCTGTCAGCTAATCGTGCCCCTATCAGCTTGATATATTACCCACATACCATGAGCTCTTATTTTGTGTAGCAGCCTTTGATGTGACACCTTGTCAGATACCTTCTGGATATCAAAGTAAAACACATCCATGGATTTCCCTTTATTCTGTGTCCTTTTTACTTTCTCAAAGAACTCCTATAACGTCGTCAAAAATGAGGTCTCTTTCATAGCACAATGTTGACTTTGCCTGATTGCCTTGAGAATTTTAAAATACTCCACCATATCCTTCTTAATGTTAGGTTTCAGCATTTTATGCTATGACAACATTCGCTGAGTTTTGTCAAACATCTAATCAATTGAACAACTCAAAGCACAAAGCTTGGAGCAGTTTACAAATAGAATAACTGAGTTTAAGACAACATCTTTATCAAAGAATACTACAGAACAGAAAGCGGCCAATTAATTCATCATGCCTGCGCTGGCATGATGAAAAAGTATTCAATTACTCCCACTCCTCTTACCCCTACTGTAACCCAACAAAGACTTCCCCTTCAAGTGCTGATCAATTTCTTGTTGAAAATTATTGCTGCATAATGTGTAATTAAAAAAAACACAGATAATATCTGTACCTTATTTGTCAGTTGCACTCCATTCACAAAAAATACACTTCATATTCGATTCCAAGTAGCTAATCCATGTACGCCATAATAATTGTAGTTTTAATCCACAATCTGTTTTGAATTAGTTGATCTCATTGAGCCACAGTAGAGGCGCTACTTGTGACTCTCAGCTAAAGAAAGAAAACCTTTTAAAACTCGATTATCATTTATTAGTGCTCGGCAAAGACAGCTGCTGTAATTAGTTCCTTGCACCCATTGTGTGAGAGAACAGGATCACTTATGGTGTTCCTTTGTGGTTGAATTGCTGAGCACCACAAGTAATGGTTGGACATTATAAATGCACAGTAGGGCAATTAGCATCTGTAAATTTGAATCATCAGTAAAAGGTAATAGTCTCAAAGTACAAAAAGAGATTGCCAGAAAATTAATTGCCAAAAGTTATTGGATTTATTCCATTTCTAAAACTTTCTCTTTTCTTTTACAGTCTATGGTGTTACTTCTCCAGAGTCAACGGCAATATATCTTTGAATTTGACCAAACAGGTCATCTCCATGCAGTCACAATGCCCAGTGTAGCCAGGCATACCATGTCAACTCATAATTCTATTGGTTACATCCGCAATATCTATCATCCCCCTGAAAGCAATGCATCGATGATATTCGATTTCACAACAGAAGGTCGAATCCTGAAATATGCGTACTTAGGCACTGGGCGCCAGGTGTTATATAAATACGGAAAGTTGTCCAAGCTCTCTGAGGTTCTTTATGACAGCACCGCTGTCACCTTTGGTTATGATGAGTCAACAGGTGTGCTTAAAATGGTCAACTTGCAAAGTGGTGGGTTCTCTTGCACAATCCGATACAGGAAAATTGGTCCTCTGATAGACAGGCAAATCTATAGATTCTCTGAGGAAGGCATGGTAAATGCACGGTTTGATTATACCTACCATGACAACAGCTTTCGAGTTGCCAGCATGAAGCCCATTATCAGTGAAACACCACTTCCTGTTGACCTATACCGATATGATGAGATATCAGGAAAAGTTGAGCATTTTGGGAAGTTTGGAGTAATATATTATGATATAAATCAGATCATCACTACAGCTGTGATGACCTTGAGTAAGCACTTTGATACTCATGGACGCATCAAAGAAGTTCAGTACGAGATATTCAGGTCGCTCATGTACTGGATGACAGTTCAGTATGACAGCATGGGGAGAGTCATTAAGAGAGAGATTAAGCTTGGTCCTTATGCAAATACTACCAAATATACATATGACTATGATGGAGATGGGCAGTTGCAGACTGTTGCTGTGAATGACAAGACAATCTGGCGCTACAGTTATGATTTAAATGGAAACCTGCACCTGTTGACCGCTGGGAGTAGCATTCGCCTCATGCCATTACGTTATGATTTAAGAGACCGCGTTACCCGGCTTGGAGATGTCCAATACAAGTTCGATGAGGATGGTCTTCTTTCTCAGCGAGGTTCTGATGTATTTGAATACAACTCTAAGTGTCTGCTTACTCGGGTTTACAGCAAAACGAATGGTTGGAGTGTACAGTATCGCTACGATGGTTTGGGACGTCGAGTCTCCAGCAAAACTAACTTTGGGCAGCATCTGCAGTTCTTCTATTCAGATCTTAACAACCCAACCAGGGTAACCCATGTTTATAATCATTCCAGTTCAGACATCACTTCCCTATATTATGACCTCCAGGGTCATCTCTTTGCCATGGAGATCAGTAGTGGAGAAGAATTCTATATTGCTTCAGATAACACTGGAACACCTTTGGCAGTCTTCAGCAGTAGAGGTCTAATGATCAAGCAACTTCAATATACTGCCTATGGTGAAATTTACCATGATTCTAATCCAGACTTCCAACTAATAGTGGGATTCCATGGTGGCTTGTATGACTCTCTGACAAAGTTGGTACATTTTGGCCAGAGAGATTATGATGTCTTGGCTGGACGTTGGACAGCTCCAGATTATTCCATTTGGAATGATATTGGCAAAGATCCTGCACCCTTTAACTTATACATGTTCAAAAATAACAATCCTCTCAGCAATGTGCATGATGTTGAAGATTATGTTACAGGTAAGATTGGTAAGATCAATGATACATCAAAATATAAGGACAACATGCATCACCATGTAAATTGTATTAAAAAGAATGTCAAACTTGTATCAACCTATTAGCAAAGTCTTTTAAAGATGCATTAGCATGTAAGCAATTAATTCATAAATCAGCTTACACTGATTTCAGCAGAAAGGGAATGTTTGTTGGATTTGTATAATGCACTCGGGATTAGCAAAAGTCTCCATTCAGATGTTTCTGTTAGTTTTGTTTCTAGATAAGTGGCAAGGGAGCTATTTTCCCCCTGTTTTACCCTCATGGGTTTTTATTTCATGCAGCATTCACTTCCTGAGAGTATCAGTAAATGATCTGCTCTCAGGCCTTTGCTAGCATCACATGATAAACAGAGGAAGCATGAGGATGGACACCTTGCTTTCACAACCATCATTTTAAAATCTTTGCAAAATAAAGCATGACCACAAACCTGCTTAGTTTCGAGCTTGTGCTCCAATGTATGTGTAATCTTCATGAAATTCAGCATTTGTTTGAAAAATGAAAAATATGTGTGGCTGAATTTGGTTGTTTAGAATAAGGATACCTGGTAGCATGGGGAAACGATTGTGCCAGGGATGGAGCACTTTCTGTTTGGTGACCAGTAGCTTAGATTTGAGGGATTACAATTGTTGAGTGTGATGTAATAATGTGTCCTAACTTTTGAAATTCTGCTATTCATTTGAATACAGTATTCCCCATTGAGGCAACTTAATGGCTTTTCCATTCAAACTTTTACTTCAGTTACATTAAGCAGTAAATTACAGCAACTATTTGATGTAATGTTGGCAGAGAAAGGAGCATACAAAACACTGAAGGAGGAAATTATATCCTAACCAATCTTCATCCAGTTTAATTTCTGCCTTCCTGCAGATGTAAAAAGCTGGCTTGTGATGTTCGGATTTCAGTTGTACAACATTATTCCTGGATTCCCAAAACCAGCAGTTCGTTTTGCAGCACCACCTTATGAACTAGTGGAGAGTCAAGAGCGTGACAATGTACAGGTATGGAAACAAACGTAAATTAAGCTATTATTATCAGCCTGCTTATCCACATACTCTGCCAGCACTATCTGCCAGCCCTTTTATACCTCAAGACTTCTATTATTCTAACTGCCTCTGCTATCAAATATCCAGACATCTACCTATATAATTATTTTCCCACATGCTGTAGAGATCAGTACAAAAAATAGTTAGACAACAAATACTAAAATGCATTCATGTTTAATAAAGAACAAAATCTCTATTTTCTATTCACCTTCATCACCACCAAATTATGCCCTTATTCTCAGAAAATAATTTCCTGTCTCTCATCCCAGTCATTCTCTCTGGTACTATCTAAATCATTGCTCTCTCAAGTCTAATTGGCACAGATTTCAATGCAACTGGCATGTTGACACAAAAAGATCTAGAAAGACTACATCAAGCTTTAATGGACCCCACATTCATCTGCTAAAAATTTTTCCCGAATGTAGAATCATCGTGGAAAGTGTGGAAACCATTATTCTCTTTCTCTACCTTCAGTTATATCTCCTTACATCTATTTCCCCATCTCTTCACATTGAATAACAAATGAAACAAGCCCATTCTCTTTTCCATCGTTCAATCAACTAGCTCTGCCTCTTCATCTTCTCCCTTTTCTTTGTATTCACCAAGCCGTAACTTCCCAATTCCCACAAACCCTGAATCATTCCTCTAGTTTCACATTTTCTCATTTTGTTTTCTTGGCTTCTCAAGTCTTTTATTTTTTCTTCAAACCTGTTTCAGTTAAATTGTTGATCTCTCCAACTTTTCTTCAGATCCCATTCTAACCAGTATTCTAAATGGTAGTATTGAACTCCATTCTCCTTCCTTTAAGCACTTCTGGCATTAACCTCTCTTAATAAAATAAAATTAAATACTTAACCTTTCAGTCCTTGCATGTTGGAACCCTACCCAAGGAGGAAGAAAGGTAATAAATATCATACGGGTAAAATAAATTGTGCCTGGGCTTCAGAATGGGATTGAGCTAGAGCACGGCTACAAATTTTTTGCTTGCCAAACCAGGCAATTTTCTACAGGGGGGGAGAAGTGTTATCCCATCCCCTTTCCATCAGTACTTCCCAGCATTGATGGTGCTGCACTGTTAATGTTGACCAAGATGCAAATGCTCTCCATATACCTTTTATGATTTGATTTTCAGTTTATTTCAGGGGTTCAACAAGCAGCAGAAAGGCTCAATAATGCTTTTATGGCATTGGAAGGATGCTCACTCCCCAAATTCTCCAGGGCAGGTCACAAGGACAGGTCAGGACACTGGTTTTCAGCCACTAATTCCATCATTGGAAAGGGAATAATGTTTGCTGTCAAGGAAGGCAGAATAACAACAGGTGTAACTTCCCTTGCAAGTGAAGATAGTCGGAAAATAGCATCCATTCTTAACAACGCCTACTACTTGGACAAAATGCATTACACTATTAATGGGAAAGATTCACACTATTTAGTGAAAATTGGTTCATCAGATGGAGACCTGGCAACTTTGGGCATGACAAGTGGTCGAAAGGTCCTAGAGAATGGAATTAACATCACAGTTTCGCAGCCGACAATTCTACTTAATGGAAGGACTCGAAGGTTCACAAATATTGAACTACAGTACAGTGCCCTGTTGCTAAATATTCGCTATGGAATTACACCAGACACATTGGAAGAGGAAAGAGCAAGGTTGTTGGACCAGGCCAGGCTAAGAGCTCTGGTGAATGCCTGGACTAAAGAACAGCAGAAGGCAAGGGATGGCAAGGAAGGAAACCGGCTGTGGACTGAAGGCGAGAAACAACAATTGCTGAACTCTGGAAGAGTTCAAGGATACGATGGGTACTATGTGTTGCCTGTGGAACAGTACCCAGAGCTGGCTGACAGCCCCACCAATATTCAGTTCCTGAGACAGAATGAGATGGGAAAGAGGTAACAAACCGAACTGCTGTCATCTCTGGCAAGAGCTGGAAGGGTGATCACAATCACTATCTCCTCTCCTAAGGAGATGGATACTCTAAAGGGGACTGAAAGTAAGTGACTTTGGGAACTGAAGAAAAGATTCAAATTCATATTAAGTGAGTTTTCATCTTGTTCTTCAGCATGTGAGGACTCTCTGGAGTGGACTGGGACCCAAAGAGAAAACTATTTACTTGACAAGTACCCCTTTTTATAGGATAGCTCAGGTCCTCTGGGCTTATATTGAAAAAAGACAAATCTCTCTTCTTGACTCAGTAAACTTACTGCCTCATGGGTGTCTCGGTTAAAAGACTTGAGTCCAAAATGCCCATCTTGAATGAAACAGGAACTTCATAATTGCAAACTTTTGTAATATATGGCCTGAAGGAAAGCTTGTTTGAATATACCAGAAATGTACTGATCTGTCAAAGCCTGGGCCAGACTTCTTACACTGATGTATTGTTTTGTTTATTGCCATAGCAACTGTAGTGGACACAGTAAGCCTTGGAGGTTATAGTTACTGCATTCCTACTTGGGAGGGGGTGGGGTGGGCCATAATGTTTCTGAGGGCGTGACGTAATTAATAAACAAAATATGTTATTGTCATACACACCGTCGTACTCTTTTTAAAAGAAATTTAAATAAAACTACGTTGTGGACAGATTGACGTTTGCAGGGTGTAGTCTGCATAGTTTCTTAAAAGTAGTCGTCAGTAATGGTTTATGGTAGAGTTGTGGCCAATGTTTCACTGCTACAAATGGCACTGCTTTTCACTGACCCTGTTCACTGAGGCACGGGAGAGGGAAGGGGAAGGGAGCAGGAAGCACAATTGCTGCTAACAAAGTTAAATGATCGATGATGGTACCCTGCTTTACTTGCCTCTCAAATTACGACAATCACGCTGCAGTCACCAGAAGGCAAATTGAGAACTTTATTATTTTTTTTTGTAATACTGTATCTGGAAGAATTGTCCATGGAGGTTTTTATATTAATTTCTGATTTTGCTGCTCAGCAAATATTAGTCACAGGAAATAAAATAATTTATGTAAAAGTGTTTCAAAAATGTTTATATACTTGAAAATAAAGTCTTTAAAACTGAAAAATGTCTGATATTGTGAACCCATATTTATAGAATATTACAACCATGTCCTTGGGTATTCAAATATTTTCAAAATAAAGTTTGAGCTGTGATCAATCCTTGTCAGTAATGTTGTTTGAGCTGAGTCTTAACAGATATAAAAATCAGAGATTGTCGCAATGGCATTGTCTAAATCAAATTGTTAACCAGGTACTTGCTCATTCACTTTCAACATGAAGAATATACTCTACTGCAGTTCAAATTTTATAATCAGCTGTTATTTTGACAAACAAGGATATATTCCCAGTTGCTCAGTACTAGACTCCATTTTGTAGGTTATTGCCAGTTGATCATCAAAAAGATAGGACTTCAACCAGGATTGTAAATAGGATGGGGGCTGGACAAGTAGGAGTGGAGTTTAGGATGTTGTCAGCATATACATGCGAGCTGACTTCATGTTTACACATTATGCCTGCAAAGATGATGAGGAAAAAGCCAAGGATGAAGCCTCAGAAACATGTGCAAAGGAAGTTGCAAGGTTAAGAAAGGAAGCATTTGCTAGGCATGCCATAGATAACAATTACATAGATATTGATGGGTGAGGACTGAAATGAGGTGTATTAACATCTGAAGAAATAATCCACCATGGATGTAAGTTTGCTCGCTGAGCTGGAAGGTTCATTTTCAGATATTTCATAACCATACCAGGTGCTATCATCAGTGAGCCTCCTGTGAAGCACTGGTGACATGACTTGCTTTCCTTGGGTTGGTGATGTCATTTCCTCTACTTTTCTCAGAGTGTGACAGATGGGATCTGAATCGATGTGTTTGTTGATTGAGTTCTGGTTAGAATGCCATGCTTCAAGGAATTCTCATGTGTTTCTCTGCTTGGCTTGTCCTAGGATCTCCAAAATTGATAATTCACTGTGTAAGTGGCTTTGGCAATTGGGGCACCTGGGATGGTGTTTAACTATATGACATTAATAGAGGAAATCCCAGAAATTTCCTGAATTTAGAGGACTGAAACACAGGGAAGAATTTGTTCACCTGGCATGTAGCAAACAAATTTATTAGGAGGACAATAGAACTGTGAAACAGATCGTAAAAGGGATCTAGTGGAAAAGAAAGGATTAGAAGGTTTTATAAAGTGATGGATCTAGAAGTCACATACATACAGAAAGCCAAACAGTACACTGTGGCTGCAATTGCATTTCTCTAAACACTGAATTGCCCTTGAACAGTGCAGAGACACCTTCTTAAAACGCTGCAGTGACCACGTTATAGGTACATCTACATTGTAGTTAGATAGGGATTACAGAGGTAGCTATGTACAGGGTTTTGAATTCTTTCCAGCTCAGAATTCACATAAGTTATGATTTTTGAACCTATAGGAAACCTATAAACCTCAAGGTGCTGCTGATCTGGAAAGTCAGCAGGAATGGTGACAAGGTTCCCACCCTTTGAAATAAAGTCACTGATGAAATGAAAGGACTGGCTAAATTTTGTGAATGGTATCTTATATTCCTGATTCAGTTTTTAACTGTGAAAAGACATGGAGTTATGAAGCTATAGCATCCCACTGGTTCAATGATTATCAGCACAGACTGGTATTAGTATACAGTCATAAACAAACAGAAAGGTTCCAGGTTTCAACCTTAATCAATGTTGAGTTAGTTGATTTTCAGCTGGACTAATTACACATCTAGCGAAATAGTACAATTTAAATTTTAAAAGAATAATTTGAAATAACCTTAGTGACTGTACTATATATATTTGGCAAAGACATCAGGCATGCTTCTGAGTTTTGATATCTACCAATAACAACTATGAAATATGTGCACAAGCGTATCTGTAAACTTGCGTATCTCTATAAAGAAATTTATCACAGAACCTAAAAATAATAGTAACTAACTTCAATAAGCACATTTAATAATGACAGTATTGACATAACCTATGCATATAATGGCTCTTTCTGAAAGGAAAATGTTCACTTAGTTGAATGGATGGATACATGTGGAGAACATTTTCAGTTTTTGTACTATATTAACAATAACTTTTGAAAGTGAATTGGGTATAAGCAAAAGAAATAACTTGCATTTATAAATAAAGGTTTTCATGACTTCAACTCATTCCAAATGCTTTTCAACGAATGAAGTACTTTTGAAGTGTAGACACTTTTGTAATGTAGGAAACATAGCAGCTAATTTGTGCAGAAGCTCCAAAATCAGCAAGAAGAAAGGTTTGTGGGAAAGTAGGAAAAAGTAGAGAAGCTGGACCAATTCAATAGATCTTTCAAAGAATCAGCAGATGCAGAATGGCCCAAATGGCTTCGTCCGGTTACTATATGATTCAACATATGCAGATTGAACTAACAATGCATTTATGCCTATTATAAATTGCCTTCCAGTCTCAAAGAATAAAGAAGACACTACATGGTTGGTAAACTAATTCATTTTTTCATTCCATATTCCACCAGAGCATCCAGAAGGTTGTAGTTCCAGGAAGAAAATAGGTTGAAAGCTTTCAATTAAGTTGAGGCATTTGCATTCAAAACAGATCTAAAAGCAATTCTATTCCATAGAGAACTCAAGCTGTAGTATTTGATTAAATGTTTTGGACTCAAAATTCCATGCTAAATGATTCGCATGGTTGTAACAAGATTGAAGCAATTGTCCTTGCCAGTGGTGCTGCTGCCAGAGTTTGTGAGACTAGAAGGAGGGAATCTCATTTATAAGGGACATATCACAAAATCACAGATTTGTTACACTGCAAAAGGACACTATTCAGCCCTCTATATCTTTGCTGGCTCTACAAATGAGCACATCCCTAGTGAGGTTCACCTGCTTTCTCCCTGTAACACAATATGTTGCATATTTGCAAGTAACTATCTAATTCCTTTTGAATGCCTCAATTGATCATGGCTCTACCATATGCATAGGCAGTGTATTCCAGAACCCAACTACCCAATGGTTGAAGAAGTTATTTCATATATTACATTTGCTTCTATTACTACTTACTTTAAATCTCTGCCTTTTTGCTCTGGATCCTTTCATAATTTGGAACATTTTCTTCCTTTACCCTGTTCAGACCTCTCAGGATTTTGAATACCTCAATCATATCTCCTCTCAGCATACCTTTTTTATAAGGAAAATAATCCCAACTTCTCCAATCTATCTTCAAAACTCAAATTCCTCATCCCTAGAACCATTCTCAAGAAGTTCTTTAGTGCTTTCTCCAATGCCTTCACATTCTCCCTAAAGAATGGAGCATAGAACTGGATGCTGAGACCAAGCTAATGCCTTACATAAAGTCAATGTAATCACCTTGTTCTTGTATGTTCAGCCTATTACTGAGATCCCGAATACTATGTGCCCTATCAAATGTTGTCTCAACTTGTCCTTCCATATTTAATGCATATATAAACCTGGATCCCTCTGCCCTATTGCCCCCTTTAGAGTTGTACCCTTTGTGTTATATTGCCACTTAGCGTTCTTCTTATCAAAATGTACCACCTCATATTTCTTGGCATTAATCTTCATCTGTCATCTATCCATGCACACACCAACTTGTCTATGTGCTTTTGATGTTTTTCTCTACCCTCCTCACAATTTACAAACCTTCTAAATTTCATATCTTCCGTACACTTTGAAAGTTTGCCCTGTGCCCCAAGGTCTCAATCATCAATATATGTCAGGAAATGTAGATGCAGATTGAACTAACAATGCATTAATGCATATCAGAAATTGCTTTCCAATCTCAATGAATAAAGAAGACACTACATGGTTGGTAAACTATTTTTTTTCATTGCGTATTCTACCAGAGCATCCAGAATGTTGTAGTTCCAGGAATAAAATAAGTTAAAAGTTTTCAATTAAGTTGAGGCATTTGCATTCAAAACAGATCTAAAAGCAATTCTATTCCGTAGAGAACTCAAGCTATAGTATTTGATTAAATGTATTGTAATGTTAGTTCCTACAACTGATTGCTGAGGAACTTCACTACAAACCCTCTCCCAACCTGTAAAAAGAAACACTTATCATTACTCTAATACCCGCCACTCAGCCAATTGTATATTCATGTTTTTTTCTTGTCTGTTTTAATCCATGTAGTCTTATCTTGTTTCTAAGTCTGCTGTATGACACTGTATTAAATGTTCTTGAAATCATCTACATTATATCTACAGCATTGCCCCGATCAACCATTTCTGTCACTTCAACAAAAATTTCCACAGAGTTAGTCAAATTTTCCATTCATCCATGTGTTTCTCCTTAATTACCTCAAAGTTGTCCACATGTCTATTAATTTAGTCCAAAATTATTGCTTCTTAAAGTTTTCAACCATCAAAATAAAAGTGACTGATCAGTAGTTGCTTAGTTTATCTTTTTTTGAATGAGGCATTATATTTGCAATTTACCAGTCCTTAAGCACCATTCCTAAATCTAAGGAAAACTGAAAAATTACTATTTTTATTCTCAGTATCCTTCAGTCCATGTCATGCACCCTCAGTCCCTTTTCTACTTTAGTTACAGTTTATCCACACCCTCCTTTCATCAATATTAAACCCTTCTAGCAACTATATGTCCCTTCTTTCACCATAACTTGGATAGCGTCCTCCTCCTCCTCAAGAGAGAGAGAGATATAAAACCTTTGTTTAATACTTCAGCCATTCTTCACCAGTCTTGAAAAATTAACTCTGCTTTCTTCCCACATATGCTGCCAGACCTGCCAAGTTTCTCCAGCAACTTCTGTTTTTGTTTCATATATCTAACATCTGTAATTCTTTGCTTTAAGTATGTAATGCCTTTTTAAATCCATAATCAGCCTCATGCCTCATTTTACTTTTATTTTACTGTTTATATGTTATAGGAGACTTTGGAATTCCCTTTTATGTTAGCTGTCGGTCACCTTCAACACTTCAACACTTATTTGCTTTATTAATACCCCTCTGTGCCTTCCATCTCAATGTGTTTCTCAATTGCATTTTCTACCTAATGTCTGTCACAATCTTTTTTTAGTCATAATTCGACTTCTTTTCTCATTCAGGGATCCCAAGATTTGCTTGTTTTAAATTTCCTTTTAAAGGGAATATATCTAGACTTTGCCTGAATCATCTCTTCTTTAAAGTTAGACCATTGTTTAACCACAGCATTTCCTCCCAGCCTTTGACTCTAATTTATTTGCCACAGTTCCAATCTAACCTCATTGAGGTTGGCTTTGCCCCAGTCAATTAATCTTTGTGTTGTACATTATCCTTGGCCATGATTACACTAAAACTGATATTACAGTGATCATTATCCCCAAACGGTCTCCTATGTATTTACCCTGCCTCAGTTTCAAGAACCCAGTCTAGCAGTGCCTCCATTCTCTTTATGCTGGAAATATACTGCTGTAGAAAATTCTCAAGAACACATTTTAGAAACGCTTTCCCCTCTCTGTCCTTGACACTACTTCTGTCTCAATCTATACTTGGATAATTAATGTCCTCCGATATAACTCAACATAATTTTTGCACATTTCTGTAAATTCCTTGAAAATTTGTCCCTCAACATCCTTCCCGTAGTTGATGGCTAGTGATGACACTAAACTACATAATTATATCATTTTTGTTTTTTATTTCTCACCAGATCACTGGGATATTCTTTACTTTCCAACACTGCAGTGCTCTTCTTATTCAATCCTGCCATCACTCCCACTTTTCATCCTCACCTGTCTCATCCAAACATCTTGTACCCAGCAATATTCAACATTAAGTATGGTCCTTCCTTAAACCAGGTCTGTGTTATAACAATTACAAGATACTTCCTCTTCGCAATCTTCACTTGTAGTTCCTCAATCTTATATACCATATTCAGCACTTACAACATTGCTCAGTAACCCTGATTTAGAATTTATTACTTTCTCCTTTAATCTGACCCCACCTATTAACTTACTATTCTCTGTTGTAATGCATTCTATCTCTCCCCAGTTTTTTTATGTACCTTGGTATTCTTCTCGTATTATCTGTGGTGCCCCCACCCCTGCCAAGTTTGGTTGAACCTCCCTAATGGCCGATTCCTTACAACACCTTATAAGGAATACGGGCCAGTCTTTGTTCAGAAGTGAACCATCTAGCCTGTACAGGTGGATCTTCCCAGGAACTGGTCCCAATGTCCCAAGAATCTAATGCCCTCCTTCTTACTCCAATTTTCCAGCTACATATTCATCTGTCTTGTCTTCCTATTTCTATACTCACTTGCACTGTGGAATCCACAGTTTGCTACTTTTGAGTTTTGCTTGCTAAATTTCTGCCAACTCCCTAAATTCTGACTCAGTACCATATCAATTTTTCTATCTATGTCATTAGTTTCAATGTGTATCATGACCATTGTTGCTCATCCTCTCTATCCATGATGGTTTTAAACTCTTAATGGCATTCATGACTACGGTGCAGGAAGGAAACACACCACCTTGGATTCCACATTTACAGTCACAGTAACATCTATTTATTCTTCTATCAAACCGCCTCTTCCAGTCTTAGATGTCCATTGTTGTGCAAATGAGCCACCCTTGGTGCAATGGACTTGAGGCTCTGCCAGCACTCCCCAGATGAACTATCACATGCATCAGGATTCAAAACTTAATACTGGTTGGAGAATGGGATTAATGCTGGGGACTTATTTAATAGCTGCCTTTTGCTTTTTGACTGCCCGATTCATTTCCTCTTTCCCTACATATGCTTAAACTGTGGAGTGACCATATCTATAAATGTACTATCGATCTAGCTCTCAGCAACATGGATGCACCAAAGTGATACCAACTACTGCTCAAGTCCCAAAGTGTTGTGTAACTGATGACATTTCCTGCACAAATGGTTATCCAAGAAAAAGAAAAGATCCATATAACATCAAAACATGCATTCTCTGAGTTGAAGCAGCCCTGCCATTCCTTTATCTATACGTTGACCCTGCTATTGCTGAAAAAAAATTGCTAATACTACTTAAACTTGAAACTATTAATAAAGCTTTGCTTGCACTAATATAATACTTAACACACGTTACTAGTTGCAGTACATCCCGTATAAAGCACCACTTTCCCCGATGGACCAAATACCCACATGAACAAAATTCACTCCTACACTCAGTCTACATCTCAGTTCAGATGCAACTCTCAGTTGTGCATCTCAGCTATCCATCTCCTCATAACTGAAAAATATTTTGATTCCTTGGTACTGTACTTATTACAGCTAAATAGTTTATATCTGAAGGGACTGTATGATGGGTTTGATGCTAGCCGCATTGGTATCTATGCCTGGATGAAGTGAAGTATGTGTAGTTTAGTCATGAACCATGATAGTGTAGAGTGGTTCTAAATAAGTGATGTGCATGTGGTGCTTTGAGCATGTGAGCATTTGGTGGTATGCTACCTATGGAATGTAGCATAAAGATGCATTCACTCAATTTGATTCTGAAGCTGCCTCTATGTCATTGGGCCTAGGCACTTGAATAATCACCCCATTGACCAGCTGTTCCTACTCTCTCTGTAAGATCATCATTGAGAACTTCCACATATTGAAACATAAGGGTCGTATTTAATGGCAGTAACGGGGTTCCCAGAGAGATGAAGATTGTCCTGTTGTATGTACTGTGGAACCAATGACTACCTGCTAATGGTCAGAGAAGAGTGCTACTATCAATTCTCTTTTCTGCTCTTTGAAATAAAAACTTACACAGGTTAGACAGCCTCTGTGCGGCACTGAAACACAGGCTTATCTAAGGACCAATTCTCCTTTCTAAACAGAGTATAAGAGTTTATGTAGCTCACTGTAATAAAAGATGAATAACTTAATAAGAGGAGATATACTTATTACATTAACTAGTTAGACATAATAATTAAGACTATCAGGCAATACTGATGACACATCTGTTTCCATCACAATCCCAAGATAAACTCTTTCTTCACTCAGGACTTTATAATATAACCAGACTGGGTGGAGTTTAATGCAGTCACCAACATAAACCCCTTCAGAAAAATTATAAAATTCAACAAACATTTACTGATTTGTTTTCGGAAAGACTCACTGTTTTAACTACCAATCACACATTGGGGTGGCACAGTGGCTCAGTGGTTAGCACTGCTGCCTCACAGCACCAGGGTCCCTGGTTCAATTCCAACTTGGGGTGACTGTGTGGAGTTTGCATATTCTCCCCTTGTCTGCGTGGGTTTCCTGTGGGTGCTCCAGTTTCCTCCCACAGTCCAAACATGTGCAAGTCAGGCGAACTGGCTATGCTAAATTGCCCATAGTGTTAGGTGCATTAGTCAGAGGGAAATGGGTCTGGGTGGGTTACTCTTTGGAGGGTCAGTGTGGACTTGTTGGGCCAAAAGGCCTATTTCCACACTGTAGGAAATCTAATCTTATCTGGCCAGCAGCAGGCCTTCTCTGGAATTAAGGATCTCATGTCAGATGTCCCACACTCTGAGAGTAGCCAATTAAAGGCAAGAAGCTCTACTGAATGACTGTGTATCCTGGGGAGACGGTGGCTTCTGTCAATTTACCGTGCATCCAAGGATGATTGTTGCTGGATCCTAGTTGAGAGGTGAGTGATGGTGAGAAGAAGGTCAACAGCAAGGGCAGGGAGTAATTCTCCAGCTGGATGACTGTACTGAGATCTTGAAAGAAGATCACGTAGTTAACCATGTCAAAGACTGCACAGAGGAAAAGGAGGACCACAAAGAACACATACATACCTTGATCAGTCACAAAGGGTGACAAGAGATGTCTCTTTAAAATGAAATATGATAGACTGCTGATCTGATTTATTAAAAAGACAGTTAATTGGTCTTGAAAACACAGCTTCAAACTGCTCCTAGAGGGAAGTCCAGTTTAAAAACATTTACAGAAATAGTTTTCAACATTAAGAAGACCTGCCTGCGTTCACATATTGTTCATAGAGTCATAGAGTCATACAGCATGGAAACAGTCCCATCATGAACATAATCGCAAATTAAGTTAGTCCCACCTGCCTGCTTGTGGCCCATATCCCACCAAAGCTTTCCTATTCATGTACTTATCCAAATATCTTTTAAACGTAATTGTGTCACATCAGCTATTTCCTCAGGAAGTTCATTCCACATGTGAACCACCCTCTGTGTAAAAGGTTTGACTTCATGTCTTCTTTTTTAAATCTCTCTCCTCTCAGCTTAAAAATGTGCCCCCAAGTCTTGAAATCTCCCATTCTGGAGAAAAGACAACTACTATTAACCTTATCTATACCCCTCATTATTTTATAAACTTCTATAAGGTTGCCTCTCAACCTTCTATGCTCAAGTAAAAAAGTTTCAGTCTGTCCAGGTTTTCTTTATAACTCAAGCCCTTCCATGCCAGTCAACATCCTGGTAAATCTCTTCTGAACCTTTTCTTGCTTAATAATATCAGTTCCATCATTTTTCTTTTCTCCAAATTGATGTGACAATAAAGGATGCCCACGTGATCTTGCGACTCCTTTTTGGTGAGAATGTTACATATAGGCAGAAACCAGCTATGATTCTTAAAGAAGCAGTTGTAAAGGGACCAGGCCAGTGAAATAGGAGTGCTAACCTATATTGTTAGTGACATACAACTTAAGGTTGATAGTGCAAAGTTTTTAAGACAGAATTGCAAATAATAGAAACTTCTTTCTGAATTTAACAGCATCCAGTGACACAGTTATTGAAATAGAAGTGTTAAAACTTATGTAGTTCTATTTTACATTTCTGCCAATAGATGATCCTAAGAAAACAGCTTGAAACTTCTTAGTTGCCATTGGCAAGGAGATGCTTCACTGAATTAAAACATCTGATCTCCATGTGATGATCAGAAAGATGAAAAGTTCTCAAAAATCACCTCAAGATAAGAATTAGTTTCAGATTAACAAATTTCAACTCATGTCGTACAGACATCAATCACAAGAATCTATTGACCAGTTTGTCAGAAGATGACACAGCAAAGGGCATGAGTTGAAGTTTTTAAAGAGGATTTATCAGAGAGGGTCATTGAGTTAGCTATCACCTTTGCACCAATTAGAGCCTTTAGCAAGGAACCTTTAGACAAGAAAAAGGGCCATACTATTGACCTATTACTTGAGGATGCACACAGGTATGAAGACATAGTTGCAGCCCAACAATAATTACATGCTGTAGGTGCAGTCAACATGATTGCTACAGTCAGCAAAATATACCAAACCAATAAAATCTTAACAGATGTGGTTTGTCACATTTAGCCAAAAAATGTAGTTTTTTTTATATCAGAAAAGCTGGGGGACTTTGGACATTCCTACAAATGCAGGAAATTTGATTTCAGAGGGCAAGTCAGATCTCAGAACAAAATACAGGTGATCGACAGGATGGTACAATATTACAATACTGGCAGCAAGGAAATTGTTAAGAAAGTGCACAATGACAGACACAACAATGACGTTCAGAGACAAAAATGAGAAGGGCAAATTTCACTAGATGACCAAGCTTTCCAAATTGTTAACCATACACATCAATAGTGTAAGGTGATCAAAAGCTTTTACAAACGTCAATAACATGTCCTGAAAAGGTAGGACAACAGACACTGAAAGCTAAAATTGACAATGGGGGATATATAGGACAAAGTGAGGACTGCAGATGCTGGAGATCAGAATCAAAAAGTATGGCACTGGAAAAACACAGCAGGTCAGGCAGTATCTGAGGAGCTGGAGAGTCAACTTTTCGAGCATAAGTTCTTCATCAGGAATGAGGAATATAATACTACCATGAGTCCCAAAAGACGTGTACCTCAGCAAGTGGTATTTATTAGCACAGCCCATAATTTCCTTCAGTGTGGAAAGAGGCTATTCAGGCCATTGAGTCAGCACTAGACTTCCAAAATGCACCCTACCAAGAACCAACCCCCATCCTATCCCCATAACCCGACATTTACAATGGAAATTCCATCTAACCTGCACATCGTTGAATTGTGGGAGGAAACCCACACAGACACAGAGAGAACATGCAAACTCCACAGTCACCATGGTGCTGAGCCACTGTAATATCTGAAGGACTGAGATTCTGTAATTATAATTGTTCATTTTCATTGCAACCGCAGCAACTTTATGTCATACAATGCATCCCAATGCTGAGGCAGATAGTAAGATTTTTTTTTAATGACACTAATAAGACAAAGTGATACAGCACAGGTAGCAACCAGATATCCATATTGTGTCCCTTAATACAAAAATTATTCCCAGGCATTTCATGTGTACACTAAAGGAAATGGATACCAAGTCGTGAAAGGATGCATTGCTTAATTTTATGCATATAGAAAGAGCAAATTAGAAAGGTACTGTTGTGTTGTCAGCTCTTTTGGGAATGTCCTACAAATAATAGTGACTTCAAAAGAGGAAAAATGGGGGAAGAAAGAGAAAACTAATTGTCTTGTTGCAGTCCAGATGCAACGACAGATATGAGTGCATGTTTCTGTGTTTGCTTTTTACAAGGGCCATTAACATCCAAACCGTAACACCTCATCTGATTCACAATGAAACATGCAAAAACTTTTGAAGGGTGATGATATACAAATAGCCATCCAAATTAATAGTAATAACTTATTAAAAGAATGCCAGTCCATCTAAAATATCTGTTAAAATATATGTTAAATATTACAAAAACATTGCAAGAGAGGGAACTTGGATGTGTAATTGCTCCAATGGTCTTACATGTATCGGGGAGCCATCTAGTGTTTAGATTACAATATACAAACTTTAAACATATCAGGTATGAATTTCTCAAATGACCAATTTTGCTCAAATTATCTATTATCTGTTTTGTTCAAATTATTTCAATAATAATTCCCAGATTTAATTGGAACATAGAGAATCACAACTCTATGAAAGAATAGCACAATCGGTAACATGGTCGAGGAGTTCAGACAGAGTTTAATTTCAAAAGTCTATTCCTTTTCTTTAATTCTCATCCTTTATTTTCTTTGTCCCTTGCGTCACATTTTCAAGGAAAGGACAGGCAGGCAATATACTTCAAGATTATTATCAATGCCTAGCATGTTCAGACAACGAACTGCCAAACAATTGGGCCACAAAATAGTAAAACATTGGTTTAGGGTCACAATTCTTGATGCTGTCAGTTACTGGTCAGAGATGGAGAAGTGCAGATTGAGACTGGGGATTTTCCCCAATGAAGACAAAAATGGTGAGTCACTCATAGCTCACATTTTGTAGCCCTTTTAATTCCTAGATAAAGTTTGATATTAGTGATGACTTGGAGTATTAGGTTCTCTAAATTTCTAAAACATTCCGAGGTATACAAGGCTATGGGCAAGTGCTGGAAAGTGAGATGACAATAATTTGGTGGTTGTTTTTGACTAATGCAGAGGGGCCGCATTCTCAATGACTACCAATGGGCCATGAGTATTATGGCCTATAGGGTGATTCACCAGCAGAAATAAATAAAATCATCTAACAATTGAGTTACTCATTGATATCATTTGGTGCTATTTGATGTATGCTCAGGATAACAAACATGCAGTTCTCTGTAAAAAATAAAATGATAGTTTATTTTGTGTAGTAGCCTCTTCAAGAGTGACATTACTCTGTTCGAGGACAAATAAGTTTATATTACCACAGGTTTGTAATAACAAAGCTTGTGATAATGACACTCCATTGTATTAACAGAGAAGTTAAAATGTCAGCCTGAATATAAACTAAATGTATCCTTAAACTAGCAATTTGTGCACATCAGGTTTTCTGAACATATAATTATTTGGTATTAGTCTGTCATTGTCAGGTAAGAAGCTATAATTTCCTGAACTAGGATAGTGGTTGTTATTAGTAGTATAAACAGATAATTTTAAGGACAGAACAAAAGAATAGTTAAGAACAGTTAATGAATTCTCAAAGGTAATTATGTCCTTATAATTTCCATAATTAGTAGAACTTTATTATCTGTGTAATATATGGTGATCTCTCATTCAATGAGTATTATACAGAATACTTGTATTACCACTTTAATGCTATAAAACTGTTTTGAGGTTTTGTGATGCATAACCACTTTTGTTACAACTAATATTCGCAAAACGTCTCTAAATTTCTTGCAAGCAGTAAAACTAGAATAATTGAAATTGTACGGTTTAGAATATTAATGTCCATAGTACCTGTATCATAGTAAAACTTTTCAATGCCCTTCCCAGAAAAGTTATCAAACAACATTTTAAATCTAACCACACAAAGTGATAGTGGAGGTATCCTGGTCAATGGTTTGAAGGAGGATCTTAAGGGAAGAAGCAGAAGGATTGAAAGCTAGTGGAGAGAAATCTTGAACTTAAAGCATAGAACAGCTATAGGCATGAATGCTAATCAAGGAGCAATTAATCATGATGCACAATTGAAGAATTTTAGAGGTCTTGATGATTATATGGTTGGAAGAAGTTGTAGAGATAGAGAAAGTCATGACTCCAAAGATAAAGAGGTCTATAAGATTGAGACCACAATGAATAGACAATTGGGTATTGCATATTTCATACAATGTATAGTATATCTCGTGCCATTTCTGACCACTTATCATAATTTAATGATGCCAGCTAGTTTTCAGGCCAAAGAGTTATTCATACATGTATTGAGGTGGCCTCCCTCACCTCCAGGGAGATACCATGACACACTGGTGCATTCCTGGTCAGCTCTAAGCTGTGTTTCCAAGCTTATTTCATCTTACTCCTCCCTCTTTTTGACTATATACATATTACAACTTATTTGGTCTGTAAGTTTCATGCCTTTATTATCTGCAAATTCAATTGATTTCCTGACCAATTTCCAATCCTTCACTCTTTGTAGATCAAGGGTTCACGATAGATTGGTGGAAATTCCGAGAACAACAGCTTGGAACTGGGAAAATAAACTATTGCCAAAGATGTTCTTGTTACAATAAGTAAAAATAAAAATGAGTGACAACAATTAAGCTAAGACATTTGTGGAATGTGGTCATATCTTTTATGAAGAAAGCTGCAGATAGGTTGAGAAGAATGAGGGCAGAGAATGTTCTAGTCACGGCCATATAGAAAGACATTTGTGAGGCTATGATTATGCTCTTACTAGTGCTGTGGGTGGTAAAAACCTGCTGGATGGACTCTGGGATAACGTGTGTGGATCTGGAAGCAACAAACTATTTGTGAACCTTAGAAAGGAAAAGTAAAATTGAAATGTGTGTAAATCCAGACAATGGTTCCTGTGTGAGTCTTTTTGAACAGAGGTTGATGATTATAGTGCTGAAATGTGGTAGAATTGTAACATAGGAAAGAAAACCATAGATCATGCCAGCTAGCATATAAAGCTTAATGTTCACTATTCATTCATTTCCTTAAGCTTAGAATGTGGAACTGTTCTGCATTCTTGAAATTAACATTTTGGTTATTTTTAATCATTTGTGGAATGTGGGTATTTGAACATCATCAAGTATAAGATAATAATTTAAACAATTATATGGATTGTGGTTGTTAAAATCAATTTTAGTTGGAATCAGTTTAATTTTAGTTGGAACTGCATCTCTAAAATCCATCTCCTCTCATTGATTTTGAAAGCAATCTTGGATGCAACCCCATTAAATCCTCAGATTTTTCTAAACCCTTGCACAAAGATTCAAAGTTTGGTTCTTTCTTCCTCATTAAATCTTCTTTTCTTTGTAGTAATAAATATTATATTGAAGTTAATTTTATTATTATAACATTACCATCGTTTTAATGCTTAAATATTCTTTATATGAAAAATAAAACAAATCCAGAAATTTCAAGACACCACTAGGTGGTAATATTGTTTCTAGCTATCAAAGAATATCAGTAGAAACTTAGTTACTCGTTTTGTTTTTGGACATAATTTAAAATTGGAATGCATACAAAATTATGAATTAGGATCGGGAGTGGGCACTTAGTCCTTTGATCTTATTCTGTCATTCATACTCTGGCTTCTACTCCATTTTCCAGGTTAACCCTTTGTCAAGAATCTATCTATCTCTACCTTAAAAGCATTTAATGATCTGGCCTGCACTGGTCTCTGGAGAAAAGAAGTTTACAGATTCTCATCTCTGGGAGAAAACAATTTCACCTCATCGCTGTCTCAAACGGTGATCCCTTAATTTTAAGCTTGTTGCCTCTTCCTCATTCTTTCCAATAAAGTGAAACGTTCTTTCAGCATCCACCCTATACAGTGAACCTTCTCTGGATGCTTCTAATGCAAGTAAGTCATTTCTTAAGCAAAAATACCAAAATTATACATAATATACCAGATATAATATCACCAATGCCCTATACAACTAGAGGAAAACATAACCTACTTTTGTGTCCCATTTCCCTTCCAAAAAACATTCCATTTACCTTCCTAATCATTTGTAGTACCTGCATATTACCTTTTTGAGATTCTTGTACCGGGACACCCAGAGTTCTGTAAACTGTCTCCAGTTATATAATATGCTGCTTTTCTATTCTTCCTGTCAAAGTGGATAAATTGACACATTTCCAGATTATACTCCAGCTGTTGTGTTATTGCATAGATATTTGTGTGACATCATGATGTGATGTTTTGCATGATGGTACACACCTCATTTTCAGCCAGACTATACAGTAGAGTCTTCAGTCAATCACTTGGAGTGTGTGGTAACATCAGTGAACATAGAATGCAGACTAAGTGTGAGTCCAGAATATAATAGCAATGTAAATAGTTAATGTTGTTCATAAACTCCAAGATATCTGTTTCAACAAGAATTTATTCCTTTTGGTTTATGTAAGCCAATGTAAAAGACAGCACAGTCCAGGCATAGTGGCAACTTTATTTGACCTAAGAAGCCATATCAACATTTCTACGTATATATTGTGATGATGCTGTCACTTTAACAAGGTTATTTTTTCCTTGGGTTTTTTGAGAGAGGTTACAAAGGCAGAGGTTCTCTCGGGTCTAGAAAGAGTCTAGTTTAACATTGGCAGGGGAGTAGCCAATTCTCCCAGTTCAGGGTTTTTCTAATTTGGTTCTAGAGTCCGGAAAAGGTTCCAAACTTCAGCAGATGATTCCTGAGTGACTTTTCTCTCTGAAATGAATTTGTTCCCTCCTGCCTGGAAGAATCCGTGATACAATTTACTTTTTTGCCCACGGGTGTGCTGATGGGATGTTACTGGATTGGAATTTAATTAAGTTGCTGTATTGGGTCAGTTAAGTTTTCCAATAGTGAATTTATTCTAAATACCATTTTCTTTTATTTGTGCTTCAACCGTCGTGTTTAAATAAATTATGTTTTTCTTAAAGCTGAATGGTTTGACCAGCTGCATCACACCTGGAATATCTACCTCACATCTACCTTTAAAAGAAGAAAACGTTCGGGCCTAGGCTACCTTCCTAAAATGTTTTGAGGGGGTCTGTCCTGGTCTGTAACAGACTGGGGGCTGTTGTTGGGATTGATTCCGTAATTCCAATTTGGGTTTCGGGTTGTTGGACTCAAAGGCTGCAAGTGGTAGGTGTTAATGTCTTTCGTTCTGGGTGTTGGATTTGGTTGGTTTAGCAAGTGCTTGGTGTCGTAATGACTTTTTCAATCACTAAGAGTGTTCTGGGGGTGGAAGAAGTTACTTTGGGGGTTTTACAAAAGGTGAGCAAGGTAAAGCTGCTTGAATTGGTGGACTAGCTGGAGTTCGGGTTACCTTCATCTGTAAGAAAAGGAGAGGAAATTACAGCAATAGTTCAACATTTAAATTTGCTGAAATGCCATCAGAATCTTTGGAAATGGCTTGAATTAAATTGCAGACGAGGCAGCCTGAACATGAAAACGAATTGAAACAGTTCGAATTATGATTAAAACCAGAGAAAAGTGAAAAAGAACAAATCGCCCTAGCAGAACAAAAAGAAAAGGAGAGGAAGCAGAAGAAAGGGAGAAAGAGAGAGAAGAAAAGGAGGAAGAGAGAGAGGAAAGGGAGAAAGAGAGTTAGTTTGAACTCAGAAATTGGCACTTAGACAGGAAAGTCAGCTTAAAAGAATGGAGGTGAAAGTACAAGGTAGGCTTAGTGAGGATGAGCAAATCCATTTTAGCTAAAGATCTGGTAGGGATCTGTTTAAATATATCCAATCATTGTCGAAATTTGATGAGAAATATATAGAAGCCTTTTTCATCTCATTTGAGAAAGGGTTAAACAAATGCAATGGCCCGTAACCATGTGGGATTTGTTGGTCCAAACCAAGCTGACAGGTAGAGCTAGTGAGATTTTTGCATCACTATCAGAGGAGGTATCTTGAGAGTATGAGGCGGTGAAGAAAGCCATCTTAAGTCCATATGAGCTTGTGACATAAGCCTACAGACAACGTTCAGGAATCGAAGGAGGGACCTTGGTCAAACCTACATTGAGTTTGAAAGGATCAAATGAAGTAATTTTGATAGGTGAAAAAGGGCATTAAAAATAGACCAAACTTATGACACTCTTAAAGAGGCGATTATTTTGGAGGAGTTCAAAAATTCACTTCCTGAGGTAGTGAGAACTCATGTGGAAGAGCAGAAAGTTAAAACTGCAAGATTAGCAGCTGAAATGGCTGATGATTATGAATTGGTTCATAAATCAAAGTTTGGCTTCTAATATCAATTTCAATCCTGGAGGGATAGAAATTGGGGAAAAGAGAAATCCTCACTGGTAAGGAAAAAGTAGATCTTGGTGAAGATATTAAAAATAGCTTACCACAGAGTAAAAGGAAAACCTATGAAGGGGAAAGAGGAGTGTTTTCATTGCAATAAAGTAGGCCAAATGAAGTCACAGTGTTGGTGGTTTAGAAAAAGCACTGAGAAGACGGACGTAGGAACACAGGATAAGCCAGTGAATTTTGTTGGAGTGGAAATGAAGAGCCCAGTGGAGGCTAAAAAGCTACATTAGAATGTACAACCTGGTTGAGGTTGGTTGAGGAGGAAGTGCCAGATCTTCTTAAACACTTTACTTGCGAAGGTAATGTTTACTCGCATAGATCAGGAGCAGCAGGTAAAGTGGTTGCAGTATTAAGAGATATGGGATCATGTCAATCTTTGATGTTGAGAGCTGAGGATATATGTAACTCAAAAGGACTATTGCCAGAAAAAGTGGCATTCATGGTGAGACAAAAAGGGCTCAGTTATGTAGAGTGAGGTTGGAGTGTCCAGTGAAAAGTAAAGAAGTCATGGTAGCAATACTGGAAGAACTCTTGGCTCCAGGATTACAATCTGTCCTTGGTAATGATAGCTAGGAGTGATACCTAGTGTGGTTGAAAAACCAGTGGAAAAGCAGGCAACTGAGGTTTTACAGCAAGTACATCCTGGGACTTTTCTTGGCAGTATGGCAACACGATCACGAAGATACCTATTGAAACAAGAGCAGAAGTCACAGAAAACAGTTAAGGAAGTTGAAGTGGAATTATCTGAGACCATGTTTGATTGAATGATTGAGATAAAATGGGAAGCAGACAAGAAATCAAAAACTCTCAACTTTGCTAATGGAGATAAAGTGTTAGTGTTACTTCCAGTGATAAGTGAACCTTTAAAAGAAAGGTTTAGTGGACTTTATCAAGTCAAAAGGAGGTTGAGTGAGGTGAACTATTTGAGAAGGACTTAAGACAGAAATAAATCTTAAAGACAGTGTCACGTGAATATGCTCAAAAGGTATTTTGATAGGGAAGGAAAGCAAAAGGAAAATGTGTTACTGGTTACAACATAGAGCCAAATTCAGTAGATTCTGAATTTGACATTCATTAAATTAATTTGAACAATAAGGAAGTTGTCAAAAATTAAAATAAATTATTGAGTTACCTTCCGGAGCAAAATCGCAATGACCAGAAAGAGTTATTGCTATCACATGGGGAGATACATGGAAAATAGCTGGGAAGTACTAATCTAATTATGCATGATGAAGACATAGGAAATGCTGTTTCAATTATAGACTTAACTCTCTAATGTGAGCACAGGTTCAGAAAGAGATTGAACGCATGGCCCAAGACAACATAATCAAAGTGAGTTGCAGTGGCTGGAGCTCACCCATAGTAATGGTGCCAAAACCAGATAGTTTCCATCAGTTATATGTAGACTATCGCAAAGCCAGTGCAGTTAATAAGTCTGATTCATATCCAATTCCATGGATGGGACAAGCAACAGATATTTCTAACTTGGACTTACTCAGAGGATACTTGCAGGTACCCTTATCTGAAAGAACAAAGACAAGTTCAGTTTTCATAACGTCAAATTACCTGTATCAATTTAAAATTATGCCATTTGGTATGAAACATGCACTAGTTACATTTCAAAGATTAACTAATACAGTCATTTCTGGCTTATCCAGTTGTGTGGTATACATTGATGACCTGGTAGTTTTTAGTCACACATAGAAGGAACATTTGCAGAATTTATCGGAATTATTCAATTGACTTCAGGAGGCAGGCTTGGTGATAAACCTGGCTAAGAGTGAATTCAATAAAGGCCAAATCACGTTATTGAACATGGACAGATAGCCCCATGGAATGTGAAAACAATGGGATGGGGCAGTTTCCCATACCATTGACGAAGAAAGCAGTACTATGATTCCTGGGATTGCGCAGTTTTTATCAGAAATTCATACTAAGTTTTAGCAGTGTGGCTGCTTCACTCACTGAATTACTAAAGAAATGCAGAAAGTTTGAGTGGACTGTCAGAAAGCATTTGACAGTTGTGTTAACTACTGCCCCAATATTAGCCACACCTAAATACGCAAAGCTAATCAGGGTGTTAATCAATGTGAGTGATGTGGGTGTTGGTACCGAACTCTTACTAGAAGACGAGAAAATACAAAGGTCTATCAGATATTTCTCCAGGAAAGTGAACATTCATCAACAGAAATATTCGATAATTGAGAAGGATGTGTTGAGTTTAGTATTGGCATTACAGCATTTCAATGTTTATGTTACCAGTAACGTTTCTGAGACAATCATATATACTGATCGTAACCCATTAAAGTTTTTGGAGAAATCTGAGGACAAAAATTCCAGATTGTTTAGATGGAGCATTTTATTGCAGGCATTTAATTTGAAAATTATACATGTGGCAGGACGCAAAAACATAATTGCTGACGCATTGTCGAGACTTGGATGATAAAATAGAGGCGTTCATTGGCAGGAGTAAATGGACTGAAATACAATGTAGCAGTAAATGTTTGCCTGGTTATAGTCAATGTAATGTATATGTATTGTAGTATCCTAACAGAGTCAGACTAAGGGGTTTAAAATGAAGCCAGCTTTGTATATTGATGGTTCATTTGTTTTAAGGGAGGAGATTAGATTAGATTACTTACAATGTGGAAACAGGCCCTTCGGCCTGACAAGTCCACACTGACCCGCCGAAGCGCAACCCACCCAGACCCATTCCCCTACATTTACCCCTTCACCTAACACTACAGGCAATTTACCATGGCCAATTCACCTAACATGCACATTTTTGGACTGTGGGAGGAAACCAGAACACCTGGAGGAAACCCATGCAGACACGGGGAGAATGTGCAAACTCCACACAGTCAGTCCCCTGAGGTGGGAATTGAACTCATGTCTCTGGCGCTGTGAGGCAGCAGTGCTAACCACTGTGCCACCGTGCCACCCACTATGCCACCATGCCGGTGCTGTCACTTTAACAAGATTTTTTTGTCCTTGGTTTTTTTTAAGAGAGTTTATAAAGGCAGAGGTACCGTAAGGTCGAGAAAGAGCCTAGTTTAACATTAGCAGGGGAGTAGCCAGTTCTCCCAGTTCAGGGTTTCTCTAGTTTGGTTTAGATGCTGCGGTCAGAAGATGCTAGAGTCCAGAAAAGGTTCCAAGCTTCAGCAGATGATTCCTAAATGATGTTTCTCTCTGAAACCTCTTTGAAACTTGTTCGCTCCTGCCTCTCAGAATCTGTGTGCAATTTACTTTTTTGCCAAGGGTGTGTGCTTATGGGATGTCACTGGATTGGAACGCCTCCTTAATTACGTTGCTGTATCAGGTCAGTTAGGTTTTCTAATAGTGAAGTTATTCTAAATTCTATATTCTTTTATTTGTGTTTCAACTGTAGTTTTTAAAATAAATTCTGTTATACTTAAAGCCGAGTGGTTTGACCAGATGCATCACACCTGGAATATCCATTTCTCATCTGTCTTTAAAATAAGAAAAGTTTAGGGTTTAGGCTGCCTTCTTCAAATATTTTGAGGGGGTCTGGCCTGGTCCATAACAATGTATGCTATGTTTATGTGAAGTTATGCATATCTCTTTGCAGACTCCTTGTGTCTTCTTCAAAACTTATTTTCCTATCTATGTTTATGTCATCAGCAAATTTAGCAATGATTCATTCAATCAATTCATCCAAGTCATCGAGATAAATTGTAAATAGTTGAAGCTCCAGCACTTATCCTTATGGCATCTCACTTGTTACATCTTGCAAATTCAAAAATGTCCCTTTATACCTCCTCTCTTCTTCCTGTTAGCTAAACAATCTGGTAAGGATGCTAATATGTCAACTCTAAACAACTTTGATGCAGAAAAGAAATAATTAAAAGAATAAATGGAAAGAATTCTGCAAACCCCTCTGCTCGATAATTAGAATCTCTGGTTCAGTTAATAATGAATAACACTGTCTTTTGCCTTTGTTCCATTGATTTCTTTATTTTTTTCACAGTCATAACTAGACATAACCCAAGCAACCTGATACCTCTGCCAACATCGAGAGGGTGGTGCTGGAAAAGAACAGCAGGTCAGGAAGCATTGGAAGAGCAGGAGAATCGACATTTCGAGCTTAAGACCTTCTGTGCTAGTTTAATGGGAGATTAAGATTAGAAACTCAGTATGCTGGTTCTTATGGTTATATCAGAAGAGAGGTGCTCACATCTTATTACTGTGTATTTTTTTCACATTTGACATAGTTTACACAATTTTGATTAAATGCTGTTTTTGTTTCCTTTGAACATTGATTTTTGGACAAAAATGGTCAGTTTAAGTGCCACAATTATGTATCACAGGATAAAGTGGAAATCACAATACAGGTATTCCGAAAAACAAAGGATACAATCGATGAGTATAAAATGAAGTATATTTTCAACTAATTACCCATTATGCTATTAATTTAGTGTAGTTCAAATATAACAAAGTCATGTTTATATTCCATCTTTGCTGATAGTTGGAGACCAAATGGTGGTTATTTTCAGTTTATTATTTTTTCGCTTATGGTTTTTGATGAAATATACCTTTTATTAAAATAATATAATACTTTATATGAAACTGAAAATGAAATTAATTTAGAACAAGGCTAAAACCCCATTTGATTTACTTATAATTTACAGTAAACAAATTGGAAAACTTTAGCCAATTATCAGAACTTGTAATATGTAAATGTTGCAAATGTACGCAAATTTTAGTTATGCCCTTTACATAGTACAAGAGTTGTAAACCATTATTCAGAACACCTACTTTTTTATATTCGAGAGTTATGTTTACTTGCAAAGTTGTACAATAATTGCACTAGAGGCATTCTGGGAATGCTAACATGTTCATCATTGCACGCTGTGAAATGCTGAGCACAAGGGTAAAAGATTTGCAAGCTTGTACAACAGCTGCTTCAAATTAAAATTCTAGTTCACCACTGAAATAGAATCTGACAAAGAAGCAAGTAATGTCATATTCTTCCCAAGCATGCAATATCAAGATCACTTGAAGAACCCATGAACTGTGAAAGATTTGACTTAAGGCAGTAAAAGATGACTAAGCTTTATGATAACTCACTGCAAGGAACCTCAGAGTGTAGCCTAGGCAGAGGAATATAAAACTACCCAAGACAATACCTATCACAACAATGGAGGTTCTATATCTTCAAAAGCATAATCTTAATACTGGAATTCATCAGTGATGTGTTGAAAACAGACTATAAGCCAAAACTTCCGAAGTCATACAATAATCTTGGACATTGTTCTTAAATTATTACTATGAAAAATTCAAGTGGAACTGAGATCTTACTTATTGTTAAGTCTGTAATGAAATAGATTCTGCCAATCAATGTTAAACATCCGATTCCAATGAATGATTTTGGGATTATGTTAATTATATTAACCAGAAGTATTAGTTAATAACCAGAAGTATTAGTTAATACATCAGTTTTGATTTTTAAATATGTTTAAATGTCAGTTAATTTACAATCAACTCACTCAGGTTGTAAGTTTGCTCACTGAGCTGGTGGATTTGTTCTCAGACATTTCATCACCATGCTATATAACATAATCACTGAGCCTCTGGTGAAGCATTGTTGTTCTGTCCTGCTTGCTACTTTTTCTGTCTTGTTGTAATGGGTGATATCACTTCCAGTTCTGTTTCTAAGAGGTTGGTAAATGGGATCCAAATCTATATGTTTGTTAATAGAGTCATAGAGCACAAAACAGACCCTACGATCCAACCAGTCCATGCCGAACAAAAGCCCAAATTAAACTAGTCCCACCTGCCTGCCCTCGACCCATATCCCTCCAAACGTTTCCCATTCATGTATCCATCCAAATATCTTCTAAATGTTGTAATTGTACCTACATCCTATACTTCCTGAGGAAGTCTATCCCACACACAAGCCAACCTCTGTGTAAAAAAAAAAATTGCCTCTGAGTTCCGGTTTGAATGCCAGGACTCTAGGCATTCCCGTGCATATCTTTGTTTAGCATGTTCGAGGATAGGTGCATTGTCCCAGTTGAACTGGTGTTCTTCATACAGATTTGGACCCCATTTACCAACCTCTCAGAAACAGAACCCGAAGTGATGTCACCTACCACAACAAATCGAGACAGATAAAATAGCAAGTGGGACAGAACACAAATGCTTCACGAGAGGCTCACTGATGATGTTACCTAACATGGTGACGAAACATCTGAGAACAAATCCATCAGCTCAGTGAGCAAACTTACATCCTCATCCATAACCTGAGCTACAGATCTTCTCCCTCACTATTGTGCTGAAATAAATTTGACTTAGTTAACTACTGATATGGTTTGTACCAGGAAAAATCATTGCCATCCAAAGGCAAGCTGGCTCAGGAATTATATGTGAATTTCTTTTTTAACAGATCTGAGTCAAATTTTCTCCTATCTGTCATGAGAAAAAGTGAAGAGCTGATTGGTACTCCAATGTAAACTATATATTTGAATTAATATTTTCCTATGAGTTGTGTAGGATTAAACATCTATTTATTGTGGTAGGTAATACAGATTTCCATGTTTACAAATATCTGCAATTATAATGACTCTCATCCATGCAATCATCAAATCTTCTAACACAGGGGAAGCATATAGTCCAAGATGTCTTTGTGGGCTCCTTGAAAGAACTGTTCAAGTAATCAGACTCCTCCAATCTTGTCCCATAGCCCCACAGTATTTTTTATTTTGCCATTTAGAGAATGTGCACAGCAATTTACTCAAATGGTACCAGCAATGCTTGACTCATGTAGAGAAAGGAAGACTTGCATTTACATAGTACCTCCAAAGTCATTAGGCATCACAAAATATTGTCACTTTTGGAAATGAAGGTAATGTGACAGCACACAGCCAGATCCCACAAACAACAATGTCAATTATGACCATATAATCCACATTTGTGATCTTGATTAAGTGAAAAATTGACCAGAACTTTGGGGATAGATAACTGCCCTGATCCTGTAAAGTAGAGACATTGGATAGTTTACAGCTAAATCAGGTCACAGTTTATTATTTCATCTGAAAGATAACACCCCCACTACTGCATTACACCTACAGTATTACATTTGAGCAGAGACTAAATTTTATGCTCAAGTCCTGTGGTGGAACTTGAACCAATAGAAAAAAATCAGCAATCAGATTTCTACTGACTGAACCACAACAGCAGAGGTAAGAGAAGCAGAAGTTGTTCAAAAAGAGAGAATGTGAATGGGACAATTACAAAGAATCACAAGAGTGTGTAATTTTAAATAGGGGTGTTTATCATGGTAGAATGTTTGTTTTTATTCATTCATGGGATTTGGGCAACATTAAGAGGGCTAGCACATCCTAATTGCCTTTGGGATAGTGCTGATGAGCAGCCTTTTGAACCACTGCAGTCCAGTAGTTTAAGTATACCCACAATGCAAATAAGAAAGGAATGATTTTTATTTAATCATGGAAGTAAGCATCACTAGCAAAGTATGTATTTGTGCACATCCTGAATTGACATGAAAAGGTGGTGGTGAGTTCCTGGGTTTTGGCCATACAGCACTGAAGGAATGGTAGTACAGTTCCAAATCAGGATTTGGAAGATAATTGCAGGACTTATGACTTGGAAGAGAATTTGCAGGTGCTCCTGTTCCAATGAGCCTGTTGTCTTTAAGTTTCTAAGCAAGAAAAGGTCAGGAATTTTAAATGTACTTTCAAAGAAACCTGCATATATAGTAACCAGGAAATGAAGATGTAACCCAATCGGAAAAGATCCTGAGGTGATATGAGGAGAATATTTTTATGTGGTGAGTTGTTATGCTCTGGAATACATGGCCTAAATGGATGTAAAGCAAATTCAAAATATCTTTCAAAGGGAAATTAGATAAATAATCAAAGAGGAAATGTTTGGTGGTTAAGTGATCAGAGCAATGGTGTGGAACTGTTAAGACCAGTTTAGGAGCAGTGATCAGATCCGCTCTTCATAACCCCATTTCAGCCAGTCACAACAAATATTTTTATTTCTTTTCTTAGCATGTAGCTCTCACATTTTAGTTAAAAAGCAATATAAACACTGCAAAAAAAAGGGACTTGAAGTTAAAGCATTTTGTTGTATGCCCATCGGAACTAGGACACAAGAAAAAAGACTTGAAAAAAAGGCACAGTTTTGTACCAATTGAGAAGAGAGTGCTAAATGATTGGGTCATAATTGGCACTGTGATGCAGCAAGAACAGTTAACTGTCAATCTTCATTCTCAGACCAGGCAAGTAGATTCTGATTGGTCAGCGCGTTGTCATGTGGTGCATCAAAATTTGACTGTCTCCCTGACCACATTCTTGCTTGAACAATGGTGCAACGTATGTAAAACAGGATCTTGAGTACTTACGTATGTAGCTTCTCACCTACATGAATGTATCTGACCTGTAGTCCTGGCTGCAGAACTAAAATTGGTTTATGGTGTAACTTGTACCAAACACTAAATTACTTAATAAATGATTTCCAACAGCAGAACTAAACTAATGATGGATATACTTTACTGAGGCTTACAAGCACAGGCTAGTCGAGCACAAGCAGGGTCCTGCCAACTGCAAATGGGCAACAGGATGTAAAGCTTGATATGTTCCACAAGTCTTTGGGATGTAGGCCTACATACCTGGACGAGAGGACAATAATTGAGAACGGCTGGGGAATAATAATGCATTGAAGGGCGCGGGTTACTGTGGGAGGGATTGACATTGACAGTCACAATCTCCCTGACTTTGATGGAGAGACAATGTAACATGTTGATTGGCATGGCTAAGCTGTAGGTCCAGAGTTCAGTGTGTAATGTTGAGGGATGAAGTCATAATTCAAAGAGCTGTGACAGAATGTGTGGAAGCTCAGTGCTGCTGGTCTGGACAGAGAGTGCAGAGTACAAAGGAGTGGTTCCCTTGATTATGAGACTGAGCCAATACCTTTTGGTGCCAAGCATGACCTGCATTGTCTTCCATATGCATGCGAATAATAATTGTGCAATGGAAATGGACAATGGCTGTACCAACATCTAGACAAGGTGGAGTATTTCATTTGGTCTATTTTATTTTCTTTTACGAGCAACGTGAAGCCCTTCAAGGTGTAATTATAATAATCAGGCATTTACCCAATACAGATTGAAGATAATAAAACAAAGAACTGCAGATTCTGGAGATCTAAAATTTGTATCAGATTACATCCACTTCATCTCAACTCCCCATGGTAAAGTCAGTGCTGTAACCTGGGCAGTAGCCTTTGCCAACATAACTGAACTTCTCTCAGGTTGGCTATTGGGTGGCAATGGCTGCCCTCTGCAATCATGGCTGATGATTCCAATACAATGACTGAGCCTCAGAGGCGAGCATTTCTGCCTCACTGTGTCAAGGACCTGGGTTTGATTCCATCCTCAGGCAATTGTGCGAACTCCACATAGACATTCTCACCTTGTCGGTATGGGTTTCCTCTGGGTGCTCCAGTTTCCTCCCACATGTGTAGGTTAAGTGGGTTGGCCATAGTAAATTGCCCATAGTGTCCAGGGCTGTGCAGGCTAAGACAATTAGCCATGGGAAATGCAGGGCTACAGGGATGGGATAGCGGTTAGGTCTGAGTGGGATGTTCTTTGGAGAATTGGTGTGGGCTGAATGGCCTGTTTCCACACTGTAGGGATGATTTTATAAAAACAATGCAATATGTTCTTCACCACATCCATCATGGAGCAAATGATAACCTGAAAACGGGGCTCCAATGTTTGGATTAGTCTAAATAGGCCTTGCAGATAGTGAGACCTGCAGATACTGCAGAGTCAGAGTCAATAAAGTGTGGCTCTGGAAAAAGCACAACAGATCAGGCAACATCTGAGGAGCAGGAGAGTTGATGTTTCAGGCAGGACACTTCATCAGGACTTCTGCTTAAAACATCGACTCTCTTGCTCCTCAGATGCTGGCCTGACCTGCTGTGATTTTTCCAGCCTTGGTTAGGCCTTGCAGTATAGTACAGGCAGAGTGTGCCACATAATTCCAACATGTTGTTCACTGTGCAACTGGAGCAGGAGGGGATGTGACAGACTCTGAAGATATGAGAGAGCAACAGCAGATAAGGAAGATTGAGCAGGAAGACAATTGCCTTCAGCATGATAGAGCACTGCATGACAAGAAGCCAGACCTGACACCCAGTTCCGACAGATGTGAGCAATCCAATGTTGTGATCAATCATTGATTGTACGTTTCTTGGTATTCGAAAGGCAAGCAGTCCCTCGCTATTGCTAGGCAAATGTAGTTTCTGTTTGGTTATTGCTTACTTTTGCTGTTGCTAAATGAAATTTAATGTTTTCAAACAGTTTATGGCTTTCCAGTATATGATGCTTCCACAATAACCAGTGAGAAGATAATATGCTACCATGTGGGTTAGAGAAAGTGTAGCACTCCCTTGGACAAGGTTCTAAGATGAGATGATACCCTCAGAACTGTTTCTTTTTTGACACTTCCCCCCACCCTCCCCCTCCCCCAGCTCAAACTATGTGCACTGTGAGCTCAACTCCTGACTGGCAGCATTTGACCTGGTGTATGACAGAGTTTTAAAAATGATGCCACATCAGGAATTCCGAGAGGTCCTGGCAGTGCCAAACACTTGTACCATTACTGAGCAGAAAATAGCTGAAGTGGGGCACCATAGAAGCATGATATATAGCTACTGAGGCAAGCTGCATCAAATAGATTGAGAAAACGCATCTGGGCTCATGGAGTGAAACTCACTGAAATTGATACTTTCCAGTGAAATTCAGCCAGTGTCTTTCAATTCTTGCTCATGAATCCATTTCTCTTAGCCTTTGCTTTTCTGTCCTACCCAGCTGTTATTATGGGACTACTTGTACATTCCTGAGTCTGCTCATTGTTTTTCCAAGGCAGCTAACTTATCAACAAACCTTTCATATCCACAGTATGTGTAATGATCATATTCATGTGAATTAAACAGGACACAAATTTCTTGATGGGAAAGTGAGGTCTGCAGATGCTGGAGATCAGAGCCGGAGATGTGTTGCTGGAAAAGCGCAGCAGGTCAGGCAGCATCCAGGGAACAGGAGAATCGACATTTCGGGCATAAGCCCTCCTGAAGAAGGGCTTATGCCCGAAACGTCGATTCTCCTGTTCCCTGGATGCTGCCTGACCTGCTGCGCTTTTCCAGCAACACATCTCCGGCTCTGATCTCCAGCATCTGCAGACCTCACTTTCTCCTCAAAGATTTCAACCTACTGCGAATCCTCTTACAAGGATGCCTTCCTTGAAGAAGCTCTTTTCCTCCCTCTAAGATTCCTGAAGAAGGGCTTATGCCTGAAACGTCGATTCTCCTGTTCCCTGGATGCTGCCTGACCTGCTGCGCTTTTCCAGCAACACATCTCCGGCACAAATTTCTTGATGCTGACTAATTTTCTGATGTTGTTGTCTTTGGATAAAATGGTAATTTCGGTGTCTGAATATTTTGTATGTATCACAATAGTTTTACAACGTTTGCCTCAATCTGTGATCTGGTGATCACAGCAACCATTTTACATCAGTATATGTCTTTATTATATGTAATTTTAATAGATTAAGATTTCTGATGTATAAATCAGATGATGGAAGTTGAATATCAATAGTCCATGTTTACCTTTATCATAACAGGAGCAAATTAAATAGCCCTTCAAAGAGCCAATGCCAGGCATAATGAATCAAATGTCTTTCTTCTACATTTGACCAATTGTTCAGTTGGCTGGCTAGCTGGTTAGTAATGGTTCAATTCCTGCACTATCTGAGGTTTCCAATGAAGGTCCAGCCTTCTCGACTTCATCCCTTACCAAAAATGTTCTACCACGAGTTGTCCCTCTCTTTCTTTTTCTCTCTCTCTCTTTAACGAGAGGGCTGCCCCACGGACCTCTGAGACTATAGTGATTTTACAGTACCTTTCTATGATTCACGTTTTGCCCACAGTGTTTATGTACACAAGGTAATGCACAAAGCATGATGTGCATAATCCCAAGAGAAATTGTCATCTTGGTCCTGGGCACAATTCATAAATATAAGAGTTGACACAATACCTGATGACTGAACTGCCAGATATATATAGAAGAGGCGAGTTAGCTGTCATTTTGTTCGTGTGTGCGTTTGGTGAGGGGACAAGTGAACACTGTAAAGCTGATTTCCTGGATCCTTCTGTGTTTTCAGTAAACTACCAAGACATTTTTCCAAGAAATCTATCCTCATTATATTTGCCTCTGACTTAACTTATTTGTTATTCTATTTTTTCATAAAGGAGAAAGGCAAACAAAAGCAGTAGTATTTGTTCAAGGAATACATTGTGCATTCCCCTCTCTGCATTTTGTCACACTTCAGAATACCAACTGGTTCTCAGTTATCACCTTTGGAGCGTAAGGCCTCGTCGTCTAAATAGTATGCGCTTACAACCATTTTACATACTGACTCTAGTTTCTACATACTACAAAGGAACAATGCACTACCCCATAACATTTCCCAGCTGCCAAGTCTAGTGCTTTTTCATTTCAAGTATCAGAATGGTCTCATTAAGAAAATGGTCTATTCAATGTGAAATGTGTCACATGATGCACAGTCAGACACAAGGGCTTTCTGTTTAATCCATGATGTATGCAAAGTGCACAACAACATGAGAAGAGGGGCACCCTCTGGGTCACTGACTCTTTAGTCTACTTTCAATTCTTGATAGAATGTGATGCCTTTTGTACATAGCTGACCTCCTGCAGATTCATTACACATCTTATTTTAGCATGTTTGAAAACTGTCACCAGGACGTTCATTAATGGTGACTGCCATAAATTCTGCTACATATAAAGCGGTCCTATTTCAAGGTGTCATCATTTATGGTGGTATGTGGTTGGAAAAGTAAAAGGACCAAGATGAATTAAAATTAAAATGAATCAAAGGAATCATCATTAAAACCCAAATGATCATGGGTTAATTCCTGTGATTTGCTACACAGTACGTTATTGACCTCACACAACATGGCAAGTTCTAAGCCAAATAAATAATTTCTCTTTATTTTCCTCACCTCGATTGTTTCTCTTTCTGTTTTGCTTCATATTTCCCTTACCTTACATTTCTACTGTCTCCCTCCAGTTTTTTTATATTGCCTCATCTTCCTTTCCTCATTCTTCTCCTTCTCTCACCCATTTCACTCCTTCCTTTACACTTCTGTGAATGGCACCTTTCTCTTTTGGAGGAGAAAGTGAGGACTGCAGATGCTGGAGATCAGAGCTGAAAATGTGTTGCTGGAAAAGCGCAGCAGGTCAGGCAGCATCCAAGGAACAGGAGAATCGACATTTCGGCCATAAGCCCTTCTTCAGGAATTCCTGAAGAAGGGCTTATGCCCGAAATGTCGATTCTCCTGTTCCTTGGATGCTGCCTGACCTGCTGCGCTTTTTCAGCAACACATTTTCAGCACCTTTCTCTTTTTGCCCCTCTCTTCTTGCTGGTCCTCCCCCTGCATTGATACTTGACACAGGGCATGCTGACACAGGACACACACATACAACATGGCCGCTGAGCCATAAGTTGGTCACTTAGCACACAAGATGATAGCTGAGTCATTACATGGAAAAGTACGGTGAAGCATACACAAGTACTGCCTGAGGCCAACAGGATACTAGCACAATAGACACAGAACACAGATAATTAGTTTAAGGCAAGCAGGGGAGACAATACACATCAGTAACGTCTACTGCCTGCCAAAGTGTCTGAGTCCAGACATCACCTTCAATAGAAATGTTAATACCTTAGATTTGCAGTAATGGAAAACGATCTTCCTTCTCAGGAAGAACGATCACGACCAATTACTGCAGCAATGGACTTCTGTGTAGCTGCTGAAACTGACAATGACTTTGTAATAATTCTCTGAAACTGACAATTACGCTGTAATGTTTTCTGTAAACAAACCATGCTGCACAAAGACTCGATATCTGGACCATCATACCATGAAATGCATAGTAGTCATGATTTGGAGATGCCGGTGTTGGACTGGGGTGTACAAAGTTACAAACCACACAACACCAGGTTATAGTCCAACAATTAAACCTGTTGGACTATAACCTGGTATTGTGTGATTTGTAACTATGAAATGTATAAAATATCATGACGTGTTTTGAGGGTGAGAGAAGGCTCGCAGCTGTCAGCCATGCTGCTGGACGTCACTCTCTGTCTCTCCCCGGAGCTCTGGTTTCTTTGTACAATAAATGCTGTTGTTGAGTCCCAATTCTGAATCCAAGATGGTGATATTCTCCACAACAATTGGCATAGTCGGCAGGATCGCTTATTCCTGATGCTCTGGTCAAAGGCCATGATCAGGGAGCCGGGGTAAGAGACAGATAGAATGGGCAAACGGGAAGAGACAGACTAGGCCAAAGACACAGTTTAAAAGGGTATACCATTGTAACACGTAACTTGCACAATAGTACTGGGTTGTGCACAAGTGCAAACCTGTGGAGCGTAAATGGGAAAGTGTACTAACTCGTATGATAACCAGCTGCTTGTGCTGAAGCAACCAGTAGAAAAGGTAGTGCCTGCCTCAAAAACCCTGCCCTAAACCAATTGTTAAGAGGTGTATCCCCCCCACACGATGGTTGGGAATTGAAGTGGGAATTGAGGCACCAAGGGCACTCGGAGTTGTGAAGCACAAGTGGCAAAGTCAGGTAACGTTGGACTCTAGGGGCGAACAACGTGGAGTCCAGTTAGAGCCTGGTCGAAGATTGGGTGCTATCTGTTATTGTGTTTTAAATTGCAGTGGTGAGGAAAAGGAGCTGATCACTCTGACCAAGAGCCAAACTCCAGCAGAGCAGCACATTACTGAGGTGGTTAGCATGGACACTGTGAGTAACCGTGATACTCTGTTAGTCTGTAATACAACGACAGAGCTTGAACAGTGGCGGTGGCCGGGACGGTAAAGTCCCTCTGGAAGAGAGCACACCAGGCTAGAGGTAGGTTTCTGAGCCTATTGAGCGGTGTTGAAACAATGGAGGTGGCCGAGAGGGTAGAGGGGTTTCGGAAGAGAACACACCCTATTGAGCCAGCATTTCTAGCCGACTGGTAGGTACCGACTAGTCGTGGTGGCTGAGAGTGTAGAGAAGTCCCACTGGTAGAGAGCACACCTTGCTAGGAGCCTGCACTACAGCCTTACGGACGTTACTGGGACAGTATTAGTGGCTAGGGTTGGAGAAGCCCCACTGGTTAAAAGGATCCTTTACTATTGGTGGTATCTGGGGGTACACCATCTGCGAGATGGCAGATCAGGATTTTAAAGAGGATATTGCAAGTTCCCTTATTGAGAAATAAAAGACAGACAAACTAACGTTGACAGAACAGATGAAGAAAGGTGGTTGGGACCCATCCCAGATATTAGTACAGCAGTGGAATTGGATTGACAAAGGAAAACAAAATAAAACTAAAAAGATAGGGGCAATATTATTGTGTACCACTCAGCAGGCCTAATTGAGTAAGTAGGTGCCTCCACTAGCAGGTGGAGAAAAGATCAAGAATGAATTGAGGAGTTGGACGATAGGGTAAAGGAGCTCGAGCAAAGATTAGAAAACGTACAGGAGGAAAGGGAGACTGACTCTCTCCCCTCCTACGAAACTGTACAGCAGGGAGCAATTGCTCCCTCAGCAGAGCAGGAAGTGCAAGATTGTAATCTAGCGCCAGTCACTAGAGGAGGGACAGAGTTACAGCCAAAAGCAAATTATAAACCCTTTACCCCGGGGGAAAGGCAACAGATCATGGCCTCCCTGGGCAAATTACAGCTCCAAAGTGCAAACATGAGGTTCTGGGAATAGCTAGACAGTATATGGGTAGGGCACCAACTGCACTTGAGGGATATACACCAGCTGGTCCAGGCAGCCTGCCCAGTGGACAAATGGAGACATGTAGCTGGCAGACCCAAAGCCACAGAAGCCTGAGACAATAGGGGAGGATGGTGGATACATGCTGTTGCCCTTACAGCTGAGATAGATGTCCAGCAGGCCCCCTTCACCCATTGTAAAGAAGAGATCCAGCAGGTATTAGGAACTGGAGCAAAATCACGATCATTAAATTACTGAAGGGGAAGGAGTCTCTGAGTATGGAGAATGATTATTTAGGGTATACCAGGAGTGTTCAGGACAAGCAAACCCAGATCGTGGGGACTGGGCATTCATTCAGGCTTTTCGAAACGGGGTCTCTAGCCCATCAATCCATCCTGAAAATGGGAGTATTAATGTCCGAAAATTATGATGACCTGGTAGATTGGGCTAGCAGGGTGCAGGAGGCAGAAGCTCCCGCAATAAAAACAAAACCCGATAAACAACCTACCAGAACAGAGGTGAAGGCAGAACCAAACTATCCTGCCACAACTGTGGCTAACAGGGACACTTTGCCAGAGACTGTAGGGCCCCACAGGCAGAGAATAGGACAAGGAACAGTGTAAAGTACTGCAGCCACTGCAATGGAGCAGGTCATACAGAGGCAGTGTGCTGGGAAAAGCATGGTGGACCCCCAACAATACTCGGAACACCATGGAACAGCCGGATTCCTGAGGTCCACAGAGCTGACAACCAGCTGCCCCTATTCATAAGTGTAAGCGAGAGAGGAGAAGTTACGTGCCCACAGTAGTTGGAGGGAGAACGTGTGAGATGTTGGTAGACACAGGAGTGGTCGTATATATCACCAACTTCCCCTTACCCCACACAAATAAAATGATCACCTTACCCGGGTAGGACGGAATAAGACATCCGCTTACTTAAGTGAGACTACCCTTGTGGAATTCATATGAGATTTTAAGTGTGCCAAATTAATGAAGGCACCATAATGGGTAACGATCTCATGAAGGAATAGGAAGTCTTGATTGACTGTGCAAAAGGAAGACTGATTTGCCCAAAACAGGACAGTTGAAAGACTGAGATTGGGAAACTTACAAGTCACCTCGAGACTATTAAAGTAGCTACAGCCACCAGACTAGAACCTTCGAAAAAGGGGGATTCGGAGCCATCTGCACTTCTATCCCTGAGGCATGGGCAAAGACAAAGCTAGATACAGGTTTAGTCAGGATAGACCCTATAATGGTGCCCAGACCAGAGCATAAGCCTCACCGGCAGTACCCAATCAAGCCTGAAGCAGAGAAAGCAATCGTGGAGTTAGTTAAAGGAACTAGTAAAACAGGGAATCCTGAGAGAAACCACAAGTACAACCAATTCCCCAACATGGCTAGTAATAAAGCCTGATGGGAGCTACAGACTCACTATTGAGTATATGGGGCTAAACAAGGTCACCCAAATTGCATCCCATTGTAGCAGACCCCTCCACAATTCTAAACGGATTGGCCCCCAAACACAAAATTTTTACAGTATTAGACATAGCCAATGGATTCTCATCCATTCAACTACACCCTGGGTCCCAGAATAAATTCGCCTTCACAGTAAGAGACAGGCAGTACATGTGGTACTGCCATGGGGTTCCACAACAGCCCCACTATTTTTCACAGACTGATGAGCGACATCTTCAACAAAATAGATTTACCAGAAGGAAACACTGCCCAACAATATGTGGACGATATCCCAATTGCTTCGGAGTCCAAATCAGGACACAAGGAAGCTTTATAACTCGTGTTGCACAAGCTGGCAGTCCAGCAAAAGCACAAAATGGACCAGCACAAGTCCTACACTGGGACACCTTATATCCCAGGGACTCAAGGAAATGCCAAGCGACCGAAAGAAGACAACTCAGCAAATGCTACAACCTGCTGCTGTAAGGGGAATCAGAAAGGTCTTGGGGCTATTTAACTATAGCAGGAGCTTTATACCAGAGTTCATAAAATTGGCTGAACCGATTCAAAAATGAATCAAAGAGGACAAGCCCTCCTTGGAACCTGTGACCTAGGGATCAGAACAGGAAGAGGCTTACAGTGAGCTAAAAACTCGGATTAATATTGGCCCTCAGGCTAGGGCTGCCAGATCCCATTAAAGACTTCCATAATATATTGTAATAATGAGGGAGGATTTTACTCCGCAGTAGTCACACAGGACCACAGTGGCAGGAGAAGACCCATAGGGTATTACTCTACCATGGAAGAGCCAGTACTCACCGGGCTGCCCAGATGCATAGTGGCCTTAGACTGTGCTGCATGGGCCGTGAGGGTTAGTGAACTCATAGTAACGGCAGGGAATGTCTTCCTCCACACCAAACACACCCTAGTGGAAATGTTAAACACCGGGAAGCTGAGGGCTGTTCCAATATGACAAGGGCAAAGCGGGAGGCAGTTCTCCTACCACCAAGTTAGTCCATGGGAATAGTTAGGGAGATGGGAGAAAATCCGGCCGAGGGAATTCTGGACACAGGGGAACTGCATAATTGCGGAGACATAGATAGGGATGAAGATAGGGGTAGGGTAAAGGATAGCCCCTAGACACAGCCAAGGAGACCCTCATCGTGGATGGGTCACGGAAATATATAGTGGGGTTGCCCCGCACAGGATGGCCCGTGGTAAACAATAAACTAGAGACCGTTATGACAGAAAGGATTGATGGAAGTCAGTCACACAAATAGAGATAGTAACGCTAACCAAAGGATTTGAGCTGTCAAATGGGAGAATTGTGAACATTTATGCAGATAACCAATATGCCTTCAGAGTTGTACGTGACTACATGGTTGCATGGGGGAGAAGAGAGTTCACTCCCACTGGGGGAACCCCCCCATTAAGAATCCAAGCACTGCTGAGCACGAGCGAACAGCCAAAAGAGGCAGCAGTAATAAAAGTCAAAGCGCACTAAAAGGAGCCAGGGGAGGATCATCCAAGCTAGCTGAAATTTAAAGGGAACCAAGTCGCAGACCGAGTAGCCCAGCAAGCCTTAGAGCAGGAAACCGTTGAGGAGGTTCCAATAGCAACAATTGAACTAGCGGAAGATGCCACTCATACATCAGCTGCAGGAGGAGACCCCGCAGGGAGAGAGAGAGAGATGGAAAATGCAGGGAGCACTTAAAGGGGAGGACTGTGTGTGGAGGCAAGTGGACAAACACCAGCGTGCATACAAAACACCTTTCTCAAGCTGAACCATTGGCTCTCACATACAGACAGGGAAGCTAGGATAGCAAGTCTAAAGAGAGAGTGGTGGTGGAAGGGAATGGGAAGAGATATAGCCAAACACTGTCGCAAATGCATGGTTTGCACACACCACAACCCAGGTAGACCCATAAAAGTTAGGATGGGACACCAACCAAGACCAAGGGGACCCCGGGAACACCTCCAAATGGACTTCACAGGGCCACTACCACCTTCCTGTGGGAAAGTGTACTGCCTGGTCATCATAGACCAGTTCATCCAGTGGGTAGAGGCATTCCCCACCAAAACCTGTACCGCTACCACTGTAGCCAGGATTCTAGCAGAGGAAGTAATCCTGAGGTGGGGAATTACGGATCGACTCCGATTAAGGGGCACATTTCACAGGCAAAGTTATAAAAACGGTATGCCAACTACTCGGGATAAAACAAAAAAATCATATCCCCTATCACCCCCAGAGCTCAGGGATAGTAGAATGAACAGAACCCTTAAAAATGTTTTAGCTAAGCCCATACAGACATCAGGGAGGACATGGGCCAAAGTGCTGCCAGCCATACTAATGAAACTAAGGGCCACCACAAATCAGACAACTGGATGAATACCCTACGAGTTATTGACCGGGTGAGCAATACAATTGCCAGAGACCATTATAACAGGTGGGGCCGATGTAGGTCCGCTAAAAGACAAATTTCGGAGATATGTACTGGAATTAAGCACCCGACGAAAAGGGATGCGTTAAATGGTAACTGTGAGACAAGAGCAAAAGGACAAGGCAGGTGAATTCGAAACCTTCCCTGAGGTCCCAGCAGCTGGGTTAGAGTGGTGCTGGAAAAGCACAGCAGTTCAGGCAGCATCCGAGGAGCAGTAAAATTGACATTTCGGACAAAAGCCCTTCATCAGGAATACAGGCAGAGTGCCTGAAGGGTGGAGATAAATGTTTTGTCCCAGCAGCTGGGAATTACGTCCTCATACGAACCCTGACGGACAAATCAGCTTTGCCCCAAAATGGAATGGGCAGTACGAAGTTATAATCAGTGGTGACAGACACCTGCGCCTGCATAGACAGAAGGGGAAAAGGCATGTGGAAGCACTGGACCCAACTCCTATGAACGAACTAATGTGATTGACCATCCCCCAGGCACAGACAGGAACTGTGAGCAAGACAGTGACTAAGTGGAGAGCATCGATATCGCAACCAAACAAACCATCCAGAGGCACAGATAAAACTGCTGTCATTATACAGAAATCACCGACTGTTGCTGGCTTCTGGGTACCGTTGTTAAGAAAAAGTGACACTGACTATTAAACCTCATTTAACTTTAATCATGTACATACTCGAGTGTGTATTACTGTTTCTAAATGTTGCAATAGTTGGAAAGCTGTTGGGATTTGAGGATAACCTCTTTTACAAAACCCACTTAAATTTACATGGGAATCAAACTTACTATTACCCATTGGCGCGATCGGTTGAATCTGTATTTGTGGTCATCCTTCTGTGGACCCTTCGTGACTCATACACAATAGATTCCTCAGGCGTGCCACCATGGTAGCCCACAAACCCACCAACACACTAAAACAGCAGCTAATGAACGTGAAAGACCCTATGCAGACAACAAGCAAAACTAATGTCATTTACAAAATATCTTGCAAGAACTGTACCAAACACTACATTGGACAAACAGGCAGAAAGTTAGCCACCAGGATACATGAACATCAACTAGCCACAAAATGACATGACCCACTCTCACTGATATCCTTACATACAGATGAGGAAGGACACCACTTCAACTGGGACAACACATCAATCCTAGGTCAAGCCAAACAGAGACATGCATGAGAATTCCTAGAAGCATGGCATTCCAACCGGAACTCTACCAACAAATACATTGACTTGGATCCCATTTACCACCCCCTGAGAAAAAGAACAGGAAATGACAGCACGATAGGACATGATGTCACCACAGGAAATGACATCACCAACCCTAGGAAACTCAAGCATAAAAATAGAAAGCGGGCTACACTACGAGTGCTTCATTTGGTGACAAACGTCTGAAAACTAACCTTCCAGCTCAACGAGCAAACCTACATCCAGAACCTCAACCTGAGCTACAAATGTTTATCCTTTATATTTACAGTTTTCTCAATTCCAGATTCAAATGAACTAATAAGTTCCCTTTAAAATTGCTTTTTGTGTGTTATTTCAGTTTATCCTTTGACTGATCTCCAAGAGCCTTGGATGTTGTTCAGGAATGAAGAACAATTAGAATAGGCCTATAAAGTCTGGCCATTTGCAACTTTAATTGCATCAAGTATAGTTTTTTTTGGATACACATGACATTCCCACTAGCCATGCCAACTAGCCCTCATAAAGTCTGTCAGTGGAATTATGATTGAGTTACAACATCACACCACTCAATTTTACTCCACCCACTACCATTGCCACCCCAGCTGAGGTCCAAGGCTATCTGCAAAGTTGCCAGTGAATCCTGGCAATTATGAAATAATATTGAATTTTGTTCATAACAATTTTATGATACAAAAAATTCCTAATTTACTTAAATATTTTTAGCTTAGTATTGTATCACATTATACATATCATTGTCATGATCTTTGATTAGTTTCAATTTTTGTTTTGCATTCCAAAGAAGAGCTAAAATTATACTATTCTGATTGGCTAATATTGGTCTCATTTACCATAATTTACAACAAACCTTGTCACAAGATTATGGTTGCTTAAGCCACTTGTTATTCAACCATCTTACTTCCTTTTTCACACCGTCTGAGGCTACGATGAAAGAAACTTTTTCTAAACCTCTCCTCTCGCCTGTGGCATGATGACCCTCAGGTTGAGCTACCACCAGATGTATCTCCCTTTAATGAGAGAGCAACCTATTATCCAGTCAGGCGATGGCAACCTTCCCTTTTACCCTTACTTTCTTACAGTTTGTAACAGATAGAAATGGTTGAAAGATTTTTAACAAGTTTGATTTGAGAGTCTGCTGATGCACCTAACCATATCTCCTTCATATAAAACATTCCAGAGGACAGTCATGGTTCCATAAAACTGTAATGCGCAAAGATTGTTCTGCTTTTCAAAACTGATTCCATGCTTGCCAGCCATAAATGTAAATCAATTTAATCTTATCAGTACTTTCTATAGTACTGCAATAAATGGTTTATGGTGCAGTCAGACCTTAAACCCAACATAGCTTTTACTTTCAATTGATTCACATTATCCACCTTTCTGGAATTCACAGATTTACAATGGTATTGATAGACTTTTAAACATGAGTGAATTTCACTCCAAGTTTGGTGAACAATAAATTCTTTGAATCATGTGATTGAGAGAACCAGCACTTACATCCTTTCAGAAGTCATCAGTAGAGGTTCCAGGCCCTAGACTCAGCTAGCACACCTAACCTAAATCTCCCTGGACACTATAGTAATTTAGCATGGCCAATCCACCTATCCTGCACGTTTCTGGACCATGGGAGGAAAGCCATGCAGACACAGAGAGAATGTGCAACCCCCACACAGTCACCTGAATGGAATTAAACCTGGGTTCCTGGTGCTGTGAGGTAGCAGTGCTAACCATAGAGCCACCATACCACTCCTATAACAACTGATGTGACTTGGCAGTAGAACTCATCAATCAGAAAACAAATTCAAACGTCTCTCAAGGATTTCAGCATGATAATCTAAGCCGACCTTCTAATGTCATTTTGAAAAAAACCCTAATTGTTAAGAGTCCTGCTTCTCGTTGATATTTAATCATCTCTGTTGCACTGCATATTTTGTGTGGACTAAAACTGGGCTCAAATATGGTACATTCTATAGCAAGAGAGTTTGCTGATGATCATTGATGTGCTCCATATCTTTGTATCACACATGTACTGGAACATTGTTAGCATATGTAAACTGTACCACTGTAATGGTCACTTGAGGAATGGGAAATTTATATTTTAATACTTTAACATGTTAACTTTCATGTTCAATAAAATGTTTTTTCTCTGAAATTTATGCCTTCATTTTAATAATCTATTTTTCTACACATTCTTCCTTTCTCTTGTGGAAACTTTGATTCTGTGCTGCGATAATTTCTTTTTCTGGGATTTGATGTCATAGACACTTTCTGTATCAAGTGCAACTAGGCTTTCTTCATATGAGTGACTCCACCATCATGGTCATTGCATGACTAATATTTTGGTATTTGACATTGACTTGTAGATAAGTCAGTTACCTCTGTGTATGTATTAGTATTACAATCAGATGAGGGATCCAATAGCTCACCTCTTTTCTCAATACTTTTTTGACTGTAACACAGTTTTTTTTAAAGAATGTGTTTGCCAATGTCGTGCTTAACTGGTTACAAGCTGTGACTGTAGTAGTCACAGACAAAAATGATCTGTTGATTTTTTTAAAATGATAGATTAGGTTAAATACAATAAAATCTATGAAAAATAATGAAAAAGCTCCAACTTTAATTCATACACAGTCAGATTCATACACATAGATTATAATGTATGAAGATATTTTAAGAGAGAATGTTAAAGTCCAATAAAGATTAAAGTGATACAGTTCTTGCAGGCTGATAACTTTGGTGGATCCAGACTAAATTCAGTTATCCTTCAGGTTTCAGCATCAAGATTTTGAAAGATCCAGGCAGATGATATATGATCTTCTGAAGACAGCAGCAGCTGGGTTAAATTCTTTAAAAAATATTTCTGACATACTGATTGTCAAAAACAGCCAAAAAACGTAAGGCAGAATCATCCAGAGTTCTTCCACGCTGTTTGTTTCCAGACTGACCTATTTCTCCTTGTGAAACAAAAACAGAAATTGCTGGAGAAACTGATAATATTTCAAGTCCTGTGAGTTTTTTTTTTCTCCCTTGTGTTTGGAATAAGTAAATTTGGTTAACTGAAGTCAATTTTGATCATTGAATCACAGATGATTCAGAGTTAGAAGCTATAAGGAATGGATATTGAATTGAATTGAATTTATTGTCACGTGTACCGAGGCACAGTGAAAAGCTTTGTCTTGTGAGCAATACAGGCAGATCACAGAGTTAAGTAGCATAGTTAGTAAATAATAGGTAAACAGCAGCAAAAACAAAAGCACAGGTACAGGCAAATGTTAAGAATTTGTGAGTCCATTAAGCATTCTAACAACAGTAGGGTAAAAACGATTACGAAACCGGTTGGTGCTTGTGTTCATACTTCTGCACCTTCTCCCCGATGGTACAGGTTGTAGAAAAACATTGCCATAGTGGGATGGATCTTTAAGAATGCTGCTGGCCTTTCTTTGACAGCGGGCCTGGTAGATGGATTCTATAGATGGGGGGTTGGCCTTTGTGATTGTCCAGACCAAGTTCACCACTCTCTGTAACTGTCTCTGATCTAGAATTGTACAGTTGCCATACCAGGTAGTGATACATCCAGACGGAATGCTCAATGGCGCACCTATAAAAATTGGCAAGAGTATTTGCCGTCATGCCATATTTCCTCAGCTGCCTGAGGAAGAAGAGACGTTGTTGGGCCTTTGTAACCAGTGCATCCACATGAAGAGTCCAAGAAAGCTTGTTGTTGATGACCACTCCCAGGAGTTTGACACTCTCCACTTGTACCACCTCTGTGCTGTTAATTTGTAAGGGGGCATGAGTAACATCCCACTGAAAGTCAATAATGAGTTCCTTGGTTTTGCCGACATTGAGAGCTAGGTTGTTCTCAGTGCACTATTTTTCCAGGTCTTCCACCTCCCATCTGTAGTCTGTTTCGTCGCCATCTGAGATTTGACCAACTATGGTGGTGTCATCAGCAAACTTGTAAATGGCAGTAGTCTGGTATTTGGCGATGCAGTCATGGGTATACAGCGAGTACAGCAGGGGGTTGAGTACACATCCCTGGGGGGGGGTTCCAGTACTGAGTGTTAGTGACGATGAAATATTGTCCCAATATTCAATGATTGTGGTCTGTGGGTCAGGAAACTGAGGATCCAGTTGCAGAGAGTGGGCTTAGTCCAAGATCACTAAGGTGAGTAATCAGTCTGAAGGGGATAATAATGCTAAAGGCTGAACTGGCAATAAGGATATTGGCAATTCACACTTATAGTAATGAACTGGCTTCTTTATCGTTCTCTTTTTTTAAGTTTCAAATTCAGACAGAGTATTCCTATATCCAGAATTTGTAAATTCAGTCTTTAAAAATGGCTGTTGGCACACCTCATTTCTAGTCGAGGAGGATTAGCAGGACTGCGAGTCTGGCCAGGTAACTTGGGAAAAAATTGAGCAAGTTTTCAATTGCCAAGGCAATCTGGGTAGCACTGCAGCCAAAAATTTGAATAAAATAATAAAATATTCCTCCAATCCTTATGGTCATTACAGTCCATTACTGCCCCTCATCTATTCACCATGTATCATCATATTCAAACCAAGCTAAAAAAAATCCAGTCCTCATGATTCTTCAAATGTCCACACCATTCAATTATTATTCACCCATTCCCATGATACCTCACAATTCCATGTCAATTTATGTCTACTTCTATCCATATGTGTTTCCCTTCACCTGTGCCAAATTGAGTTAGTATCCATAAGGACCCATGCAGAGGACCCTCTTGTGACACAGTGGTTGTGTCCTTATCCCTGGACTAGGAGATCTAGGATCAAGTCTTACCTACTTCAGAAGTGTGTAAAAACATCTCTGAAAATGGTAAGAAAAATAGGTTAAATAAAAAAAGGACCCATGCACACTGGAGAATAAAAGCTCTATAATGCAGCTTACACTCTATTGAGGGAAGATGCTGTCATTGTGTAAATACATTTTGATTGGTATTATCTATTCTTAACAGGCCAACATTTCTTCCCAAGTCAATACTTCTTGACAGATTGATACTTCTCAATATATCTTCCAAGTTGCACAGTTCCAAGAGGTTCATGCAGCAATAAACAATCACAAAGGATACCTGAGACCCTCACAAAAGGTTCCTGATCCCACTCCATATTAACAGGGAGATACCTCAGTTGTCCAAAGACATACCCTGGTTCCAGACATCAGGAACTTGAAAAAGAGATCTGAGTGTAGGCAGCTAACCAATTAATTGGCCGGCTGCCTCTGTGAAATGTAAATGCATAAATGATAGGTTATCATCAATAACACCCCATGAAAGTTAAGAGCTATTATTTCCAATGTTTTTCAATATTTTCATTGTAATGAAAATAAATCACAGCAAAAGTGTGGGCTAGTGAGCCTGGGAGTCTATAAATCTTGAGTTATAGTAAGTCCATTGACAAAAAAGGTGTGAATTCCACAGATAGATTTAATCAGCATATTCATTCAAAGGATGGCACCCCAAGCAGTGTCATTTATTCTTAAACTTTCTGGAGACTTGAGGTAATTGTGTCAGAAGTTGTTTGATTCTTGGGGTCCATCTTAAATGTTTGCTGCTTTAATCTCTTTAAAATTTAGTGAATTCCGCCAATCAATACATAGTCAATTTTTATGAAGTCTCTTTGTGGGATATGTGGAACATTCAATCCCACAGCTGTTTCTCCAGTACATCAATGACATCATTGGTGCTGCTTCTTGCTCATCCAGAATTGGAAACATTCATCTTTTTCACTTCTAATTTCCACTCTGCTCTCACCTTCATCTGGTCCTCAACTGACTCCTCCCTTCCCTTCCTTGACATCTGTGTTTCCATTTCTGGGGATAGGCTGGCCATCAATATCCACTACAACCCAATGACTCCCACATTTGCCTTGACTATACATTCTCACAACTTGGATTAGTGGTGCTGGAAGAACACAGCAGTTCAGGCAGCATCCACGGAGCTTCGAAATCGACGTTTCGGGCAAAAGCCCTTGGATGCTGCCGGAACTGCTGTGCTCTTCCAGCACCACTAATCCAGAATCTGGTTTCCAGCATCTGCAGTCATTGTTTTTACCCCATTCTCACAACTTGCTTCATGTATTCGCTGCTAACAATGTGGTCTTCTCTACAGTGGGGAGATGAAACACAAACTGGGCGACTGCTTTGCAAAACACTTACATGCTGAGGTTACCATGAAGGTCCTGCCTTCTCAACCTTGCCTCTTACCTGAGGTGTGGCAACCCTCAGGTTAAACCACCACTAACAAGGCCATAACATCATCAGAAATAGGAGCAGAATTAGGCCATTCAGCTCAAAGAGACAGCTCCACCATTTGATCATGGCTGATATGTGTCACAATCCCATTCTGCTTCCTTCTACTTGTAACCCTAGACCCCCTTACCAATCAGGAACCTATCACTGTCTTAAATACACTCAATGGTTTGACCTCCACAGCCCTCTGCAACAATGAGTTCTAGAGATTATCCACTCTCTAGCTGAAGAAATTCCTCCTCATCTCAGTTCTAAAGGGTCATCTCTTCACTCTGAGGCTGTGCCCTCATGTCCTAGTCTCTCCTACTAGTGGGAACATCTCCTTCCCACTCACTCTACCCAGGCCTCTCAGTATTCTGTAAGTTTCAATCAGATCCCCTCACTCTTCTAAACTGCATTGAGTACAGATCCAGAGTTCTCAACCGCTTCTCATGTAACAAGGCCAAAATCCCCAGGATCATTCTTGTAAACCTTGACTGACCCCCTCCAATGCCAGTATATCTTTCCTTTGATAGAACCCCAAAAATGCAGTTGAACATTTATTTGACAAGAAAAATTTATAGGGTTATGGGGAAAGAAATAAGGGTGGAAGACCACATTGGAGAACTCTCTCATCAAGAAAGAACAGGGACAATAACTTGAATGTCTCCATTTCGCTGCAAAATTGCATACACCTCTGCATAAACATGAAATGCAGTACATGTTATACTCACGAAGTTCCAATACACTTTGCAGCCAATTATGTACTGTTGAAATTTACTCACTCTTATAATGTAGGAAACATGGTTGACAATTTAATTTTCTCTCCACTCCCACTTTTCCATCTTTCAAGCTCCCATAAACAACCATTTAACAATGACCAATAATCTGTTTGTGAATAAAGGCAAAATACTGTGAATGCTGGAAAACTGAATTGAACACAGATGCTGGAAATATTCAGTAGGTCTGGCAGCAATGGAGAGATAAAGAGTTTACATTTCACATTCGAAAAAAAGTAATAAAGGAATTGAAATATTAACTCCGTTTTCCATTCCAGAAATACTGCCAGACTCCAGCATTCTCTATGTTTGTCTTTCTGGCGTGGATTGAGGGATATCAGCCAGGCTAAGGTGGTGGGGTGGGGGGAGGGATCTTAAAATAGGATGGTTTTAGCCCATGAGGGACAACTCAAGGCAACTACTTCAAACCTGATCCAAAATATGGCATGCCAAGGAGTCCGCACTACCGCACCAAAATGGGACTTGAACCCATAACCTTGTAGAATCGGGGAATAAGCGCAGTGCTAAGTGAGACAAAGCGAGCATCTGCATATGGTCGCAGTAATTCAATTCCAACCCACCTTTTAACTCAATTTTTAAAGTGGTGGTGGGGTGAGAAGTTTCAAAGAAGGGAACAATAATTTTAAGGACGTGCAAACAGTCAAGACTGCAGATGCTGAAGTCAGAGTCAATTGATGTGGGGCTGGGAAAACACAGCAGGTCAAGCAGCATCCGAGGAGCAGGAGAGTCAACGTTTCGAGCCGAGTGCCTTCGCCAGGTTTAAGGACATTACGGTGCCAGTGCAGCGCTCCTTTTAGTGTAATTATGGCAGAAAGGTACCTGACTGACAACCTGGATGACGTCATGCAGTAAGCGGAGAGCATTCGGAAGCGGTGCCGCTTAGCCGCCGGGGCAAAGGAATAGGCCAGCGGTTCATCAGCGGGAGGACAACGAGAGGGAAACCTTCGCTCTCAAGGCAGGAGTCGGGTCAGAGCGGGAGAGTCTGCAAGCCCGACAGAGTGGAGGAGAACGGCTGAAAGAACGGCGGCATTTTGGATGGTCGTGCGCGCGTTTCGGTTGGGAGCGCGAGCGGAATCCAAACGGCCGCTCGAGCTTCTCCCTCCAATAAACATGGAGGCGTGAGGAGGAGAGGGGAGGACAGACAATCATCATTTGCTTATCACGGACTTGAAGGGAGAAAGAAAGAGAGGAATGTTTCAAGGCGAAGCGCCGCTGGCGCGGTGCAGCAACTCGGCGTTTCTCCTTCATCGTTACACTTTCCTATGGAGGAGCTGGAGTTTCTAACAACCTGCCGCTCGCTATGCTCAAGCCCAGCAAGGGCAATGGAGAACTGCCCCTGCCACCCGGTTGGGAAGAGGCGACCGACTACGATGGGAAGTTGTACTACATTGACCATAACACCAAGCAGACGAGCTGGGTCGATCCCCGCGACAGGTGGGTAGGCCCCGGTTAGCAACCCAAACACAGCAGCCACTTGCCAAATAAGGTGCTGTCGTTTGGTGTACTGCGCGTGCGTTATCTCGATCGACTGAGGGAGTTCCCGTTACTGAGCATGTCTGATATTGGGAATGATGGACGGAATAAACCTGGGCCTGTAATGCGCACGCGCGATATTCTGAAGTCCTTCACCTCATTCCTTTCTGCAGAATTCTGAGGTCATTCCAGTTTGATTGCTTTATGTTCCTGGCTTGCTTACCGAGAAAAAAAACATTGCAACTTAAAGGGCTCATCAAATTTGCAAGCGCTTAAACCTGAGACATTGTATGCAATCTTTATGAAACGTTGGATAATTTTTAAGCTCCAAAAATTTCTTGTTAACTCTTTTTCAAATGAATGAAACACAACCGGTGTTTGAAGTTGCAATGGGGAGGCAATGGCATTAATCGCATTATTGCTAGACTGTTAATCCAGAGACCTAGGTAATGTTCTGCAGACCAAATCTGGCCAAGGCAGATTGGAGAATTTGAATTCACTAAAAATCTGGATTTAAGAGTCTGATGGTAACCATGATATAATTGTCTGGGAAAAAAACTATCCAGTTCATTTTGTCCTTTATAGGTAGGTTGAGGGTCAGATAGTGTTGAAGAAGTGGGGAGACTATAAGAGGACTTGGACAGGCTAGGAGAATGGACATGGCAACAGTGTTTCCAGTATTGGAGAGATTAGGACTCAAGGGCCCAGCCTCAGAGTGAAGGGATGACTCTTTAGAATTGAGATGGAGGGGAATTTCTTCAGTGACAGGGTGGTGAATCTGTAGCAGCCATTGCTGCGGAGGACTGTGGAGGCCAAATCATTGAGTGCATTCAAGACCGAGGTTCTTAATGGTAAGAGGATCAAGGGATATGGGAAGAAGGCAGGAGCTTGGGGTTGAGAAATGTAAAAGCCATGATTGCATAGCAGAGCAGACTCAATAGGCTGAATGATGTAATTCTTATCCTCTGCCTTGGCATCTTAGGGAAGGAAACTGCTGCCATTACCTTTCTCGCATGTGACTCCAGAGACACAGCAATGTGGTTGACTCATTGCCTTCTGGGCAATTAGAAATGGGTGATAAATACTGGTTAGCCAATGATGCCCACATTCATGAATGAATTTGAAAAAAAGGTCACTCACCCACATGGGCAGACCTCAAAAGCCATGCGGAGATGAAGTAATAGTAGACTGAAAACCACAGCTTTCAACTTTATACACATTTGGTAATAGGGGAGATAAGACACCATTTTATAAAATGAATTCAAAGATTTTTAATTTTCTTGAACTCTTATAAAATAAACTGCTAAACCTTTAAATGTCTTTAAATTTTAAAGTCAGATGTAGCTTTTGAAAGTTAGCTAATTATTCATATTGATGTATAACCCTTGAGGAAACGTCAACAAAGAACTCATTTTGGAATTGCATGCATCCTGGCTACATTTTTGTGTACTAATCTGAGAAAAATGGCCTGTCAATCAAAGCCATCTAGTAATGGGTTTTTCAAGGACAACTGTCACTTTTTTTTAAACAGGTAATGCGTTTAAACAAAGCTACAGATCATGACACTTAAACAGACTTTACCCACGCTCAAACAATATTTACAGCTACATACACTGTAGTCTCACACAGTAGGTTAAATATCTTGCAACTGCAAAAATGGGCCCACTGCTGAGGTCATGTGACCGTGCTGAGTTTGGGTTTTTTCCTGTGTGACCTGCAACCTGCCTCCTTTCCCTTACTGACAAACATTGGATGTGTTAAAAACAAGGGGTGAAGTGGGGGCCATGCACATCTGGGACCTTTCCACCATTTCCCAATCTGGTCCCTTTCAAATCCAGCTCATCGTGTTAGGATAAGAGGTTGGCTGCTTAGGACAGAGATAAGAAATTTTTAAAAGTTTTCACATGGGGAGGTGTTGGTTATTCTTTGTAATTTTCTAGTCATTGCTTCTATTCAAAGATATTTAAGCACTAAAGAACTTGTGAGATGAGGATACAGAGTATGGAGAGCAATAAGATGAATAGTTAAATATGATTTTAATGAAGGACAGAACTGATTTGATGATGTATCAGCCTTACTCTTCTATTTTCATGCATTCTTATGTATGGTCAGCATGCTTCAAGATATTACATTTTGTTTCTTCATCTAAGTTGCTTTTATCAATTGTAGGTGGAAACTGGATCAAGCGCTGATCCATGCAATGCTCTACGTCTTGTTGCTGGCAATTCCAAAAGTAATCACTTTTCTGTCACTCTGTTTTCCGTCCATTGCTCGTGCCATGTTGGTATTAACTGCCAATGCAGCGGACTTTCATCTTCATATTTCGTCTCATCCCTTTTTAAGTTCTGGAGTACATCTAACAATTCTCAAAACTCTACTAGCTGGCTACACAGTCAAACAATTTCAGTGGATTGACTTTTCCTTCATAAATCCATTATAAAATCATTAGGTTCTATATGCCCTATCACTCTGTTGTCCATAAATAAGGGATTCAAGTTTAATATTTCAAGATTTGCTGACAACAGAAAATAAGTTGGAGTGAGTGGTAAGAACAATCTCAAAAGGCTTCAAGGCAAATTAGGTCAGAGTGGTGCTTGAAAAGCACAGCAGGTCAGTCAGCATCTGAGGAGCAGGAAAATTGGCGTTCCTTCAATGCAAATTAGACAAGTTTGATGAGTAGGCAAATAGATAGCAGATGCAGTATAGTTTGGATAAATGTGAAGTTGCCCACTTCAGTAGGAATAACAGAATAGCAGAGTGTTATTTAAATGATGATGGATTGGGAGATGTTGATGGACAAAGGGATCTGGCTGTTCTTGTATACAAGTCATTGAAATCAAGTATCCAATGCCCGCAAACAACTAGCTAGGCAAATCCGATGTTAGCATTATTACAAGTGGTTTGAGTAAAGGAGCATGGGGGTTCTCAGACAAGAGATCATGGTTTCACGTTACATACTAGGCCATTTTGGACTGTGATGACGAGAGTGTGGTGAATGCATGGAAGGCTGTGGAGGCCAAGTTACAGAATATATTTAAGAAACAAAAGATTTCTACAAGCTAAAGGTGTTGAGAAACAGTGAGACTCATCCAACAACAAATTGCTGATTGATTGATTTGTGGACTTGTGACCAGTTGTGGATGCCATCAGCTTGATGACAACTCTCTGATAACTGGATAGTCGAACAGCTTGAGGGTGTGGTTGGCACAGTGAGAAGCCTTCTGATCTCTGCAGGAGGCTGTGCTTCTCTCCACTAAAATATCTGAAGCTAAAAAAAAAAGTTTTTCTTCCATGAGTTGTTGTAAGCTGAGGCTTGTAACCAATAAGTCAAATACTTTATCATTTGTGAACTATTCATCATATGCCTTCTGCTAAGAAGTAAAAGAATCCAAAGAAAAGCTTAAAAACTTGGGAAACATAAGGAACCCCTCCATGAAATCATGAGGACTGGTGCCATATAATTGTTTCCCCAATAATTTTCCCCTCCATCCATAATAACTAATTTTTTTTTGTCTGCCAGTATGTGTGTGAAGGGGGTTAATGTTTGAACTAATAGAGTTAAATATCAGCAGTTTGCACTAGTTTACTTGTGGTTATAGTCTTTTTATTTATAACAAATAGTAGCTCTTGTTTAGTACAGAACCTGGTTTGTGTTTTTGGTTAACCTGAATCTATTAGACAATTAAATTGAAGATTTTGTACTCTTGGACAAAATTTTTAATTTTTGTGATGATTTCAGGAATATTGGGACTTGATTTCAGCATGCTTCACCAGTGAGGCATAGCACAATGTAAATGCTAGGTACAATTGAAATTATATGTGGAGTGTAAAGTGAAGCCAGTGTGAAGTGGAAATGTATTTAGAACTATTCCAGCAAGAAATTCCATGGATGCTATTCTAAGTTTCTAAAATATACTACACTCAGTATAATTGGTTGAAACATCTTTATGAATGATATCTGGATTTTGACAAAGCCTGGTGAGTTATAAGGTGTAGACTAATTTTGGAAATATGCTTTCCATTTTTTTCTGAACTTCCTCTGATGTAAGCATTCTAATTTCTGTCATTCACTGGTATAGCTTTTACTTTATTGATTTATTGTAGATCTTTAAAGATTTTCTTTGGCTCACTGTATTCTATTGTCTATTTCTCATGCAGTTGTTAGTCATTTTTCCTGGAACTTTGATGTGCTATGTGATCCGTTTTATTCACTTTTGTTAAGATCAGTATGTTGAAAAAGCATTTGTGATTATTTGTTTTAGTTTTTTTTTGACTGACATCCAGATATTGTCACTAAACCATTTGTTTTTGTATGTCTTTTCTATGCTTGGTTCTCACCAATTATTTTGCATAAATAAACAGTTATTTTCTTAGACCCTTTCGGGGAGTCATTGCATCAAACCAGTTTCTTAACTCTATTGGGAATTTAGTTTCCTTTCTGTAGCCTCAAGTAAATACTAACAAAAGCCATGCAATCAAACTGGGTGAATAGTTCGAGATTTCAATTGTAAACTTATTTTATATGAAGTACATTGTGCTTTTGGGGATATAACAATCTCTGTCAGAATCACAAAATTTGTTAGTGCTTATTATTCTGCACAATGTGAATTTTATTGCATTATTTGATGTGCAGAATTTAGATATGGTTTTGGTTTCTTGTGTGATAGGGTTAATAATTCAGATTAACATCAGAAGACTTTGTTCTCAGACCTGATCAAGGTTTGTCCGTGGGCCTCATTTGGAAGAAATCAGTGAGCTGCAGATGTCAGTTTTGAATCCTGGATCAGTGTGCTAATTTATGAATTTTCTCTGCCTCCAATGAGTTACTGACTCATGTAATAAAAACAAAAACACAATTGCTCGAAATTCTCAACATGTCAGTCTGTATCTGTGGTGAGAAACTGAGTTAATGTTTGATTACGTAGTATCAAAACTGAAGAAAAGTAGAACCAAAACCTTTTAAGCCAGGGGTAAGTGGCAGGTGAAACAAAATGAAGGTCTCTTATAGGATGGATAAGTAACAAAAGATTAAGTGATGCAGAAGCCAAATACAGTAGTAATGGATATTGTAAAGAGAAATGAAATGAGTCAAGATAGATGTGGTGGTCAGGGCATGCAAACTACACTTCTGTTCTTGGTGGCTGCACAGAAATTAAATTTTAAATGTTCCTTCTCTTTTGCGGTGGGTGACCTTCAATATTTCTTTTAAGGACCACCTGTTAAGCTAAATGAATAATTTGTATCAGTGTCCACTAGTGAGAGGGATGAAGTAGGTATAAAAAACAAGTAAAAGGAGTGTTATAAACTTAATGAAAAATAATATAGACAGAGGTAAGTTTCTGATGAGGTCTGGTGGGCTTAAAAGTATTTAAATCTCCAGGGCCAGATGAAATGTATCCCATGTTGAGAGAAGCAAGGGGTGGAAATAGCAGATTCCTCCCTGGCCACAGGAGTGATGACAGAGGATAAGAGACAGAAAGATGTTGTGAAACTTGAAAGGATTCCAAAACGATTTACAAGGGTGTTGCCGGGGTTGGAGGATCTGAGTTACAGGGAAAGGCTGAACAGGCTGGGGCTGTTTTCCCTGGAGCGTCGGAGGCTGAGGGGTGACCTTATAGAGGTTTACAAAATTATGAGGGGCATGGATAGGATAAATAGGCAAAATCTTTTCCCTGGGGTCGGGGAGTCCAGAACTAGAGGGCATAGGTTTAGGGTGAGAGGGGAAAGATATAAAAGGGACCTAAGGGGCAACTTTTTCACGCAGAGGGTGGTACGTGTATGGAATGAACTGCCAGAGGATGTGGTGGAGACTGGTACAATTGCAACATTTAAGAGGCATTTGGATGGGTATATGAATAGGAAGGGTTTGGAGGGATATGGGCCGGGTGATGGCAGGTGGGACTAGATTGGGTTGGGATATCTGGTCAGCATGGACTGGTTGGACCGAAGGGTCTGTTTCCATGCTGTACATTTCTATGACTCTAATACAGCCAGTGTAGAATCGTTATTCAAGAAGGGAGCAAATAAACCACAAATCTGCAGGCCAGTCAGCCAGGTAGGGAAACTATTGGAAACAATTCTGACTAACAGAATTAATCTGTACTTGGAGAGGGAGGGAAAGGAGGGTAGGTATGGACTTGTTGGACCAAATGGCCTATTTCCACACTGTATGGATTCTATTCTATATGCTATTCTATAACAGTCAGTATGGTTATGTCATGTCTGGACAACTTAGTTGAATTTTTCAGAGATACCAGGTGTGTAAGTGAGGGAAATGTATTTGACATTGTTTTCTTATCTTCAGAAAGCTTTTTGATAAAGTCCCACATGGGAAACTGATGCTGAAGTTAAGAGTTCATGGGGTCTGTGGAAGCTTGACAAATTGGTTCTGAATTGGCTGAGGGCAGGAAGCAGAGAGGGGTGTTGATGTGACTGGAAGCTTTTGTCCAGTGGGGTTCATGCTTTAGAATCCTTACAGTGTGGAAGTAGGCCATTCAGCCCATCGAGTCCACACCAACGCTCCATAGAGCATCCCACCCAGATCCACTCTTGTACCCTACCTCTGTAACCCTGCATTTCCCATGGCTAATCTGTCTACCTTGTACATTGCTGGACATTGTGGGCAATTTGGCATGGCCAATTCACCTATACTGCCCATCGTTTTGGACAATTGGAGGAAACTGGAGCACCGGAGGAAACCTACACAAACATCGGGAGAATGTGCAAACTCCACACAGGCAGTTGCCTGAGAGTGAAATTGAACCCAGGTTCCTGGTGCTGTGAGGCAGTAGTGCGAACCACGGAGCCACTGTAGGGATAAGTGTTGGGGCCCTTGCTGTTTGTGGTATGCATAAATGATTTATACTAGATTACTTACAGTGTGGAAACAGGCCCTTTGGCCCAACAAGTCCATACCGACCCGCCACCCACCTAGACCCATTCCCCTACATTTACCCCTTCACCTAACACTACAGGCAATTTAGCATGGCCAATTCACCTAACCTGCACATTTTTGGAGGAAACTGGAGCACCCGGAGGAAACCCATGCAGACATGGGGAGAATGTGCAAACTCCACACACAGTCGCCTGAGGCGGGAATTGAACCCGGGTCTCTGGCGCTGTGAGGCAGCAGTGCTAACCACTATGCTACCAGGCTTTCCTTAACTATTTGATCTCTGGATTTTAGAGCTGAGGCATGTTTGGAAATAATGCAGGACATAAGAAGAGATGAAAACTTCCTAGATTGCACATTGCAGGATGTGGTTGCTCCACAGAAAGTTTGAGATGAAAGTGAGTGAGTGGCCATCCAGCAAGATAGCATAGAGGAAGACAGTGCAAGAGTCTTGTGGGAGTTTTCATTGCTGAATACTTATGAGAATGACCTCACCTTAAAGGTATGCAGTGCAGAAAATTTACAGCACTGTGGGACAGTTTACACTACATTTTGCATCTAAGTATTTTATTTAACTTAAAAATAGTGGTGTTCTCAATACTTATCTCTCTGAGTCCATGCTCAGCATTTCTCCCAGACTCCTCAGTTGTTGACAGTTCCTCTAACTTGTACTCATTATTTTCTGAAATCTGGAAAGAAAATGGTTGAAATGTTCAGCTGCTCATTCAGTATCTGTGGCAAAAACCTAGATGTTAATATTCCAGATCAATTATTTTTTGCTAGAACTGAAAAAAGTTAAAAAGATATAATCAAGTTTAAGCATGCACTGAGACAAGGACGTTGGGGAGATGGTGAAAGAACAAAATAATTCTGGGACAAGGTGGATGGGGGAAATATTAGATAATGAAAAGATGATGGTAAAATGCAACATCTGATGTTAATGAAATAAAGAACAAAATATGCATCTACAAAAGATCTAAATGTGAGTAATAGGGTTGCTGCAAAAAATGGGGCTGGGGTTAAAATCTGAAATTGTTCTATTCAGCCCAGAAGGCTACATGTAAAGTGTCTAATGGAAAGACAAGATGCTGTACCTTGAGTGTGCGTTGAACTTCCTTGGAACAGTGTAGAAGGCCAAGTTCACAGTGGGAGGTGAATAAAAAAAATGAACAGGAAGCTCCGAGTTACATTTGCGAATGGAACTGTGGTGTTCTCCTAAGCAGTTATATAATCCACATCAGTCGAGAAGACACTGCCTCTTGAACAGAAAGTTCAGGCTACAGTCACTGGGTTGTGAACAGCAAGTCAATTCATACAATGCAGGACAACTTAGACCCCCCCGCCTCCATGTGAGTAAATCATTATTTCACCTGGAAGGCTCTGACTGATGGGAAGGCAGGAGCTGGAGGTAAAGGAGGGGTATTGCATCTCCTACACTTGTATGGAAAGTTTATGAGTGAAGCCAGTAAGGTGTTAGGGATGATTGGGGTGTACATGGATGCCAAGGAGGGAGCTGTCCCTTTGGAATGCTGGGAGGGAAGGGGAAGATTTGACAGGCACCATGCTGGAGGTGACTGAAATGGGCAGTATGGTGACTGAGTGGTTAGGACTGCTGCCCTACAGTGCTTGATTCTAGCCTTGGGTGACTCTCTGTGGAGTTTGCACATTCTCTGTGTCTGTGGATTTCTACCGGATATTCAGGGTTCCTCCCACAGTCTAAAGATGTTAAGGCTAGGTGGATTGGCCATGATAAATTGCCCCAAAGTGTCCAGGGATGTGCAGGCTCGGTGGATTAGTGTAAATGTAGGGATATGAGGAATTTGGTGGAGGGGCTGGGTCTGGGCTGAGATGGACTTTGGAGAGTCGATGGGCTGAATGGTCTCTTTCTGCACTATAAGGATTCTGTGAGTCTAAGAACTGGTGAAGGATGATCAATTGTGGGGCTTTCTGTGTTTGAAAGTGAGAATGAAGGCAACCATATTGTGGTTCTGATAGAGCAAGAGAGAGAAAAATAGGTGAGAATAGGAGTGTGAAAATGGAACTGACATGGGTGTTCAACCAATTATTTCGCTCCACTCTGGTTGATGGGATCTGTGATCAATAGACTGTTCCCTTAAGTACCATTAACCTTTTATAATTCTGTGCTGGTTTTCAATTAACGTGTATTCTTGAGTGAACATTAACTTTATTCCATTAATGGCATCTAAAAATTTACCTATTGTAAACATAGCTTTATTAAGTATGAATGTTTTGCCTTGCGGGTTCTTTTTTATTTCACAGTTTGCTTTATAAAATACAATCTTTTCAGTAAAAATGAAGCTTGTTACAATTCCTTTCAGAAGAGTTTCCTGAAGTCACCATCAAAAAATATTAGTTAGCAGTATTTTTTGCTGATGGAAATCAAAATAATTGGGAATCAAGAAATTTTAACAAATACCTGGCATAAATGGAAATAGTAAAGAATCTTAACAAACAAATCAAAAGTAAAAGAATAGTTCATGGCCAAGACTAATAGCAAAGAATAAAGCCTGATGGAGATTGAAGGGCTTAGTGGCTACATTAAATTAATCTTTGCATTCACAAAGAAATGATAGAGAAATCTAAGAATGCAGGAGGAGGAAGCGGAGCAGTCAGATATGATAATTATAGAGAAGGAACCAGTTCTGAAAACAGTATAACATGAAAATGCAAAGTATTTGAGTTCTAATGACCTACATCCTAGAATACCGAAGGAGGTCAAGCAAAGAATCACAGAATTGTTGTGGTTTAAAAGTAGGCCAGTCATCCCATTGTGTCTGCACTGGCCTTCTGAGTGTTTTAACTTTGTGCCAATCCTCTGCCATTTCCTGTAACCTTGCACATTGTTTTCATTTAAATAACCATGCAATGCCCTTTTGAATACCTCAATTGAATCTGTCTCCACCATACCACCAGACAGTATATTCTATACCTTAACTACTCAATGTCACAACATTTTTTCTCACCTCGCATTTACTTCTTTTGCGAAATAAATTAAAACTGGTCCTTGATTCATTTGAGAGTGGGAACAGTTTCTCTCTACCCACTCTGTTCAGACTCCACATGGTTTTGTAAATTATCACATCTCCTCTTGGCCTTGTCCTTTCCAATGAAAACAGTCCCAAATTCTTCAGTCTTTCCACAAAATTTAAGTGTCTGGAGCTATTCTTGTAACCCTCTTTTGTGCTCTCCAATGCATTCAAGTCATTTCTATATTGTGATACAAGAACTGTACACCGTACTCCAGCTGCAGTCTAATCAATATCTTATCTAAGTTTATCATCATCTCGATGCACTTGAACTCTGCCCTTGTTCAGGAAGCCTAAAATACAGTTTGCTTTATTAACAGCTCTCCACCTGTGCTGTCACCGAACTCTAGCTACAGTATTTCAAATCTCATTATTGAATCTAGCAGTGTTACAGGGGAAGGAAGAAATAAAAGATGTTTAGAAAATCTATTGATTAATAGCACATTGAATATCATACACGTTTCTGAGCAAATGATTATTTTTGACGGAGTCAGTTCATTTTGTATTACTGTCAATAACGATTTGTCTTAAAATATATTGCTAAATATAAGGAATTGTGCTAACTAAATAACCTGTTGACACTCCTCTCCGATTATCTAAGTGAGAGTCAGAAATGTGTCTCTGTATGAACAAAGTAATAAACTAGGCATGCAATGCAAGTATGCTTGGAATGCAGAACACCCAGAATGATCTTATGATTAGTATAAGCATATTTGCAGAGCTAGGACAATATAAATAATAGGCTTCAAGTTTGTTAAAGCAGTGGAATGTGACGAATGTTGTGTTCCTCTTAACAGGGTGCCAAAAGTTGAAATTTCAGTGGTGTATTAGTTAACACTTCAGCAATTCATGTTATCTTAGATTATGTATTATAATTTAAAAGATTACACAACACCAGGTTATAGTCCAACAGGTTTATTTGGAAACACTAGCTTTCGGAGCACTGCTCCTTCATCAGGTGATTGTGGAGAATACGCAATCACCTGATGAAGGAGCAGCGCTCCGAAAGCTAGTATTTCCAAATAAACCTGTTGGACTATAACCTGGTGTTGTGATTTTTAACTTTGTACACCTCAGTCCAACGCCAGCGTCTCCAAATTATGAATTTAAAAGTTGTCTAATACTTTAAGTCTAGGAATCCAAAAGTATTGGTTGAGATTCCAAGTGGAGTTGGTAACTGAAATTCTGGTGTCATGAGTTACAAGGCAATAATGGCTGTGGAAGAGGTTTGACCAATTTATTAAGGCTATACTCTTTCTCAAACAGTAGCAGCAACAGACACACACACACTCCCATCCATCTCCCACAGATCTCACTGAGGGAATGCAACAATTTTCAACCCTCAAAATGAGGTCACAGCAGGAAAACGTTTAGAAAGCACTTCCATAATTGAACTGCAAGGCCTGATAAATGCTTTCTGGTTTAGACTAATCTGTAGAGGAAGCAATGAACATATACTCTGATGTAATTGGAAATATCAGAATAGGCAGAGAGTGCCAGATGTTTGAAACAAGAGACAACAGGAAGGTTCTGAATTGTCATTGTGCTTTTGAAAGTGTAGATTGAGGATGGGAAAAATTGTGGCTGTAAGAGCTGCTCGCTTTTTTTGAGGTGTTTTCAGTGTTGGAGCTCATTTCCTCAAATTCTAGTAGCAGTAATTACTGTTCGAGAAGGTGTTGCATTGTTTTGGAACTTTGGGGAGAAAGAATGTTAAAACAAGGCACTTTAAAAAAGGAGGAAGACTGACAAAGGTATTGATCACATTGGAAGTAATTCAAATGGAGAAAGAAACCTACACTGATGTCACATCCAACGATGAATCTGCATAGCTATTGCTTCTGCTGTTAGCTTTCAAGAATGTCTGGACTTTGGAGTTTGACTAAGAAAAATTAACAAACAGCCAAGTTCACAGTTGACCTTGGAGTAGTAACCTGTGGGGGGGAGTTCACAGCAGGGGAGCAGCTAAGTGGCTTTTTAAAGTGTAATTTTACTGTTTATTTTGTAAAGCAACAATAGTGAATAGAGTGGATTCTTTTTTTGATTATAGGTTTTATTGAGATCTATCTCTTAATTAAACTTTACAAATCTAAAGCGTAAATACTAAGTTGACCTGGAGGGCTGTTTTTTAGAGCAGTAAGACTGCTAATTTCTGCATCTGTAGATAGTTAAGGTGCAAAGATGGCCTTCAGTAGAGTGATGTGCTCTTCCTCTCGGGTGTGGGAGATTAGGGAGAATTTCTATGTTACTGATGATTGCATTTGCAGGAAGTGTGTTTGGTTGCGAATCCTATCAGATTGCAAGGATTGATGTTGAGTGGCAATGAGGAATTTACAGAAGCTAGGAGATTTGATGGAAATCTGCTGTAGGAAGGGAGAAAAACAACAGATATAGTCGGATAATGGCAATTCACGAGCGGAGATGGTTACAGAGTGGTGAACTCGGCCTGGACAGTCACAAAGGCCAACCTTCCACCTGTAGAATCCATTTAACAGGCCCGCTGTTAAGGAAAGGCCGCCAGCATTCTCAAAGATCCATCCCACCCTAGCAATGTTTTTCTAAAACCTCTACCATCGGGGAGAAGGTACAGAAACCTGAACACACGCACCAGCCAGTTTTGAAATAGTTTCTACCTTACTGTTGTTAGAATGCTGAATAGACTCTCAAACTCTTAACGTTCGCCTGTACCTGTGTTTTTGTTTTTTGCTGCTGTTTACCTATTTATTTATTTATGCTACTTAACTCTGACCCTGTATTGCTTGCAAGACAAAGCTTTTCACTGTGCCTCAGTACACGTGACAATAAATTCAATTCAATTCAATTCAGGATAGATGGGTTACTGCCAGGAAAGATAGGAGAGAGAGGCTGGTCATGCAGGAGTCTCCAGTGGCTGTCTCCATCTCAAACATGCATGCCAATTTGGAAAAATGTGGAGTGGGGGGAGGGGGAGAGCTGTTGGGTGATGTGCTGTCAGGGGAATGTAGCACAAATAGCCAGGTTTCTAGTATTGAGATTGGCTGTCATGTAATGAAGGGTATGTCAGGTTCTAAGCAGTTGATACTGATAGGGGATTGCCCAGTCAGAGGCACAGACAACATTTCTGAGCCCGACAGCAAGACATCAGAAAGATGTTGTGAAACTTGAAAGGGTTCCAAAAAGATTTACAAGGGTATTGCCAGGGTTGGAGGATCTGAGCTACACGGAGAGGCTGAACAGGCTGGGGCTGCTTTCCCTGGAGCGTCGGAGGCTGAGGGGTGACCATATAGAGGTTTACAAAATTATGAGGGGCATGGATAGGATAAATAGACAAAGTCTTTTCCTTGGGGTCGGGGAGTCCAGAACTAGAGGGCATAGGTTTAGGGTGAGAGGGGAAAGATATAAAAGAGACCTAAGAGGCAACGTTTTCATGCAGAGGGTGGTACGTGTATGGAATGAGCTGCCAGAGGATGTAGTGGAGGCTGGTACAATTGCAACATTTAAGAGGCATTTGGATAGGTATATGAATAGGAAGGGTTTGGAGGGATATGGGCCGGGTGCTGGCAGGTGGGACTAGATTGGGCTGGGATATCTGGTCGGCATGGACTGGTTGGACCGAAGTGTCTGTTTCCATGCTGTACATCTCTATGACTATGATGTGTTGCCTCCCTGGTGCCAGGATCAAGGATATCTTGAAGGAGGTGCAGAATATTCACAAAGGGGAGAGGGACTAGCAGGAGGTGGTTGTACATATCGGAACTAACAACTTAGAAAGAGAAAAGGATAAGATTCTGAGGAGAGCATATAGTAACTTAGGCAGGAATTTAAAAAGGAGGTCCTGAAGGACATCTGGATTACTTCCAGTGCCATGAGCTAGTGCGGATAGGAATAGGAGGATGGAGCAAATGAATGCATGGCTGAGGAGCTGGTACAGGGGAAAAGGCTTCACTTTTTGGATCATTGGAATCTCTTCTGGAGTAGAAGTAACCTGAAGGACGGAATGCACCTGAATTGGAAAGTGACTAATATACTGGCAGGGAGGTTTGCGAGAGCTACTTGGGATGATTTAAATTAGTAAGGAGAGGATGGGACCCAGGAAGATAGTGAGGAAAGAGATCAATCTGAGACTGGTACAGTTGGGAAAAGGAGCAAGTCAAACAGTCAGGGCAGGCAGAACAAAGCAGAGACCTAGGTAGGACTGATAAGTTAAACTGCATTTATTTTCAATGCAATAAGCCTAACAGGTAAAGCAGATGATTTCAGGGCATGGCTGGGAACATGGGACTGAGATATCTTAGCAATTACAGAGACGTGGCTCAAGGATGGGCAGGAATGTTCCAGGGTACAAATGCTACAGGAAGAATAGAAAGGGGAGGTGGGGCAAGAGAGGAGGGAGAGTGGCATCTTTGAGTGTTAACATTACAGCTGTAATTAGGGAGGATATTCTTGAGAATATGTCCAGGGAAGTTATTTGGGTGAAACTGAGAAATAAGAAAGGGATGATCACCTTTTTGGGATTGTACTGTCGACTCCCCAGTAGTCAGCAGGAAATTGAGAAACAAATTTGTAAGGAATAACTACCGTATTATTCTTACACATAACTGAGATCTCCTGTTATGTGTAAGAATAATACGGTAGTTATGGTAAGGGATTTTAACTTTCCAAATATAGACTAGGTTGGCTGTGATGAAGAGGAATTTAAGTGTGGATAAGAAAATTTTCTGATTCATTATGTGGATGTACCTACCAGAGAAGGTGCAAAGCCTGACCTATTCTTGGGAAATAAGGCAGGGCAGGTGACTGAGATGTCAGTGGGGGAGCACTTTGGGGCCAGCGACCATTATTCTATTAGTTTTATAATAATGATGGAAAAGGATAGATTCAGTCTAAAAGTTAAATTTCTAAATTGGGTGAAGGTCAATTTTGACAGTATTAAGCAAGAACTTTGAAAAATTGATTGGGGTGGATGTTTGCTGGTAGAAAGATAGCAGGAAAATGGGAAGTCTTCAAAAATGAGATAGCAAGAGTCCAGGGACAGTATGTTCCTGTTAAGGGTGGAAGTGCAAGACTGGTAGATGTAGGGAATGCTGGATGATTAGAACAATTGAGGTTTTGATCAAGAAAAAGAAGGAAGCATATGTCAGGTACAGACAGCAGAGATCGAGTGAATGCTTCGAAGAGTATAAAGGTAGTAGGAGAATACTTAAGAGGGAAATCAGAAGGGCAAAAAAGGGACATGAGATAGCTTTGGTAAATAGGATTAAGGAAAATCCACAAGGATTTTATCAATACATTAGGAACAAAAGGGTTACCACTGAGAGAATGGAGCCCCTTAAATATCAGAGGAGAAAGTGAGGTCTGCAGATGCTGGAGATCAGAGCTGAAAATGTGTTGCTGGAACAGTGCAGCAGGTCAGGTAGCACCCAGGGAACAGGAGAATCGACGTTTCGGGCATAAGCCCTTCCTGAAGAAGGGCTTATACCCGAAACGTCGATTCTCCTGTTCCCTGGATGCTGCCTGACCTGCTGCGCTGTTCCAGCAACACATTTTCACCCCTTAAATATCAGCAAGGCCACCTATATGTGGATCCTCAGAAGATGGGTAAGATACTAAATGAGTATTTTGCATCAGTATTTACTGTGGAGAAGGATATGGAAGATAGAGAATGTGGGAAAATAGATAGCAACATCAACAGAGTGGTGGTGGAGGGTTGTTTTTCAGATTGGAGGCCTGTGACCAGTGGAATGCCACAAGGATCGGTGCTGGGTCAACTACTTTTCATCATTTATATAAATGATTTGGATGGGAGCATAAGAGATATAGTTAGTAAGTTTGCAGATGACACCAAAATTGGAGGTGTAGTGGATAGCGAAGAAGGTTACCTCAGATTACAACGGGATCTTGATCAGATGGGTCAATGGGCTGAGAAGTGAAAGATGGATTTAGATAAATGTGAGGTGTTGCATTTTGGAAAAGCAAATCTGAGCAGCACTTAAATACTTAATGGTAAGGTCCTTAGGAGTGTTGCTGAACAAAGAGACCTTAGAGTGCAGGTTCATAGCTCCTTGAAAGTGGAGTTGCAGGTAGATAGGACTGTGAAGAAAGCGTTTGGTATGCTTTCCTTTATTGGTCAGAATATTGAGTATAGGAGTTGGGAGGTCATGTTGCGGATGTACAGAACATTGGTGACGCCACTGTCGGAATATTGCATGCAATTTTGGTCTCATTCCTATCGGAAAGATGTTGTGAAACTTGAAAGGGTTCAACGTTGGAGGATTTTGAGATATAGGGAGAGGTTGAATACGCTAGGGCTGTTTTCCCTGGAGCGTAGGAGGCTGATGGGTGACCTTATAGAGGTTTACAAACTCATGGGGGGCATGGATAGAATAAATAGACAAAGTCTTTTCCCTGGATTGGGGGAGTCCAGAACTAGAGGGCATAGGTTTAGGTTGAGAGGGGAAAGATATAAAAGAGACCTACGGGGCAACATTTTCATGCAGAGGATAATAAGTGTATGGAATGAGCTGCCAGAGGAAGTGGTGGAGGCTAGTGCAAGTATAACATTTAAAAGGCATCTGGATAGATATATGAATAGGAAGGGTTTGGAGGGATATGAGCCAGGTGCTGGCAAGTGGGACTAGATTGGGTTGGGATATCTGGTCAGCATGGACAAGTTGGACCGAAGGGTCTACTTCCATGCCGTACATCTCTATGACTCTATCTGGAAAAGTGTTCATATTTGGCGTTTGGTATGCTTTCCTTTATTGTTCAGAGTATTGATTATAGAAGTTGGAGGTCATGTTGTGGCTGTACCGGGTGTTGTTTAAGCCTCTTTTGGAATATTGTGTGCAATTCTGGCCTCCTTCCTATCGGAAGGATGTTGTGAAGCTTGAAAGGGTTCAGAAAATATTTACAAAGATGCTGACAGAGTGAGGATTTGAGCTGTCGGGAAAGGCTGAATCGGCTGGGGCTGTTTTCCCTGGAGCGTCGGAGGCTGAGGGGTGACCTTATAGAGCTTTATAAAATCATGAGAGGCACGGATAGAATAAATACACAAAGTATTTTCCCTGGGATGGGGGAGTCCAGAACTAGAGGGCATAGGTTTGGGGTGAGAGGAAAGATATAAAAGGGACCTAAGGGGCAACTTTTTCGGGCAGAGTGTAGTGTGTGTATGTAATGAGATGCCTGAGGAAGTGGTGGAGGCTGGTACAATGACAACATTTAAAAGGCATCTGGATGGGTATGTGAATCGGAAGGGTTTGGAGAGATATGGGCTGGGTGTTGGCAAATGGAGCTAGATTTACTTTGGATATCTCGGCATGGTCAAGTTGGATCAAAAAATCTGTTTCCGTGCTATACATCTCTATGACTGCATATAAAGTGTATATTTTACTTGACAGGTTACTGTTGAATTAATTTTGTTTATACCAGGTGACACCATTTTGGAAAAGTTGAGATAGAAATTATATCTGATATTTTCTCGCAAAACAGAGGGCGCACCTGATTTTCAAAACAAACATTTCCAGCAATCTGACGTGTGACCTCTGGCCAATTTTACTTTCTTACTTGTAAACACCAAGATTAATGAAATGACCTTGTCACTCTGTGAGATTAATTCTTTCAACACTGATCAAAAATTGAATCTAAAACTTCTTTTTAGTGATGTATTATTGTGATGAACTGATATGTTCTAAATATTTTTTAACTATTTTGTGAACCCATATAAATATACTTAAGTAAAGGACACTTTGCTGTCATACTCCACTTTTTTTTTAGCAACAATTATTGCATCCGCATGGAGCAGGGAGTGTGGATGGAATCATTCAGTCTGCCAAATTTGGAGGGAGAGGTAATGTGGCCTATTTTTTATGCTCTCTGAAATCATTGCATTTTTGACCTCCTGATTTGACCTCGTGAAGAGCAACAGCCCATTACTATCCCATTCTTTGCAATTTTCAGCCGTGTGTGTGAGCTAAACACCTATTGAAAGTTACCTGCTCCAGAAAACACAATTCTGCAGGCTACAGTTGTCCCATGAAAGTACCCCATTGCCAGTAGCTTGTTTGCACAGAATACCTTTGGAATTAGAATACCATTTGGGACATAATTTGACTTATGATTTTTTTATGAATTAATTATTACTTGGCCAAAATACCTTAGAGTTAACATTCTGCAGCATTTTCATTTTTTAAAATTTCTCCTCAGACTTGCTTGTGTATATAAGTTAGCTTTGTGTATATGTGTTTATATAAATGTTAATTATCTTTGCATCTTTACTTGAATAAGTTTGTTTTTGGTAATAAACCAGCTGTTCATTGACTAAAGCTGGCTGACTTGTTCTTTGTTAACTTGACAGCCTGAGACAAAGAATTGGCCATATCACTAACTGAGTTAAATTTAAAATTTGTTGTGACCAGTGGAGGAGTGGGACTAGAAATAAACAGAGCACATCTCCAACTTTGGTGTAACAAAATATCAATGTACTGATCTGTTGATAGAGTATAAATCAAAGTTTTAAGTATCATTCTTCCTTCAAATTAGACCAGTTCAAAAGAGATGGGAAAAGTGAACAAAGACCAGATCTTATTGCAGTCAAAGTGTTGGGAGGAGATGCAAGTTGGAGCCATTTATGAATTTACAAATAATAAATATGTTCGTACAGGAAGTAAAGCTGCCAGTGGACAAAGAACTTCAATGTTCAGCAGGTTTATCGAGAAAATAATTACAACACTTTGGATCAGCATTGAGGTGTTCAATTACTTCCAGACAATGCTGTATAGTTCAATTCTGAGTTTAAGCCAATTGCTTCGCATTCATTAAGCTGACTTAATATTTTAAATTTATGTTTGGAGAAGAATGTGGGAGGCTTGTGTGTGCATAAAAATATAATTTTTTGATGCAACATTTGACTGCTGATGCTCCCTCTAGAATTTAGTGAAGTATACAGTTGACTACTACTGATGTTGTGGCTGTGAAAGTAATTTTGCTGAAGAGATTTCAGATTTTAATGCCATGAAATGAAGCATGTCTGATCTGTCTTAAGAGAACCATGTGAGATTTATTGACTGTATAATGCTGTTCCAATCATCTCTGAGAATCCTATTAATCACACTTTTCTGAGATTGTTCTGTGTTTGTGTGATAGGATAAGCAATCACTTAACCTCCAGGGCTAATAACTCCATTACTATTCATTAAAGTAGATCATTAGAATGCACTTTTATCCATTACAATTAATTTTGAACAGCATGATACTAACATTGAAATGTTAAAACACAAAATACTTCAAAGTTGTACCATAGATTCAATTTTTTTAATGCTTTTGGATATGGTACTAATATTTCCACTTGTGCATTCGTTTTTATTGAACTATACAAATGGACAAATTTCTTGTTCTAAATTCATTTTGTGAAAAACCATACATTGTGCACACAAGTTGAATGATAATGGAGAAGATTGTAATGTGCTGAACATTAATTGTTTTTGTTTTGTATTTCATCTTCCCTTTTGATGCCAAAACTCAGAACTATTATAATTTAAGCAGCTAGTAGTCAAGATGATTGTCTCCATGGATGCTACCTGACCTGCTGTGATCTCCAGCATTTTTTGTTTTCAGTTTAGTTTTTACAGCTTTGATGAAGTATGTTAGTCAGTTGACTTTAATTCTACTGGGGGTTCTCACTTAATAACCTCTGAGATTGGGTGTTTATTTTACATTTTAATTTGCTGTGCATATTAGTGCTACTTATAGCTCTACAAGACCCTGGCGAGACCACACTTGGAATTTTGTGTCCAGTTCTGGTCACCCTATTATAGGAAAGATACAGAGGCTTTGGACAGGGTGCAAAGAAGGTTTGCCAGGATGCTGCCTGGACTGGAGGGCTTGTCTTATGAACAGAAGTTGACTAAGCTCAGACTTTTCTTGCTGGAGAGAAGGAGGAACAGAGGTGACCTGATCGAGGTATACAAGGTAATGAGAGGCATGGATAGAGTAAATGGCCAGAGTCTTTTTCCCAGGGCAGGATTGACTGGCACGAGGGGTCATAGCTTTAAGATATTAGGAGGAAGGTATAGAGGAGACGTCAGAGGTAGGTTCTTTACACAGAGAGTTATGAATGCATGGAATGTGTTGCCAGCGGTGGTGGTAGAAACAGAGTTATTAGGGACACTTAAGCGACTGTTGGACATTCACATGAACAGCAATGAATTGAGGGGTGTGTAGATTAGGTTATTTTATTTCAGATTAGGAATAATCCTCGGCACAAGGGCCGAAGGGCCTGTTCTTTGCTGTACTTTTTTATGTTCTATGTGCTGATCATACAAAAAATGAAATTTTATACACAGTGGTGCTATTGAAGTGAACTAGAACATTTTACTCATCCTCCTAAAATTGTTTCAGGCAATTAATGAGTCTAACATATTGACATAGTGATGACCTTTTTTTAACATTTTTACATTATTTAACAGGATACTATACAAATTTATTGAGGATTTATTTAATTTATACACTATTGCTAATTTCTCACTTATTTGAAATTGGAGTTGAAAACCTAGGATGATTAGTAAGGTTAAATGAAGAACCAAGTGGAAGCAGGCTAAATTACATTGTCAGAAACTTTGAGTGAAAATTGCTTCATATACGTGCAGTAAAGACTTTGTTTCTAAGCACTGAATGGAGCAAAGATTACGTGGATAAAAAGAGAGTATGGCCTGGAACATGAGGGACAGATCATCAGAACTTAGACAACTGGCAGAGTTTTAGTACCACTGACATGTTAAGTACATTAATTGAAGAACAATACATGTACAGATTTTGCATTGTCAAGTAAATGTTCTCTGATTTGTGCTGGCTCCTACAAGATCTGCAGCAAAGGAGAAGCATCCAGCGAACCTGAAAGAATAAAAGAGCAAATGCCCGCTGTACTGATTCTATACACTACACTGCTGGTTGTGTTTTCTCTTTCTTTTAAAAATCAATGATTCCTTGTTCACTCTGACTAATACAGAATATTGAGCCTTATGTGATAATTGGAGATCTCATATCATGTTTGATAGCGCTCCTTTTTCTGAGTCAGAAGCTCTGAGTTTGAGACCCATGTTGGGACTAGTGTCCGTGGAAGGTGTGCTTACAATGTGATCAAACAGATTGATTGTCAATGTGTATATCCTTCCAATACGTCTAGTAGGCTGGAAGAATGGAGTTTCTTGGACAGCCATCCTGAAAGAGATGATGGCAGAGCTCTGTATTTACAAATTTTTGGCCAATGTTTTGCAAATCACTAGTGATTTTGTCCCAAGTTATGGTCTTTAGAAGTTTCCTTATCAATGACATTAAGTTCATTGACTCCCACAAACATAGATCAATCTAATGACCTAACGTTTGGAAATGTGATGGTCTTCTTTTGAGGGTTACATTGCCTTTCTGTAAAACAGCTGACGGACTAGGATATATGCAAGGACAATGCAGAATTGTGGCTCAGGTTGTAATCCAGAGATTGCCTATGAATTTTTTTCCCTTTTTAGCTCCTAGCTGCTTATACTTTTTCAGAAGAACTTCCTTTCTGGGCCTAGCTATGTTCTTGATAACTATGTAGACCGTTAGAAATGGTTCTTCACCAGTCCAGAGCTGATGTCCTAAACTGTTGCACAGGGCAGGTAACAAGCTTCAGGAATGCTTCAAAATGAACAACCTCAGAAATCTGATGGCCTCCCTCCTACACTAGTTCTCCAGCCACACATTCAATTGATCAATCCACCTGTTCTTGTGTTCACTCGCATGTAAAATCTCACTTGGAATAATCCCAAGATTACCACTGCTGAGGTCTTGCTTTTTAATTTTCTTTCTAACATCTGAAATCTACTTTCAGGACCTCATCCCTCCTCTTACCTACGTTGATAACAATGTGGATCATGACTTCTGGCTAATTGCCCTCTCCGCTAGAAGGATAGCGACATGGTGGCTCAGTGGTTAACACTGTTGCCTCACAGTGCCAGAGACCCAGCTTCAATTCCAGCCTCAGGCGACTGTCTGTGTGGAGTTTGCACATTCTCCCTATGTTCGTGTGGGTTTCATCTGTGTGCTCCAGTTTCTTCCCATGGTCCAAAGATGTGCAGGTTAGGTGGATTGGCCATGCTAAATTGCCCATGGCGTCAAGGGATGTGCAGGTTAGATGGGTTAGCCACAGGAAAATGCAGGGATAGGGTAGGGGATGCATCTGGATGCGATACTGTTTGGTGGGTCGGTATGGACTCACTTGGCTGAATGGCCTGCTTCCACAGTATAGGGATTCTGCGCTTCAAAGAATTTCCTGCAGTTCATGGCATCCTTGACAATGGGACCAGGGAGCAACACGTCATCCTGGAGTCATGTTGACTGCCACAGAAATGCTTGCCTATTCTCCTTACTATGGAATCCCCTATAGCGAATACTTTCATTTTCTTTCTTTCTTCCATGTACAGCTGAGTTTCCCACGGTGCAGCGGGCTTGACTGTGGCTCCACTCTCCTGAGGAACCAGCACCCTCAGCAATACAGATTAGCAAACATGACAGACTCAGGTGGCTCCTGCACTATCTGTCTAGTTTTCTTAAACTTCATAGTAGCCACTCATACTTATCCGTCTGCATGCTTTTCATTTATTGTGTGACCGCGTACATATACGTGCTGTCCATGTAGCCCTTTGCCTCTCGGATACACAACGGTGACTCTGGCCACTTTTCAAGATCCAAAAGTCAGAATTATTATTCATAAAGAGCTTGGAACAGATTATTACTTCATTTATGATCCTGGATCAGACTGCCACATTTATTATGATCTGGAAACGGACTAGTCACACTTCTTAAAATTTAAAGTAGACAAAATTTCAAATCCTAAGTCCTTGGAATAAAACCACAAGATTCCATGATTTTAAAATGAAAAAAAAACTTTGTTTACTACACAAAGTCAGAAAACTGTCTTAAAAATATATATCTTATACTTCAACGTCTAGAATTAACAAAAGCAGATTGTGAATTAAGTAAACAAACTGTAGTCAAACATACTGCATTGCATGTTGAATGACAGATGTGCTCAACTCGCAAATTTGTCAGCAACCCACAGAGTTGTAAATAGTCACCCACTCTTAAAATCTCATTAACACTCTCTTTCCCATTTCAATTCTTTACAACTGAAGACCCAGTCTCTGACGTTCCCTCAGAAGCTGCTCTGACACAGACGACCTCATCTTCCACTTGTTCAGTCTCTTCACCTGAGACTGTTTGTTTCCTGGAATCCAGGGCTGCACTTTGTCACTGATTCTGGGCACACTCCAGGTCTTTAGCCGCATTGAACAGAGCACTACCTTTAAAAAGAGTTACCTTTGTCCTAAAGTCCAGTTGCAGAGTCAATGCCATCCACTTTCTAAGATTCTAAAAATGTCTTCTGAGCCTCAACAGCACCGAATGGTTCCCTGGGCTTTCCTTGAACCTTGGCTGCACCTGGTATTTTCTAAGGCTTCTCTGAGCCCTGACTGTCCAGTGGTGCTGATTGTAGCTGTATTCATTATGGGGATTCTTTGACTAATCGCTTTCATAGTTGTCTTTGTCCTTCTGTGGCACGGGACTCTCTTTTTTATAGTGCTATAGTAAGTCCTGTGGTGTTAGTTTACTTAGAGTCAAGCGGCCACCTCCTTCAACTATGAATGGAAGCTCAAATGGAGCAAGTCTTTGAATCTTTATTCTACAAGGTGCATACACTTGTATGATTCATCATTAGATTGATTGGATTTACACTAGTTTTTATAACCTTGCATATTACATGAAAAATTTTATTTCTGTACCTGTGTGTATGAGTTTATATTGCAAACTAGCAAAATGCTACAGTACATACTTTCAAAAAGCCAATGATTTTAAAAAAACTCTACTTCTGAGACAATCTACTTTGATCAAAGGTTTAATGAAGATATGTGTCCATAGCCCATAACAATAATCCAGGACTTGGTACAGAATATTTCCCAGTCTCTGTACAGTGTCTAGTCTGTTGTTTGTACAGTTAACTTCAGATGGTTTTTAAAAAAAATCATTTCATGCCAGTTTCTTGTCTGAAGCTGAGAATTTGCAATCTGCCAAGATCCATCGTCAACAATAAATTATCTCAGAACATGCCTGATTTTACAACATATGAGCTTAAATGGGAATGCAAGATTAAATGCAGCGTACCTAAGTGGTAGATTGAAACTTTGGGTTTCGATACCTATCCAGATCATCAAGTGTTTTTAATACGATTAGTAGGCTGGGTAACTTGAGGAAGCCTCTTTAGTTTAGGTTCATATACTGTTTATTTGCTGTATTTGTTTGTCAGACGTGTCTGCTGGCTTGCCCTCGATCGTCCTTATTAACTAACTTTTTTAACAATGTTGATTTCTGTTGATGCAAAAAAAAGACTTTATTTTTTTCTGCTCTGAATTGGGGTAGAATGAAAATTTGACAGCAATACACAATGGTGCTGGAGCCTGTGTACTGGCTGTTGCCTCTGGTCCTAACTCTGGTGGGAGTTCCAAGGGCAGGGAAAGAACAGGGTGCGGTTGGGAAAATAAAAGGCACCTCATGAATTGGATATATTGAAGTCATTACAAGGTTGTTTTCTAACCATTTGAGATTTCCATTTGCGTGGGTGACTGTTAATGGTCTCCAACACATTGCGATTGACAGGTTGGTCTTACCAGAAGCTATAGAGCTGGAGAAGACTACATACTTTTAACAAGCTTTGACAGCTTGTTGAACAATGTTTCAGTTTGGTCCAGATGGCCTATTATTGCAGGGTTAAGTAAGTTTTTTTTAATGCCAAAAAGTGAGAAATATATTTGGAACTGTGTGTGAAGCCAGCATATTACAATATTGGAAACGTAAGTTATTCATCATGTCCATGCACATTCTCTGAAAGAGCCGCTTAGCTAGATCTGCTCCTCTGCTCATTTTCTATGGACCTGCAGTTTTTCTTTCTCAGCTGTTTATCTAATAGGTCTGTGCAGGGCGTGGGAAAAGTTACAGGAAAGCTGCTGCACCCCACAACCAATATCTAAGCAACGCAAACTGACAAGCGACCCCAAGGAAAAAAAATTAACCACAGACCATGTGACATCTTTATGTCTCCACATGTGAAAACAGGCAGCAACATTCTGGATCTTCCAGAGGCACGGGATCAAGATGTTAACCAGTGCGAATATACGTCAAGGCCAGAGTGATGCCAAAAACTACAAGGTGAAGCGACAATAATGAGTGATGAACCTGGACCACCTAAAAAGAAAGCAAAAATGTAAAGCTTCCTTGGAATGAGGAAATAAATTTCTGCTCACAATTTTAAACAATGACTGTTTGTCTTGTATGTCACAAAAGTATTTTGATAAGCAAGATGAAGAATTTGGAATAGCACCACAGTGTTGCACAGTGAATTCAAAGATGTTATTCAAGAGAAGACTATATTTCAGAGAAAGAGAGCTGACAAGATGAAGGCTATTTTCAAAGCTCAGTAAGCAGGCTGCAGGCTGCGCTTGCTTCAGCAGCACATATACTAAAATTGGAACGATACAGAGAAGATTGGCATGGTCCCTGCACAAGGCTGACATGCAAATTCATGAATTATATTCATTTTTTTTGTCTACTTTTTCTAAACCAACAGCAAAAGGGAAAGCCTATACTAAAGCATAATTTCGCCTTTGCCATCTTCTGGTGAAATACAAATCATTCACAGATGGTGAAGTAATTTGAGAAGCAATGACTCTGTTTAAAGAATTTAAGAACAAAGAAAAGATAATGGCAATTCAGAGCATCTCACTTGTTATTCCACAGTAGCGACACAAGTGAATCTTTGTCCAAAGACATCTTTCAGCAACGACAGCAGGATCTGAAGGACAACTTTGCACTGCAATTCGACGAACCTATTGATTTGATTGACACAATCCAGCTCATTGCTTTTGTGTGAATGGGTTTCAAGGATGTAACAACTAAAGAGAATCTTCTAGCCCTTTTGCCCCTTAATGAGAGAGCAGGGGATGCGGAGATCTATAGCAAATTCAAATGGTACTTGCAAAAAAATTCCAGTGAAGAGATTGGTTTCCATCACAACTGATGGTGCACCAATCATGCTACTTGCAAATGAGAGCTTCGTTACATTTTGCAGAAATGATTCTGATTTCCCCTTTTTGTTTCAACTATCATGGCGTAGTTCCCCAAAAAGCACTAGTGAGTAGAATTGTTGACTTTCTAAAGGAATTAAAGTTGTCGCTAAGAATGTGAATTTGATTCAGGCAAGAGCCCTTCAGCACCACTTGTTTAAAGGTTTATTCGATGAACTCACTGCTACCTGTGGTGAACTAATACTCCATGCTGATGTGACGTGCTTGAGCCGAGGGAAGTCCTGCAGAGATTTTAGATATGCCTGAAACCATTACTTTTCTTTAATCGAGGAATGAAGTGCACTGAACTGTCACACAATGCATGGTTGTTTGACTTTAAGTTTCTCACAGACATAATGTCAAAACAGATGAACTGTGAACTTCAAAGAAAGGACATATACTTGGCACAAATGATCAGTGCTGTGAATATATTCAAATTGTAACTGTGTCTGTGGTCCTCCCAATTTAAAAAAAAGTGCTGCTTCACCTCCCAAATCTGAAGGAAATACCTGCGGGGGAAAACAATGAGCAATAAAATGGTTTCACCCAGAAAACCTCTGTGTATACCTGAGGAAAACAGCAGAGGAATTCAACAGACAATATCAAGAATTGGTTAGAATGGAACAAATCATCACATTTGTCTCAAGTCCATTTCTTCAAGTAGACATTGTGGGTTGGCTACTGAGTTCCATCAGGTGTTTAATTTACAAAACAGTGGAGTTGACGTAGAGATGACTACTCTGCACAATAGTACTGAACTGAAAGTCAATCAAAGGACAGCGATTCTGTGGACTCTTAAATAGAGAAAAATATCCATTCCTGCCATCTTATGCTACTGAAGTAAAAGCTTACTTTAGCTCCATACACTTCAGCAAGACAGCACTCTTCCAAATTAAGGTAATCAACTCCTCTAAGTATGGCATCTGTTTCAAAGTTACCTATTTGCTGATTATATATGACGAGCAGGTCTCATACCAAACTCACATTTTAAGGCCTTGGCAGAAAATGTGTTGTCACAGGTGTCACACTTCAACTGGTTTTTCTATATTTTCTTCGGAATAAATCCTACGTTGCACTTAAATTTAAAAATTGATCCTGTGCTTAAAAAAGGGTGGGCCACTTATCTAGATGGTAATGGTTCCACATTTGAAAGATGGTGCCTGAGGTGAGTTGTTGCAATGCATCTTATAGATGATGTAATGCTGCTACTCTGCATTGGTGGTGGAGAGAGTTAAGTGTTTGTGGTTTTGATGTCAATTAAGCTTTACCCTGAATAGTGTCAAAAATGTAGAGTGTTGTTGGAGCTGCACACTTTGGTCAAGTGGGCAGTATTTCTTCACAATCCTGACTTGAGCCTTGTAGATGGTCGGCAGGTCTCGTCGACCCAAACCTGATTAGTGCCCAGATCTTTTAGCAGTTGGACATGGACTGCTTTAGTATCTGAAGAGTTGTGAACAGTGCTGAACGTTGGCAATCATTAGCGAACATTCCCATTTCTGACCTTATCATGGAGGGTTGCCCATTGACAACAAAGCAGCTGAAGATGATTAGGCCTGCAACAGTACCCTAAGAAATTCTCACATTGATGTCCTGGACCTGCAATGGCTGACCTGCTACAGCTGCAACCACTTTCCTTTGTACTAGGTATGACTTCAACCAGTGAAGATTTCACCCCCTTTGATTCTAGTTTTGCTCAGATTTGTTGTTGTCACACTCAGTCAAATGTGGCCTTGATGTCAAGGGCAATCGTTCTCACTCCCCTCTGTATTTCAGACTGAAGCTATCATTTTAAGTTTATTTAATCCATGGAATTAAATATCTTGAGCATTTTTAACTGTTCTCTCTGAAGTACCTCATTTCAGGTTGGAGATGGTTGTATTATTTCCATCTCCCTTGAAACTGACAATCAACCTCACTGCTGCATTATGCTTTGGAGTTCAGATGGTCCATTTCTATGTGCATTATTCCCAGTGCAATTTGATCATTTCCCTTCAAATTGATCCATGAGCACTGATACCTCACACTTTTTAACATTGAACAGTATAGGTTAGTATGTTTCTGACTGAGAGCAGAGGTATCAGATGCATAGATACCTCTAGGCTCTGGAAAAGTTCTCTAGACTGTGGAAAAGTTCTCTAGGCTCTGGAAAGTCCCATTTGGTTTGGAAATTGTGAATATACTGCCTCCTATTTCAAGAAAGTAGAGAGACATAAGGAAACCCCAAGCCCATTAGCCTTGCATATTGTCATCGGGAGAATGCTAGAATCCATTATTTGGAAATAGTAATTAGACATTTAGCATATTTTAATATAATTAAGCAGTCAGTACAGTTCTGTGAAAGGGAAATTGTATTTGACATGTATTTAAGGGGGTAATAATTAAGCTAGATAAAAGGGGGCTATTATATATATTTTAATTCATTAAGAAGCCATTTCACAAAGATAAGATGGTGTTGGGTGTATTGTTAGCATAGATAGAAGATTGGTTAATGATCAGGAATCAAGCTCTGTCATTTTCAGATTGGCAAACTCTACCTAGTGAAGTTCCATAGGGATCAACCTTGCGACTTCAACTATTTACCATCTAAGTTAATTACTTGGATGAAGGTACTGTATTGTCAACAAACTTGGCTGCAATATAAAGTTAGGAAGGGTAACAAGTTGTGTGGAGGAACAAAATGCGAAGTGGTATGGATAGTTTCTGAGTTGGCAGAAATTTGGTAGCTGGAATACAGTGGGGGTGGGAGGGGGGGAATGGAAAGTTATCCACTTCAGCAAGAAGTATAGGAAAACTGGTATCATTTAAATGGTATGACAGTACTGTGTCTTTTATGAGATGTGTTCTGTCCTGTCTCTCTTTTAGAGGGGTTTTATCAGCATTATGCTGAAATGTCTCCTTCAAAAGGCAGGTGGGAAACAGCTTTCACCATTTCCCTAGGTGTTTATTTTAAAATGAGGCAAAAGAATTGTGAGTGGGCAAGATCTGGGCTCATTTAGATGCAGGAAGTCTTTTTGGTTTTGCTTTCAGTTAGTTGAGATGGTTTCTGCTTGCTGCTGAAGCCAAAAGCTTGAGTCCTCTGCTGCTAGACAACGAGGCCCCCTCTCAAAAAATCAACAGGGGCAGATTGTTTCTTTGTCTTTGGACTGGAGAGAGACAGCACATGAGAATCATAACTGTTTTGCCGTATTGCATTTTTGCCAAAGCATATGTTTATGGATGCTGCCTATATTGAAACAGTTGATGATTAGTAGTCGAATAATACATAACCTTTTTAAGTACTTCAACAGAGTACAATTATGCTGCTTCTTCTTTTGTATTTTAGCTATGTGATAAGAATAAAGTCTGTTTTGATTAAAGCTTAATGGTGCACCAATCGAATCATATCTGGAACACAGAGCTTACACTTGCCTTTAAAAATATAGAAAAGTTAGGATCTAGGCTATCTCCATAATATTCTTTAGGGATCTGGTCTAGTCCATAACAATAAAGAGAGATTGCAGCATGATCCAGTGCAGAGTAAATCTTCGTGTTCTTGCGTGTGAATCTCAAACAGTATGCAGGTACAACAATTAATTAGGAAGGCAAATGGATGTAGGCCTTTATTGCGAGGTAAATGTTATTTTAAAGATATCAACTTTTGCTCCAACTGTATAAGGAATTGGTAAGATCACATCTAGTGTTGTGTTTACATTTTAATCCTCTATTAAATGAAGAAATATGGTTTTTGAGGGCAGTTCAGAAAGGCTTACTAGGTTGATAATTCTGGGATGAAGGTATTGTCTTATAGAGTCATAGAGATGTACAACACGGCAACAGACCCTTAGATGCAACTTGTCCATGCTGACCAGGTATCCTAACCTAATCTAGTCCCATTTGCCAGCGCTTGGCCCATATCCCTCTAAACCCTTCCTATTGCTATACCCATCCAGAATGCCTTTTAAATGCTGTAATTGTATCACCACTTCCTCTGGCAGCTCATTTCATACATGCACCACCCTCTGTGTAGAAAGGTTGCCCCTTAGGTCCCTTTTATATCTTTCCCCACTTCACCTGAAACCTATGCTTTCTAGTTCTTGACTCTCCCACCCCAGAGAAAATACTTGTTCAATTTATCCTTTCCATGCTCCTTGTGATTTTATAGACCTCTATAAGATCACCTCTCAGCCTCTGACACTCCAGGGAATATAGTCGTGGTCTATTGAGCCTCTCTCTACAGCTCAAATCCTTCAATCCTGACAACATCCTTGTAAGTCTTTTCTGACCCCTTTCAAGTTTCACAACATGCTTCCAATAGGAAGGAGACCAGAATTGCGCACAATATTTCATAAGTGGCCTAACCAATGTCCTGTACAGCCCCAACATGACCTCCCAATTCCTATATTCAGTACTCTGACCAATAAAAGATAGCATACCAAACACTATCTTCTCTATCCTATCTATCTGCAACTTAGTTTCAAGGAACTATGAACCTGCACACCAAGATCTCTTTGTTCAGCAACAGTCCCCAGGACCTTACCATTAAGTGTATAAGCCCTGCTCTGATTTGCTTTTCCAAAATGCAGCACTTCTAAATTAAACTCCATCTGCCATTCCTCAGCCCATTGACCCATCTGATCAAGATCCCATTGTGCTCTGAGGTAACTTTCTTTGCTGTCCACAACACCTCCAATTTTGGTGTCATCTGCAGACTTGCTAACTATACCTCCTATGTTCACATCCAAATCATTTATATAAATGACTCAGCACCGATTCTTGTGGCACACTACTGGCCACAGACGTCCAGTCTGAAAAGCAACCCTTCACCATCACCCTTTGTCTTCTACCTTTGAGCCAGTTCTGTATCCAAACGGCTGGTTCTCCCTGTATTCCATGAGAACTAACCTTGCTAACCAGTCTACCATTGTTGAATGCCTTACTGAAGTCCATATAGATCATGTTTACCGCTCTGCTGTCATCAATCCTCTTTGTTACTTTAAAAAATTCAATTAAGTTTGTGAGACATGATTTCTCATGCACAAAGCCATGCCGGCTATCCCTAATCAGTCCTTGCCTTTCCAAATACATGTAAGTCCTGCCCCTCAGGATTCCCTCCAACAACTTGCCACCACTGATGTCAAGCTCACCAGTCTTATGAGGAAAGGATGAGCCTGTTTTTATTAGCGTTGAGGGGAATGAGATTACTTCAGCATTAAAGAGTCTCAGGAGCTTAATGGGTTAGATGTTGGGAGGATGTTTCCTCTCATGGAGGAATCTTGAACTTGAGAGCTAAGTTTCACAATAAGGGTTCTCTCTTTAAGACTGAGATGTTGAGGAAATTGGTTCCTCTGAGAGGGTTGTTAATCTTTAAAGTTCTCTTTCCTAGATGACATTGAAGGCATTGTGTACATTTATTGCTGAGTTAAATAGTTTTTTGATCTATATAAGGGAGTCAAGTCAAGTATTATGGGAGATGGCAGTGAAATGGAGTTAAGATCCAAAATCTTATTAAATTGGCTTAACAGTCTCAAGGAGCCAAATGATCTACTCTGTTTTTATTTCTTATTTTCTAGATGCGATTTCCTTTAATATCATCTTCTGTTGTACAGCTGTGGTTTCTCTTATTTAGTATCTACATCTAAACATAACCAGACAATCTGGTAGTGCCAACCTTTTCTGTACCCATTTGGCTATTTGAGAGGAGCCCTAAAGGCAAAACACTGGCTGTCCCAGTAACAGGAACAAAATAGCGCAGAAAGTATTTTGTATTAATTTCCTCATCTCAGTATTCAAGTGACATCATCCTCAGGCCATCTGTCATTGACTTGTTAATACCATCAAGTTCTTCCTATTCTACTCTTCCACAAGCTCCTTGTTGTTAGACTATGTTAATTGTTGGGAAGATTGATCTTTGGTTTCCCACTTTATCCTTGTTTGCTTTCCATTTTCCTCTGCTCAGCATCAACTATTTTCCTTCCCTAACGCAAGATGTGTTGGAATGACTTTGTCATATGTGCTGAAGAAAGGTAATTGTTGCTGCTTTTATTCATATTAATCTAGGTTAGTCATGAAACCCTTGCAAATGAAAACTTTTATCACTTTTGCCCCACCATATACCATGTGCAGTTCATAATTTCTTGTCTTTTAATTCAAATTATCTAGAAAGTCAGATTTGTTTTGAGCACAAAGTGCCTTCTGTGCTTTATATTGCTTCATTCAATTTGCCATAAAAGCTTAAAAAAAGACGTTAAAATATGTTTGTCTTAATCTGTTTTACTCAAGTACTTCAAGTCAAATTGCATGAATGTTGTGTTTTTTTTCAGAAGAAAATATTGCTTTTACTCATTTTATGCTATTTTCGATGCAAATTGCATTCTCAATTCTTGTTCTATGATTGAGTGTGACTCATACTCTAAAACTTCTAGATTAACCACATGTCTACCTGAAATTAAATGGTGATGGTTAAGTGTTATTAAGACACACATCTGAATATTTCTGTGTCAACATATCTTCATATCTGTCTGTCTCTCTGTCCCACTGTCCCACCTCCTAAGATTATCAGAATGAAATTCTGTGCTGACACAACTTGAAGTTGGAGTGCACTTTTTAATTATTTTATGGCTTTTTAATAGTTTATCTGTGCTTTAAGTGTACTTATTTTGTGTACTCCAGACAAATAGAAGTTATTTCTTAATTAATAATTTCTTTACTAACAGTGCTTAAACCTCTTTTTGAAATCATTTTGCATTAATTCAGAGGACTATGCACATGGTAGTAACATTCTCCAGTTTAATGAAACTATTTGTAGTAAATAACTGTGCTTTCCTTAACTGTTTGCACTTACTCATGTTCTACTGTAATAGGATTGATAGGCATCTCTGCACCTTGGCTACCTCTCGCTACCTAAAGCTCTTGAATTGTGCCTTTTTAAGAAATAATAGAGATGTACAGTAACAAAACAGAATGATGATAATGCAGAGATATTTATAAAAGTAATAAATGCTTTACTGAGGATTTAGTGCTATAACTGCTTAACGTAGCACCCAATATAAGATGGTGCAATGCCCAAAATGTATTCTACAATTGCCAAGCAACTTTTGTCAAATGAAGAACTTTTTGTTATTAGAAATAACATTTAAATTACATAATTTCTTATTTTTTTGGTTATGTATCTGTCTTTGCTGCCTTAAAACAAATGTTTGGCTGGTTCCTTCATGCCTTTATCTGGGTTCATTCTTGAAGGAGCTCGACTAAAATTTAGTTAAATGGTGTACATGTTTGATGTGAGTGTTAATTTATTAATCTAACACCTGAGCCAGATAAATTTGCAGTATTCCAGGGGACTGGCTCATTAAGGAAATTTGTAATTGGTAGCCAGGTTTCTTATCCAATTGACTCCAGATAACCTTGAAGGCCATATTTCATTAGATTTTATATCAGCAAGAAGTAGAGAACGCTGAAATCTCTTTGATTTTAGCTGGTTAAATTGAATTCATACAATCAGTTTGACTTTTAATAACTTGCATTCAAGTTGTCTGGACTTAAACAAATGAAACATGTGTGTCCTTGAAGAAATCATGCACTTTACTTTCAGGTAAACAGAAATGCTACCTTAAATTAAAACAGGAATGCTGGTCAGCAGGTCTGGCAACATCTTGTGGAGAGAGAAGAATAATGCTTCAAGTTTGTGACATTTCATCAGAACTGGAAAAAAATTAGAGCTGTAATAGCTTTTTAAGATACAATGGGCAAGTCAGCAATTGGGAATTCTGTGGTGTTCGGTTCTTTTCCGGGGTTTCACACACGAGATGCAATTCGTGCACATCAACTTCTGCAAACAGTTAAAATTTATTAAAGCTTGTCCAAGCTAGGTGACCCCCTTTGATACTCTTCACATGCAAAGTCTAGTCAGAAGAGAGGTCCCAAACAAAGAAAAAGCATCCCCTTCAGTTGGCAATGCTTTCAGATGCTCTGGCCACTCCCCCACAGTCACATCCCACTCAAGACAACCCCCAGTCACTCCCTCGCATGTTACACCAGGTACAATGGTAGAAAGAACATAGAACAATACAGCACAGAACAGGCCCTTCGGCCCACGATGTTGTGCCGAACATTTGTCCTAGCTTAAGCACCTATCCATGTACCTATCCAATTGCCACTTAAAAGTCACCAATGATTCTGACTCTGCCACTCCCACAGGCAGCGCATTCCATGCCCCCACCACTCTCTGGGTAAAGAAACTACCCCTGACATCTCCCCATACCTTTTAACACTCTATTGTACCCAGGGAAAAAGTCTCTGACTGTCTACTGTATCTATTCCCCTGATCATCTTATAAATCTCTATCAAGTCACCCCTCTTCCTTCGCCTTTCCAATGAGAAAAGGCCTAGCACTCTCAACCTATCCTCGTACGACCTATTCTCCATTCCAGGCAACATCCTGGTAAATCTCCTCTGCATCCTCTCCAAAGCTTCCACATCTTTCCTAAAGTGAGGCGACCAGAACTGCACACAGTACTCCAAATGTGGCCTTACCAAGGTCCTGTACAGTTGCAACATCACCTCTCGACTCTTGAATTCAACCCTCTGCTAATGAGTGCTCATACACCATAGGCCTTCTTACAAGCTCTATCCACCTGAGTGGCAACTTTCAAAGAACTATGAACATAGACCCCAAGATCCCTCTGCTCCTCCACCTTACTAAGAACCCTACCGTTAACCCTGTATTCCGCATTCTTATTTGTCCTTCCAAAATGGACAACCTCACGCTTGACAGGGTTGAATTCCATCTGCCACTCCTCAGCCCAGCTCTGCATCATATCTAAATCACTTTGCAGCCGACAACAGCCCTCCTCACTATCCACAACTCCACCAATCTTCGTATCGTCTGCAAATTTACTGACCCCACCTTTCGACTCCCTCTTCCAAGTCATTAATAAAAATTACAAAGAGCAGAGGACCCAGAACTGATCCCTGCGGAACTCCACTTGTAACTGGGCTCCAGGCTGAATATTTACCATCTACCACCACTCTCTGACTTCGACCGGTTAGCCAGTTCTCTATCCAACTGGCCAAATTTCCCACTATCCCATGCCTCCTGACTTTCCGCATAAGCCTACCATGGGGAACCTTATCAAATGCCTTACTAAAATCCATGTACACTACATCCACTGCTCTATCCTCATCCACATGCTTGGTCACCTCCTCAAAGAATTCAATAAGACTTGTAAGGCAAGACCTACTCCTCACAAATCCGTGCTGGCTGTCCCTATCAAGCAGTGTCTTTCCAGATACTCATAAATCCTATCCGTCAGTACCCTTTCCATTACTTTGCCTACCACCGAAGTAAGACTAACTGGCCTATTATCCCTATTCCCTTTTTTGAACAGGGGCACAACATTCGCCACTCTCCAGTCCCCTGGTACCACTCCCGTTGACAGTGAAGACGAAAAGATCATTGCCAACGGCTCTGCAATTTCCTCTCTTACTTCCCACATAATCCGAGGATATATCCCGTCAGGCCCAGGGGACTTGACTATCCTCAAGTTTTTCAAAATGCCCAACACATCTTCCTTCCTAACAAATATCTCCTCTAGCTTACCAGTCCGTTTCATACTCTCCTCTTCAACAATAAGGTCCCTCTCATTTGTAAATACTGAAGAAAAGTACTTATTCAAGACCTCTCCTATCTCTTCTGACTCAATTCACAGTCTCCCACTACTGCCCTTAATCGGACCTACCCTCGTTCTTGTCATTTTCATGTTTCTTACATATGCATAAAAGGCCTTGGGGTTACCCTTGATCCTACCCGCCAAAGATTTTTCATGCCCTCTCTCAGCTCTCCTAATCCCTTTCTTCAGCTCCCTCCTGACTATCCTGTGTCCCTCTAACGCTCTGTCTGGACCTTGTTTCCTCAGCCTTATGTAAGCCTCCTTCTTCCTCTTTACTAGATATTCAACCTCCCTCGTCAACCAAGGTTCCCTCACACGACCATCTCTTTCCTGCCTGACAGGTACATACATATCAAGGACACGTCGTATCTGTTCCTTGAAAAAGTTCCACATTTCAATGACATCCTTCCCTGACATCCTATGCTCCCAACTTATGCTCCTCAGATCCTGTCTTGCAGCATCGTATTTACCCTTCCCCCAATTGTAAAACCTAACCTGTTGCATGCACCTATCTCTCTCCATAACCAAGGTGAAAGTCACAGAATTGTGGTCACCATCACCAAAATGCTCACCCACTAACAAGCCCTGGTTCATTACCGAGTACCAAATCCAATATGGCCTCCCCTCTGGTCGGACAATCTACATACTGAGTTAGAAAAGCTTCCTGGACACACTGCACAAACACCGCCCCGTCCAATCTACTTGATCTAAAGAGCTTCCAATCAATATTTAGGAAGTTGAAATCGCCCATGACTACTACCCTGTGGCTTCTGCACCTTTCCAAAATCTGTTTCCCAATTTGTTTCTCCACATCTCTGCTGCTATTGGGGGGCCTATAGTAAACACCCAACAAGGTGACTGCTCCTTTCCTATTTCTGACTTCAGCCCATACTACATCCAAAGGCAGATCCCCCTCGAACTGCCTTTGTGGAGCCATTATACCATTTCTAATTAGAATGCCACACCCCCTCCTTTTTTACCACCCTCCCTAATTTTACTGAAACATCTGTAGCTAGGAACCTCCAACAACCATTCCTGTCCCTCTTCTATCCACGTTTCTGTGATGGCCACAACATCGTAGTCCCAAATACCAATCCACGCCTTAAGTTCACCCACCTTATTTTTGATACTCCTTGCGTTGAAGTATACACACTTGAACCCGCAAGTATTCCCTGTCAGTGCTACCTTCTCCACAGCCTCCCTACATTCTTGGACATCCTGAAAAATAGCTAACCTACTTGCTGGACTACAAGTCCGGATCCCATCCCCCTGCCAAATTAGTTTAAATCCCCCCGAAGAGTGCTAGCAAACCTACCTCCCAGGATATTGGTGCTCTTCTGGTTCAGGTGCAACCCGTCCTGCTTGTACAGATCCCACCTTCCCCAGAATGCAGTCCAATTGTCCAAATACCTGAAGCCCTCCCTCCTACACCATCCTTGCAGCCACGTGTTCAACTGCACTTTCTCCCTATTCCTTGCCTCACTGTCACGTGGCACCGGCAACAACCCAGAGATGATGACTCTGTCCGTCCTAGCTTTTAGCTTCCAGCCTAACTCCGAGCTCCTGAACGACCTCCCCACCCCTCTTCCTACCTATGTTGTTGGTGCCAATGTGCACTACGACTTTTGGCTGCACACCCTCCCCCTTAAGGATTCTGAAGACACGGTCCGAGACATCTCGGACCCTGGCACCCGGGAGGCAACAAACCAACCGAGAGTCTCATCCATGTCCACAGAACTGCCTGTCTGTCCCTCTAACGAGAGAGTCTCCTATAACTAGCGCTCTCCTTCTCTCCCCCTTTCCCTTCTGAACCTCAGAGCCGGACCTCGTGCCAGAGACCCGGTCACTGCAGCTTACCCCTGCTAGGCCATCCCCCCCCAACAGTATCCAAAGTGGTATACTTATTGTTGAGGGGAACGACCACAGGGGATCCCTGCACTGCCTGCTTCCTCCCCTTCCCACTTCTAACTGTTACCCAGCTACCTCTGTTCTCTGGCGTAACTATGTCCCTGTAGCTTCCATCTATCACCCTCTCAGCCTCTCGAATAATTCTCAGTTCATCCAACTCCAGCTCCAGTTCCCTAACGCGGTCTGTGAGGAGCTGGAGCTGGCTCCTACAGATGAAGTCAGCAGGAGCAACGGTGGTCACCCCTACCCCAAACATCCTGCAGGAGGAACATTCCACTGCCTGCGCTGCCATAACTCTACACTTAGTCTCCAAAACAAGAACACCAAGTAGCTTACCTCTTTTTTTAGGTTAGAGGAGGAGGAGGGAGGGTGGGAGACACTACACATGTAGTGTCTCGGGTTCCTTCTCTACTCAAATAACAATTACTTACCTTCCTAACCGGCTTTGCGCTCCGACTTCACTTCCGCCCAGCTGTTGCCACTCTCTGCTGCAAAAATGAGATCATCCTCAGAGCTAATGTAAACGTAAATGCCTTAATCTTGGGGAATCGTTATGGAAATGATTTCCTGACTTAGTGATTCCCCAAGACAATGCAGGTGTGACATACCGAGCTTCAGGGAATGGCTAGAAAGCATTTCTGAATGGAAGAGATTGAATTATAGTTTAATTTGATAATAATAGGGGGACTAGTAGCAAATAACTGTCTAATTAGAGTGGGGGTCATTCGCATTCTTGCCTGACTGTCTTCACCCACTTCCAGAATGTCCATTCAGTGTAGTTTGACCTTTTACTATTACATTAATGTCCAGAGAAATATTCCCAATTAATCTTTTAACATTACATTGGCAGGTACCTCCCAACTTCACTCCCCAAAGCCTGTCCACCATCTACAAGACACAGGTCTGGAGTGATAGAATATTCTTCACTTGCCTGGATGTGTGCATCTCTACTTGAAGTTTGCGGCCATCCAGTTCACTTGCTTGGTATCTCATCCATTACCCTAAATATCAACTCTACCACTAACAGACATTGGTATGAAGTGTGTACCATCAACAGGATGCATTGCAGAGACTCATTAAGGCTTTGATGACAGGATGTTCTGAACCTTCAATCTCTACCACCGAGAAGCACAAGGGTAGTAGATGAACGGGAGCACTGCTACTTGCAACATTCCTCTCCAAAACTCCACATCATGCTAAGTCAGACCTATATAACTGCTCCTTAACTGTTACTGGTTTAAAATCCTGGAGCTTCCTTCTTCATTAGATTGTGGCAGGTACCTACCCCATGGACCATAACGCTTCAGGAAAGTAGCTCACCACCACTTCCTGAGAACAGCTAGGAATAGACAATAAATGCTGACATTGCCAGTGATGCTATGTCCTGAGAACATTTTTTCTTTCAGAAGCCACTAAGAAGGTCCTGCTGCAAGCAAGACAAAATACCACAGAGTTTTGAATGACCCATTGGTTCAGGTTTTCCTCTCACTGGGTTTTTTGTCTGCATCCAATATTTGCTTGCTTTTGATGGAAGCCAAACCTTTTTCAATAGGCTGCACCAGGTACAGCATTCCTGGGTGAATTTCTACCAGGACTTGGGCGTGATATCAGACTCCCAAGCAAAGCCTTTTAGCACTTTGGCCTTTGTTGCACTTTGAGGACTTTACTGTTTGACTTTCATTTTGCATGCCAGACCTACTCCTTTTGTTTCTAGACTGATGTTGGAACCTAACTGAGGCTATCCTTCTCTTGCTAATTCTTACATGTGTCATCATCAACACAGACAATCTCTTGAAATTATAGCCTAAGAATAGTCATAGAATTTTGGGTTTCCGACCTGATATTGTAACTCTGTATAAATACATATTATTATTCTTCAAGTAGTCCTTAGCTTTTTTGGGTGCATTTCATAAATTTCACAGAAATTGTTATTGTAAGAGGCTGCTCTAAAACTAATGTTAATTAACTGTTGGTAACTCGGAAGCTTTTTTTTTTCTGTTTTGTAGATGGACCAAACCCCTCTCCTTTGGTGATTGCGTAGGAGATGAGTTGCCTTTGGGTTGGGAAGAAGCATTTGATGCACAAGTCGGAATCTATTACATTGATCACAATACACGTAAGCATTCCAATTACTTAATTATATTGCTTCATGTCTAAATGTTCAGTCAATCGAAACTGCAGATTAAGATTTATTTGTAACTTCAAGAAAACTGAGTTGTGAATTGTTTTGTATTACTTCATCAAATTCCATCAGCAGTTTGTGGCATAATCAAGTTGCTGCACCATTGAAAACCTTAAACAGATTGTCTTCATTTTTGTTTTTAAAAATGGATGTAAATACAATTTTGTGGATTACTACATTTCAGAGACAACACAGGTAGAAGATCCTCGAGCTCAGTGGCGTAGAGAACAGGAGCGCATGTTGAAAGACTATCTAATCATAGCGCAAGATGCACTAACTGCACAGAAGGAAATTTACCAAGTAAAACAACAGAGATTAGAATTGGCCCAACATAAATACAGGCAACTAAACGATGTCTGGAAGGATAAGTCAAGTTCTCAGACCAGCTGTGAGTACTGATAAACTATTGTCTTCTGCTTAGAGAAACATTTGTTAATTTTTAATTGTAGTGTTGTATTAATTGAGAATTTATTTTGCTTTCCTAATTAAAGTATTTATGGTAAAATTTAGGATATAGATGTTCTCTGCTGTGGAACTCAGAATTTTCATGGAATTGACCTGCTGTCATTGGTGTGTCTGGCAGGCATGGCGTGGGAAACTTGATCATTGCAGCAGTGGGTTTTGCTTTGATTGTTTAGCTCAGCCAGGTATTAGAATTTGCCTTAAAACTTTCCAACCAATTTCAAAATTTGGGTGTGACAACTCACATTTGTCAATGCAAAGGGCTCTATTTAGTGGGATATCACAGGGGATCAGAGTGATTGCATTCTACATTAGCTCTGTCACCTCTGAATGGAAGTATCAACTTGACTTGCTGTTCTTTCACGAGGGTTTTTGGAGGCTGAAAAGATTTGCAGAGAGGTGTTGTTTTTGGTAGAAAGTCTGTAGCCTCGCAGAACAAACAGTTAACATGTGATTGGACATTGCAGATGCAGGAGTGTGGTCCCCAAAATCTGGATTCAATACTGCAACCGGTTCAATTGTATCATAATAGCAGGAAAGTTGAGAGGCATAAAATAGTTTTAGATATCAACCTCTAATTGGCACACTAACTTCTCTAGCATTTTCTTGAGCAGGGGTCATCAGAATATCACATCTGTGTGGCTTCTCTCATTCCTTGTTAGTTTTGAGGCCATGACCTGACTGCTATTTCAGAACAGTTCCTTACAACCTTTACAAATGTTGTCTTGTCATCCTGTCTAACCATTCTACTTTTTTTCCTCATTTAAGGAGAAGAATGTGTATAACCTGAAGGAGGAGCAGAGAATTGTTGGTTACCCACAACTCATAACCAGTCAGAGGAAGAGGCTTTTGAGATTGGCAGGGTTTATGAACATGATGAATGGCTTGGGATGGGGAAGGTGGAAGATCTTCCACGTATCTGGTGACAGATTTAGATATCCCACTTCTATTTGATATCCAACATTGATTTATGAGAAATGCTGTCACCACCAGCTGTCATCTTGACTTTGAACCCTTACCTCATTTCAGTTCCAATTCATGTCATAGATCCATCCAGAATGATGTTGGAGTTGAACAGAAGGAAACCAATGAGGAAAATTATAAAGAAGGCTAAGAGAAGGCTAAAGGACTGGAGTATAGGGATGCAAACATTATGTTGCAGCTATACAAAACCCTGGTTAGATTCCACCTGCAGTGCTGTGAGCATATCTGGGCAATGTACCTTAGGAAGGATATATTGGAGTACAATGTAAGTTTACAAGAATGATAACTTACCTGGACTTCAGGGCTTATGAGGAGAGATTATACAAATTTGAGGTTAAGGGTGTTCTGATTAAAGTCTTTGAGATATTAACAGGAAAGACAAAAGATAAAGATAAACTATTTCCACGGGTTGGGAAGTCTAGAACTAGGGGGCATAGTCTAAAAATTAGGTTCAGACCATTCAGGAGAGTTATTAGGAAGCATTTCTATACACAAAAGGGTGGTAGACGTTTGGAACACTCTTCCTCAAACGACAAATGGTGTTAGGTCATTTGTTAGTTTTAAATCTGAGTGATTTTTGCAAAGCAAAGGTATAAAGGGATATGGGCTAGGCGACAGATCAATCACAATCTCATTAAATTTTCTGGTGGTAACATATTAGTTGTGGCTATCCCTCGAGGTTGAGGATGATGGTCTTCATTCCGTTGGTCTACTTATGGGCTCTCAAGTGGCTTCTGAGTCCAATCTTGACTTTGAAAGTTCTTCCGCATTCAAAACAAGTAGTTCCAGATGGCAGATAGGGCTTTGATTGTTGCTGCCTCGCTTTCCGTTTTCTTCTCTTCTAATTCTGCACATCTGTTGGCTTCGAAAGTTGCTGTTCCTTCTTGGATGATGGTTTACCAGAGTTTCCTGTCCTTGGCATTGGTTTCCCAATTGTTGATGTCGATGCTACAATTTCTTCATGTCGGTGTTTAAGACGTCTTTGAATCTCTTCTGTTGTCTGCCTCTTTTACATTTGCCTTCCTTAAGCTAGTAGATGTTGATTCAATTGATAAATATCTAGATAGTCAAATAAGCATGCTAATAGAGATAGTGCTGTTGCATGTTATTTCTTTTTCTTCCTCTTGAGGATATTTCAGTAATTAGCTGAATCAGGTGGGATTTCATTACAACCATTATTCTGTACCACCAATATTACAGGTTGAGTTGAGGGCATCTTGACTTTTACATGTGCAGTCTGTGGGAATCCAGCCATTGCATTAAATGCAGGCAATCTCTGGCCTGACTAGACTCAGTAGTATTGATGTCGATATAAATGGCAGAATTGATCTCCATTGGGGAGAGACTTGTGGGCAACAAATTTTAATGTTCTACAGATGTCACTAGCAGATTCCTGGCAGGAACAAAAGTTGAAGAAATTGAAGATGGTCATTGGTAATACTCACTCAGCCCTCTTCCCAAAGAAAAATTAACCTCCTTCCTAAAGGCTGCAGGTGTCAGCAAAGACCTGCTGTGAAAGCAGCTGCAGATTTGGCAGTTGTTCTTGTTGCTCCTCCTGCTGGTGTTTTGGCTATTGGTGCTGCACTTGTGCTGTTGATGTTGATAATTCTGTTCATCTTGTTCCTCATTTAAGGTCTGTGTAATGGCTGCAATGCTTCAGTGGTGTGGTGAAGGCTGACAGGAGGGAACTGAGGATAATAGGGATCAAGTTCAAGTTGGACAGTATTCAGGATAGACGAAATGACTTCCAAAATCTGTAAAGCTATGAAGTCATCTTCAAGTTCTGTGCACACCAGACTTTTTACAAAGACAGGGAAGTTGCTTTGCTGCTTTACTTATTTTAAAGGCTTTCTGGCTGGCAATGTCAATTGAGCAAAAATTAAGTAACAAATCCCCATCCAGCCAGTGAAGCCCACATCACCTGATAAAAGAGAAGTCTCCTTGTTGGGTTTTAGCTTTGTTGACTCTAAGTTAAATTCAGCTTTGGAAACTCTTAATTACTTTAAATAATCTGCTGTGAAATATGTCAGGGGGCAGTGGCACTGGTATCTGGATCTTCTTAATTAGAGTTAGGCGCACTACCACGTCAACACAAAACTCTCTGGATACTCAAAATTATTTTAATCAACCTGATCAGGTGTTCTTTGACATTCCTCTGGGGCAGGTGAAATGTAGAGATGGAAATGTGTTGCTGGAAAAGCGCAGCAGGTCAGGCAGCATCTAGGGAGCAGGAGAATCGACGTTTCGGACATTAGCCCTTCTTCAGGAATGGCTAATGCCCTGAAGAAGGGCTAATGCCCGAAACGTCAATTCTCCTGTTCCCTAGATGCTGCCTGACTTGCTGCGCTTTTCCAGCAACACATTTCCATCTCTGATCTCCAGCATCTGCAGACCTCACTTTCTCCGCAGGTGAAATGTAAACTTTCTGGCCCAGAAATAGTGACATTACCGCTGTGCAACTCGATCCTCTAGAAACTCAGTATGATATTTTTAATTTAATGTGTTATGGTGAATATTTCGGGCAGGAGAGACTTTAACCTGGACCTTTTCACACAGAGGAAGAGACGCTACCATTGTACTAGAAGGGTCTTCTGAAAACTCAAACACTATGATAGGATAAAAACAGAGCTAAATGGGAAGTTACATGTTTGAATTATGGACTTAACAACTCCATATGAATTTTTTTCACACCTCGTAAAGCAAACTGCTGGAAGCATTTGAGATCATGTTGGGATTCTGATGTATGGAATTTTCAGGTTTTTAACATCCCTAACTCATGCCTCCTTGGCAGTTGAAATTCTTCCCTTACTCTTTGTAGCCAATTTCTGTTTGGTTAATTATTTTGAAGAATTAGAGTCATAGAGTTTAATAACATGGAAACAGCCCCTTTGGTCCAACTCGTTCATGCCAACCAGATATCCTAAATTTATCTAGTCCCATTTCCCAGCACTTGGTCCATTTCCCTCTAAACCCTTCCTATTCATATCCCCATTCAGATGCCTTTGAAATGTTGTAATTCACCACTGCCTCTGGCAGTTAATTTCCATACACGCACCACCCTTTGCATGAAACGGTTTCCCCTTAGTTCCTTTTTATATCTTCACCATCTCACCTTAAACCCGTGCGCTCAAGTTTTGGACTCCCCTACTCTTGGAAAAAGACCCTGTCCATTCACCCTATTCATGCTCCTCATGAATTTATAAACCTTGATAAGGTCACCCCTCAAATGTCCAATGCTCCAACAAGCCCTTGCCTATTCAGCCTCTCCCTGTAGCTTACACCCTCCAACCCCAGCAATATCCTTGATAATCTTTTCTGCTGTTCCCTGATTCTACTTAATAAACTCCCTCATTGATAATCAGTTCACAAGTTATTTGGATATTTGATCATTTGGAACAAATTCTAACTTTTTAGACACCGATTAATTGAATTATACCATGTTTTAAAACCAAAATTGGTAAATTTTTGTTGAATAATGTTCTGCAGTCTGGAAAGGAACTGATTGCTAGTTTGTACTAACTTAAGCTTCCATGTGCGTTAGTTTGCACATGCATTTATTATTCTATTTATTTGTTTGTTTATGTATGCTGCTTCTAAGAGCCAAACTCTGCATGTTTGAATACTTTTGTGATTATTTACAGTGTTTTCTGGCTCTTCATCTAGTACTAAGTATGACCCTGACATTCTCAAGGCGGAGATTTCAACAACAAAATCTAGGGTAAGAACATGTGGAAGTGTAATTCATCACATTGTGAATATCAGTTTCTAGGAATCTCTAAAATGATCATAAAGATCTCTTAGAATTTTTGTAGTTTGTAGGTCTGAAATGTTTGTTTATGTTACAAACATTGAAGAGACACCTGGATGAATACATAGATAGGAAGGGAATGGACGATATGGATCCTGCAGGTGAAAACGGTTTTAGTATGGAAGGACAAAATGCCTCAACACAGGCTTAGAGGGCCTGTTCCTGTGTTGTATTGTTCTTTGCTCTTTATTACAGAACTTAAAAGTTTAACTGAAGAATTTAATGAGAACTGGCACTTATAATCTTTGATGGGATGTGGGCATTGCTGGCAAGGGCAGCATTTGTTGCCCAACCCTAATTTCTTTTGAGTTGACTGGCTTGCCAAGTCATTGCAGCGGGCAGTGAAGAGTCAACCAAATTGCTATTATCTGGAGGTGGAATCTGGTGAGGTCTGTTATGTACCAGACCAAACCCCCTCAAAACATATTAGGTGGAAATGGTAGATATTAATCAAGTCAGATGGATTTTTACAACAGTCCATGATAGTCATTGTCAATATTAAAGACTAGCTTTCAACTCCATATTTTATTAATTGAATGTAAATTATACCAGCTGCTATGATTGAAATTGAACCTATGACACAAAAGCATTAGCTGGACCTCTGGATTATTAGTCCAGTGACATTGTTACACCACCATCAACCCCTTACTTTGTGGATCATATAATGTGATATGGCCACCTAAAATAAGAATCAGCATTACAACTTGGGTAGTGTGTTGGAAAAAGGAAAGAAAAAAGTCCACACAAATGATAATGTAGAAAGCGATTAGTAAATAGAGTGGAAAATCATGGTCTTAACTCCCCAAGCACAGAGCTTTTGGCAGACGAGTATATTTTAAAAGGTTGTGCATGTTGCCAGAGCCACCACTAGGTGGAGCAATTCATACAGAAACTTGGAATGTCGCTTTGGGTTTGATGTGCAAGTAATGACAATACCTTACAGAATAAAATAGAATCTGGTGAGATCTGTTATGTACCAGACCAAACCCCCTCAAAACATATTAGGAAGATAGCCTAGATTAACTTATGATGCAATTTGATTAGCAGGATAGATCGAGTGAATCCATAGAAGATATAAAGGAAATAGGAGTATACTTAAGAGGGAAATCAGGAGGGCAAAAAGGGGACATGAGATAGCTTTGGCAAATAGAATTAAGGAGAATCCAAAGAGTTTTTACAAATACATTAAGGACAAAAGGGTAACTTGGGAGAGAATAGGGCCAATCAAAGATCAGCAAGGTGGCCTTTGTGTGGAGCCGCAGAAAATGGGGGAGATACTAAATGAGTATTTTGCATCATTATTTACTGTGGAAAAGGGTATGGAAGACATAGACTGTAGGGAAATAGATGGTGACATTTTGCAAAATGTCCATATTACAGAGGAGGAAGTGCCTGGATGTCTTGAAATGGTTAAAAGTGGATAAATCCCCAGGACCTGATCAGGTGTACCCTAGAACTCTGTGGGAATCTAGAGAAATGATTGCTGGGCCTCTTGCTGAGATAGCTGTATCATCGATAGTCACAGGTGAGGTGCCGGAAGACTGGAGGTTGTCTAATGTGGTGCCACTGTTTAAGAAGGGTGGTAAGGACAAGCCAGGGAACTGTAGACCAGTGAGCCTGATGTTGGTGGTGGGCAAGTTGTTGGAGGGAATCCTGAGGGACTGGATGTACATGTATTTGGAAAGGCAAGGACTGATTAGGGATAATCAACATAGCTTTGTGCGTGGGAAATCCTGTCTCACAAACTTGATTGAGTTTTTTGAAGAAGTAACAAAGAGAATTGATGAGGGCAGAGCGGTAGATCTGATCTGTATGGACTTCAGTAAGGCGTTCGACAAGGTTCCCCATGGGAGACTGATTAGCAAGGTTAGATCTCATGGAATACAGGGAGAACTAGCTGTTTGGATACAGAAGACAGAGGGTGGTAGTGGAGGGTTGTTTTTCAGACTGGAGGCTGGAGGCCTGTGACCAGTGGAATGCCACAAGGATCGGTGCTGGGTCCTCTACGCAATGTCATTTATATAAATGATTTGGATGCGAGCATAGGAGGTAGAGTTAGTAAGTTTGCAGATGACACCAAAATTGGAGGTGTAGTGGACAGCAAAGAGGGTTACCTCAGATTACAACAGGATCTGGACCAGATGGGCCAATGGGCTGAAAAGTGGCAGAAGGAGTTTAATTCAGATAAATGCGAGGTGCTGCATTTTGGGAAAACAAATCTTAGCAGGACTTATACACTTAATGGTAAGGTCCTAGGGAGTGTTGCTGAACAAAGAGACCTCGGAGTGCAGGTTCATAGCTTCTTGAAAGTGGAGTCGCAGGTAGATAGGATAGTGAAGAAGGCGTTTGGTATGCTTTCCTTTATTGGTCAGAATATTGAGTACAGGAGTTGGGAGGTCATGTTGCGGCTGTACAGGACATTGGTTAGGCCACTGTTGGAGTATTGTGTGTAATTCTGGTCTCCTTCCTATCGGAAAGATGTTGTGAAACTTGAAAGAGTTCAGAAAATATTTACAAGGATGTTGCCAGGGTTGGAGGATTTGAGCTATAGGGAAAGGCTGAACAGGCTGGGGCTGTTTTCCCTGGAGCGTTGGAGGCTGAGGGGTGACCTTATAGAGGTTTACAAAATTATGAGGGGCATGGATAGGATAAATAGGCAAAGTATTTTCCCTGGGGTTGGGGAGTCCAGAACTAGAGGGCATAGGTTTAGGGTGAGAGGGGAAAGATATAAATGAGACCTACGGGGCAACTTTTTCACATAGACGTTGGTACGTGTATGGATGAGCTGCCAGAGGTGGTGGTGGACGCTGGTACAATTGCAACATTTAAGAGGCATTTGGATGGGTGTATGAATAGGCAGGGTTTGGAGGGATATGGGCCGGGTGCTGGCAGGTGAGACTAGATTGGGTTGGGATATCTGGTCGGCATGGACCGAAGGGTCTGTTTCCATGCTGTGCATCTCTATGACTCTGAGTCAAACTATCGACTTTAAGCAAAACGTGCTTGATTTTTTTACAGTACAGTTAAACTGCAGACAAAATAAAATGACAAGAATTGGCTTACCTGTAACTCTATTGAAATGGTTAACAAAATAATAATATATATTAACTACTACTAATTAACTCTTCCAATATAGTAATCTGTGCTGGGTCCACTGCTTTTCATCATTTATATAAATGATTCGGATATGAACATAGAAGAATTAGTAAGTTTGCAGATGACACCAAAATTGGAGGTATTGTGGACAGCAAAGAAAGTTACCTCAGAGTACAGTGTGATGTTGATCAGATGGGCGAATGGGCTGAGAGTGGCAGATGTTGTTTAATTTTGATAAATGTGAGATCCTGCATTTTGGATAGGCAAATCAGGGTAGGTAAAAACAATGACTGCAGATGCTGGAAACCAGATTCTGGATTAGTGGTGCTGGAAGAGCACAGCAGTTCAGGCAGCATCCAAGGAGCAGCGAAATCGACATTTCGGGCAAAAGCCCTTCATCAGGAATAAGGCAGAGAGCCTGAAGCGTGGAACATAGAACATAGAACATAGAAGAATACAGCGCAGTACAGGCCCTTTGGCCCTCGATGTTGCGCCGATCCAAGCCCACCTAACCTATACTAACCCACTATCCTCCATATACCTATCCAATGCCCGCTTAAATGCCCATAAAGAGGGAGAGTCCACCACTGCTGCTGGCAGGGCATTCCATGAACTTACGACTCGCTGAGTGAAGAACCTACCCCTAACTTCAGTCCTATATCTACCCCCCCTTAATTTAAAGCTATGCCCCCTTGTAATACCCGACTCCATACGCGGGAAAAGGTTCACACTGTCAACCCTATCTAACCCCCTAATCATCTTGTACACTTCAATCAAGTCACCCCTAAACCTTCTTTTCTCTAATGAAAACAGCCCCAAGTGTCTCAGTCTTTCCTCATACGATCTTCCTTCCATACCAGGCAACATCCTGGTAAACCTCCTCTGCACCCGTTCCAGTGCCTCCACATCCTTCCTATAGTATGGCGACCAAAACTGCACACAATATTCCAGATGCGGCCGCACCAGAGTCTTATACAACTGCATCATGACCTCAGGACTCCGGAACTCAATTCCTCTACCAATAAAAGCCAGTACGCCATATGCCTTCCTCACCGCACTATTTACCTGGGTGGCAACTTTCAGAGATCTGTGTACATGGACACCAAGATCCCTCTGCTCATCCACACTACCAAGTATCCGACCATTAGCCCATCTTTTTGTTATTCTTCCCAAAGTGAATCACCTCACACTTAGCTACATTGAATTCCATTTGCCACCTTTCTGCCCAGCTCTGCAGCTTCTCTATATCCTGCTGTAACCTGCCACATCCTTCCTCACTGTCAACAACTCCTCCGACTTTCTTATCATCCGCAAACTTGCTCACCCAACCTTCTAACCCCTCTTCCAGGTCATTTATAAAAATGACAAACAGCAATGGTCCCAAAACAGATCCTTGCGGAACACCACTAGTGACGGCACTCCATGAAGAAACTTTGCCATCAACTACTACCCTCTGTCTTCTTCCATCCAGCCAATTCCTAATCCAAACCTCCAACTCACCCTCAATGCCATATCTCCGTATTTTCTGCAGTAGCCTACCATGGGGAACCTTATCAAACACCTTACTAAAATCCATATATACCACATCTACCGCTTTCCCCTCATCAACCTCCTTCGTCACCTTTTCAAAGAATTCAATAAGGTTTGTGAGGCACGACCTGCCCTTCACAAAACCATGCTGACTATCCTTGATCACATTATTCCTATCCAGATGTGCATAAATCCTATCCCTTACAATTCTCTCTAAGACTTTGCCCACAACAGAAGTGAGACTCACCGGCCTATAGTTACTAGGGTTATCCCTACTCCCCTTTTTGAACAAGGGAACCACATTTGCTATCCTCCAGTCTTCTGGCACTACTCCTGTAGACAAAGAGGACATAAAAATCAAGGCCAATGGCTCTGCAATCTCCTCCCTTTCTTCCCAGAGAATCCTAGGATAAATGCCATCAGGCCCAGGGGACTTATCTATTTTCACCTTTTCCAGGATTTCCAACACCTCTTCTCTACATACCTCAAAGCCATCCATTCTACTTATTTGTGACTCAGTATTCACATCGACGACAATGCCCTGTTCCTGAGTAAATACTGAAGAAAAGTATTCATTCAGTGTCTCCCCAATCTCTTCCGCCTCCACATGCAACTTCCCACTACTATCCTTGACTGGACCTATTCCTACCCTAGTCATTCTTTTATTCCTAACATACCTATAGAAAGCCTTAGGGTTTTCCCTAATCCTACCGACTAAGGACCTTTCATGTCCCCTCCTTGCTGCTCTTAGCTCTCTCTTCAGGTCCTTCCTGGCTACCCTATAACTCTCAATCGCCCCAATTGAACCTTCACGTCTCATCTTGAGATAGGCCGCCCTCTTCCATTTAACAAGGGATTCCAATTCCTTATTAAACCACGGCTCCCTCGCACGACCCTTTCCTCCCTGCCTGACAGGTACATAATTATCAAGGACACTCAATAGTTGCTCCTTGAACAAGCTCCACATATCATTTACACTCTTGCCTTGGAGTCTACTTTTCCAAGCCACACATCCTAAGTCATGCCTCACCGCATCATAATTTCCCTGACCCCAGCTATAACTCTTGCCCTGTAGTACACACTTATCCCTCTCCATCACGAGAGTAAAAATCACCGAATTATGGTCACTATCCCCAAAGTGCTCACCTACCTCTAATTCTAACACCTGGCCTGGTTCGTTACCCAGAACCAAATCCAGTATGGCCTCACCTCTTGTTGGCCTGTCGACATATTGTGTCAGGAAACTCTCCTGCACACATTGAACAAACACTGACCCATCTAACGAACTTGAGCTATAGCTTTCCCAATCAATATCAGGAAAGTTAAAGTCCCCCATGACAACCACCCTATTACTGTCACTCATCTCCTGAATCACCTTCCCTATCCTTTCTTCTACGTTTCTAGGACTATTGGGAGGCCTGTAAAAGACTCCTAACAGGGTGACCTCACCTTTCCTATTCCGAACCTCAGCCCAAACTACCTCAGATGGCAAGTCCTCATCCATCGTCCTTTCCACCACTGTAATACTATCTTTGACAAGCAATGCCACACCTCCCCCTCTTTTACCCCCACCTCTGACCCTACTAAAACATTTAAATCCTGGAAGCTTCAACAGCCAATCCTGTCCCTGTTCTACCCATGTCTCCGTAATAGCCACAACATCGAAGTCCCAGGTACCAACCCACGCTGCAAGTTCACCTACCTTATTTCGTATACTTCTTGCATCGAAGTATACACACTTCAAGCCCCTTTCCTGTTTACAGACACCCTCCTTGGAAATTGATGCCATGTTCCTAACCTCCCTACACTCCAGGCCCTGCACCCTGAAGCTACAATCTGGGTTCCCATGCCCCTGCAGAGTTAGTTTAAACCCCCCCCAAGAGCACTAGCAAACCTCCCCCCAAGGATACTGGTGCCCCTCAGGTTCAGGTGTAGACCATCCTGTTTATAGAGGTCCCATCGTCCCCAGAAAGAACCCCAGTTATCCAAAAACCGGAATCCCTCCCTCCTGCACCATCCCTGTAGCCACGCATTTAAGTGTTCTCTTTCCCTATTCCTCGAATCTCTATCACGTGGCACGGGTAACAAACCAGAGACAACAACTCTGTTCGTTCTAACTCTGAGCTTCCAACCTAGCTCCCTGAAAGCCTGTCTAACATCCTCGGCACTCCTCCTACCTATGTCGTTGGTGCCAATATGGACCACGACTTCGGGCTGCTCCCCCTCCCCCTCCAGGACCCGGAAAACACGATCAGAGACATCACGTACCCTTGCACCTGGGAGGCAACATACCAAACGTGAGTCTCTCTCGTTCCCACAAAACCGCCTATCTGTGCCCCTAACTATCGAGTCCCCAATTACTACTGCTCTGCTCTTCTTCACCCTTCCCTTCTGAGTAACGGGGACAGGCTCCGTGCCAGAGACCTGAGCCCCGTTACTTACCCCTGGTAAGTCATCCCCCCCACAAGTATCCAAAACGGTATACTTGTTCTTGAGGGGAATGGCCGCAGGGGGTCCCTGCACTGGCTGCTTCCTCCCAGTCCCCCTCACTGTCACCCATCTATCTGCCATCTTTGGAGTTACTACTTCCCTATAACTCTGATCTATGACCCCCTCTGCCTCCCGAATGATCCGAAGTTCATCCAACTCCAGCTCCAGTTCCCTAACACGGTCTTGGAGGAGCTGGAGATGGGTGCACTTCCTGCAAGTCTAATCGGCAGGGACGTCGATGGCATCCCTCACCTCATACATGTTGCAGGAGGAACATTGCACTGCCTTCACTGCCATCCCTCTAAAGCTAACTTTTATTTTAAAAAAAAAAACTGGGTCTAAAGAATACAACAAGCAAAATTCAGCACTTACCTACTTACCACAACAGGTGTTATTATTAGGTTAGAGGAGGAGGGCGGGTGGGAGGCACTACCCGTGTAGTGCCTCGGGTTCCTCTCCTTCGCGCTTTTAAAGGGGGAAAAAACCTACCCAGGTAAGCTTACACCAACTGCTTCCGGGTCTCGGCTGCCCCTCTGGTCGTCGTCACTTCCCCCTGGTGCTCCCGCTCTTTCTGTGAAGAGAGAGAAAAAAACACCGCTGCCTGCTACCGGTAAGCACTTTTAAAACCAAACGGTCTTACCTTCGCTGCTGCTCGCACTGGAAATGACCGACGGCTTTGAAGGGTGTGTATAAATACTTACCGCTTTCCTTCCCGGCTGCCCCTCTGGTCGTCGTCACTTCCCCCTGGTGCTCCCGCTCTTTCTGTGAAGAGAGAGAAAAAAACACCGCTGCCCGCTACCGGTAAGCACTTTTAAAACCAAACGGTCTTACCTTCGCTGCTGCTCGCACTGGAAATGACCGATGGCTTCGAAGGGTGTGTATAAATACTTACCGCTTTCCTTCCCGGCTGCCCCTCTGGTCGTCGTCACTTCCCCCTGGTGCTCCCGCTCTTTCTGTGAAGAGAGAGAAAAAAACACCGCTGCCCGCTACCGGTAAGCACTTTTAAAACCAAACGGTCTTACCTTCGCTGCTGCTCGCACTGGAAATGACCGACGGCTTCGAAGGGTGTGTATAAATACTCACCGCTTTCCTTCCCGGCTGAAAGTGGAGAGATAAACTAGAGGAGGATGGGGATGGGGAGAAAGTAGCATAGAGTACAATAGGTGAGTGGGGGAGGGGATGAAGGTGATCGATTAGGGAGGAGAGGATGGAGTGGATAGGTGGAAAAGGAAATAGGCAGGTAGGACAAGTCATGGGGACAGTGCTGAACTGGAAGTTTGGAACGAGGGTGAGGTGGGGGAAGGGGAAATGAGGAAACTGTTGAAGTCCACATTGATGCCCTGGGGTTGAAGAGTTCCGAGGCAGAAGATGAGGTGTTCTTCCTCCAGGCGTCTGGTGGTGAGGTAGGACTTATATACTTAATGGTAAGATCTTAGGGAGTGTTGCTGAACAAAGAGACCTTCAAGTGCAGGTTAATAGTTCCTTGAAAGTGGAGTAACAGGTAGATAGGATTGTGAAGAAAGCGTTTGGTATGCTTTCCTTAATTGGTCAGTGCATTGACTATCGGAATTGGAAAGTCATGTTGCGGTTGTATAGGACACTGGTTCGGCCACTTTTGGAATATTGTGTGCAATTCTGGTCTCCCTCCTATAGGAAGGATGTTGTGAAACTTGAAAGAGTTCAGAAAAGATTCACAGGGATGTTGCTAGGGTCAGAGTGTTTGAGCTATAGGGAGAGGCTGAATCGGCTGGGGCTGTTTTCCCTGGAGCTGAGTGGTGACGTTTTAGAGGTTTATAAAATCATGAGGTGCATGGATAGGGTAAATAGACATAATCTTTTCCCTGGGGTGGTCCAGAACGAGAGGGCATAGGTTTCAAATGAAAGGGGCAACTTTTCACGCAAAGGGTGGTGCGTGTATGGAATGCTAGAGGAAGTGGTGGAAGCTACTAGAGGAAGTGGTGGAGGCTTGTACAATTACAACATTTAAAAGGGTTTATAAATAGGAAGGGTTTAGAGGGATATGGGCCAAGTGCTGGCAAATGAGACTAGATTAATTTAGGACACCTGGTCAGCATGGACAACTTAGACTGAAGGGTTTATTTTCGTGCTTTATATCTCCATGACTCTATCCCATAAACACACCCTTAGCAAAGGCAAATACAATAAAATAGATTGTCTCACATGCAATTCTAGCAGCAGGAAGAGAACCTCAGCTTTTAGTTGCAACAGCGAGAACAATAAGAGCTTCCACATCTAGCTTCAAGACCCCAGGATCTGCAGAAAGCTAAAACCAAAAATCCTGGTTCTTGTGAATACTTGACCCTATTCATGCTGCTTCTGTTGTTCCACAAGCTTTTTACCTTTTTGGCCTTGAGCAGACCACTCTGCATCTCTGTCTCAAACTTTCTTCATTGAAAAAAGTCAGGACAAAATACAGTTAAAGCCATAGTACCATCACACATCCCTCAAGAAAAGTGTCTGCTCAGTATTAGCCACTTGCAGCAAAACACTGGCATCCAAAAGCAGCCCAAAGTTCAGAAACAAGAAACAATGAATTTGAGTTTGAGTTATTGTCAAATGTACCAAGATACAGTGAAAAGTGGTGTTTTGCATATAGACAGATTGTACCACACAAAGCGAATCAGGGTTGCAGAACAGAGTGCAGAATATAGTGTTACCGCCACAGACAAGGTGCAGAGAGAGAGTGAGGGATTGAAATTAACATTTGAGAAGTCCTTTGCAAAGTGTGATAACAGCAGGGAAGAAGCTGTTCTTGAATCAGTGTATGCTGGACAATGTATCCATCCCCTTACAGAATTCACTAAGTTTCACAAAATGCAGATCATAACTCTACGTGTTCCTGTCACTTGTTGCTGTATTTGTATTGTGGGTGTATTTGTGCATGCATAGATTATAGTGATCATTTTTAGTGGTGGTATTCTATCAATGCATTAGTGATACATTCTACTGTTTTCTCAATACTTCCTTTCTCATTATTTGTTGTTATCTGTCTTGGAAAATAATTCACTTATCAGGAAAAGCAAATGTGGCACAATTTTTTTTTTTTAAAAGTTAATATCTGAGTTTATGGCTTTCATTAGATGAGCCCAAACCTGATTTTCAGTTTTTTTTTCATTTTAAGCCTCTAACATTTTCTTTCTCCTTTCATCAACAATTATCTCATGGTTAATGAAGATGTAATAGCTTCCATAGTATAAATGATAAATAAATAGTTTTTGGACAGATTTTGGAAAAACAATAGTGATACAGGTATATAAAAAAAACAAAAATGTAGAGTATGTATATATTTTCATATTTTTTCAATTGTTTAATAAGTATTTCCTTATATGGATAATTATAATATTATTTTTCATGACTTCAGGTGAATAAATTGAAACGAGAGCTGACTCATATGAGGCAGGAGCTTCAGTACAAAGAACAAGGATTTGAAACTCTAAAAGCGTAAGTACAAGATAACATTTTCGGGAGGTTATGTGAAGCTGTACAGGCCATTGGTTAGAACACCTTTACAATATTGTGTGCAATTCTGGTCTCCTTTCTATAGGAAGCATGTTGTGAAACTTGAAAGGGTTCAGAAAAGAGTTACAAGGATGTTACCAGGGTTGGAAGTTTGAGCAATAGGGAGAGGCTGAATAGGCTGGGGCTATTTTCCCTGGAGTGTCAGAAGCTGAGGGGGGTAATGCTATAGAGGTTTATAACATCATGAGGGGTCATGATAGATAAGGTTTTTTTCCTGGATTGGGGAAGTCCAGAGCTAGAGGGCATAGGTTTAAGGTGAGGGGGGAAAGATATAAAACGCACCTAAGGGACAACTTTTTCACACAGAGGGTGATGCATGTATGGAATGAGCTGCCAGAGGAAGTGGTAGAGGCTGGGACAATTACAACATTTAAAAGACATTTGGATGGGTATGAATGATAAATAAATAGTTTTTGGACAGATTTTGGAAAAACAATAGTGATACAGGTGTTAAAAAAAAACAAATGTAGAGTATGTATATATTTTCATATTTTTTAAGGAAAAGGAAAGGGTTAGAGGGATATGGGCCAAGTGCTGGAAAATGGGATTAGATTAGTTTAGGATATCTGATTGGCATGGCTGAGTTGGACCAAAGGGTCTGTTTCCATGCTGTACATCTCTATGATTATATTTCCTTCAGATGCTATTGTCTATGCAAGGAATTTTATAGAATCACACAGTACAGAAGAGGTCCTTCTGCCCATCAAGTGTATACCATCAAAAATGCGCTGCTACTTTACACTAGTCCCACTTGCCTGCATTAGGCCCATAGCCTTTAACGATATGACACTTTTAGTGTTCATCCACATACTTTTTTAAAGGTTGTGAGGTTTGCCATCTCAACTGTACCAGGCAGTGAATTCCAGAACCTCACCACTTCTGGCTGAAAAAAAAATGTTTCTCCAAATCTCTAAATCTCCTGCCTTTCAATTTAAGATTAAGCCGCCTTGTCATTCGTTGACAAAAGGAAACAACTGCTTTCTGTTCACCCTGTCAATGCCCCTTGTACACCACTATCAGTTCCCCACCCCCACAAACTTCTCTGTTCTAAAGAAAACAGTCCCAACTTATCCAGTCTCTCTTCTTAGCTGACGTGATCCATCCCAGACAACATCCTGGTGAATCGCCTCTGCATTTTGTGTAAGGAAACCAGACATTCATTAGTGGGAAAGATTATCGAACTTTCCATTCATATTCAAAGGTACTTGCTTTTGACACAGGAATTTAAAGCTCACCAAACATATAAAATAAGGAGTAGAACCAATTAAGGACCAAGAAAGAATTTTACACGTGGAACTGTGTTATTTTCACAGATAACCATGCCTGGTAACTAGTGATATTTGTCATCTCTACCAGCATATATTGCTGCTTAAGGGTTGTTTGAGATCGTTTGCTGCCACAAGTCCTTCTTTATCTTTGCTTCTCTTGAGCTTATCCAGTGATTACTGGTAGAGTATCTACAGAAGAAGTACTGTTCTTGAATAGCAAGGTAGCTTATCACATGATGACCTCTCTTGTTTTTCTAGACTCTTTCACTTGATTTTCTTTAAAGTTACTCATTTTCAGCTTAAATTCTGAGGCCTTTCCACTTCTCAAGTCCAGTTCTGAATTTCTTTTCAGCCTTTACACTATTTCTTGCAGCTATGTCTCTTGGAGCCTTAGGTTAATGGTCGCAATGCTTAATAATTTCTTTTGTACTCCCTTGCCTTACCTTTCAGTTTTTTGCAATATTTTTAATAGTCATTACCTTTTTCTTTGGTGATATCAATTTTACTTCCTGGATCCTTTTGTTTTGCTCCCTATAGAACCTCCTTTGCTAAAGCCCCTATATTTTCTCAATTGCTACTCCCATGGCTACTGCTGTCTGTCTCTGTTGGGAGTAGCTTTCCATCTGTTGACTGAGTGTGACTTTTTTAAGTAGCAATGCTTTTAAAGTGATAAACTTACTTGCCTGAATATTTTTCTTCTGGATTACTGAATTTCATCTGATGAGGTCACACTGCTGCAACTATGTGGTATTGTCCCACATGACCACAACTTGTCTTTCATGGAACTTGCCATCTCTACCAGAATGTGTAATTGGGTGAGGGTTGTTGAGTTAATTTGTTGCCACATATCATCCTTTTGACTTTGCTTTGTCGAGGGCCTACTTAATGATTGCTGATAGAGGATTTACCAGCAGACAGTATCTAAAAATACACTGTTTGGAGATATCAGAAGGTTTATTATATGACAGCAATAAGTACATTTGATCAGGCATTATTATTGGGACCTTAGAGAACTGGTATAGATGCATTTGCTCCTTCTAATAGCTCGAATTGAATTTTTTGTCTTCACCCACTCTGATGATGTCACGTGGTCTGTGAGTGGAGACAATGTAACATGAACAATAGCATCTCAAAAACCATTACCTTTTACATCAGATGCACAGGGCATACCTGAGGCACTAAATGAGTACTTTAAATCTGTACTTATCAAGGATGCTTTTTCTGTTAATTGTTGGAAAAATGCATCTAGTTCGCTAACGTCTTTCAGGAAAGGAAATCTGCCATCCTCACCTGGTCTGGCTTACACATAACTCCAGACCCACAGCACTGTGGTTCTCTCTCAATTGCTCTCTGAAATGGCCTAGCAAGCAATTCAGTTGTACAAATGATTACAAAGTCTCAAAGAAATGAAACTGGACTGATCACCTGGCATCGACTCAGGCACCATAAAGGACAACATCAGAAACGGCCTGTTATAGAGTCATAGAGATGTACAGTATGGAAACAGACCCTTCTGTCCAACCCGTCCATACCGACTAGATATCCCAATCTAGTCCCACCTGCCAGTACCCAGCCCATATTCCTCCAAGCCCTTCCTATTCATATACCCATCCAAATGCCTCTTAAATGTTATAATTGTGCCAGCCACATCCTCTGGCAGCTCATTCCATACACGTACCACCCTCTGCTTGAAAAAGTTGCCCCTTAGGTCTCTTTTATATCTTTCCCCTCTCACCTTAAACCTATGCCCTCTAGTTCTGGACTCCCTGACCCCAGGGAAAAGATTTTGTCTATTTATCCTATCCATGCCCCTCATAATTTTGTAAACCTCTATAAGGTCACTCCTTAGCCTCCGACGCTCCAGGGCAAACAGCCTCAGCCTGTTCAGCCTCTTCCTGTAACTCAGATCCTCCGACCATGGCAACACCCTTGTAAATCTTTTCTGAACCCTTTCAAGTTTCACAACATCTTTCCGATAGGAAGGAGACCAGAATTGCACGCAATATTCCAACAGTGGCCTAACCAATGTCCTGTACAGCCGCAACATGACCTCCCAACTCCTGTACTCAATACTCTGACCAATAAAGGAATCCTGCAAAGTCCTCCTTAGTAACATATGGGGGCTAGTACCAAAATTGGGAGAGCTGTGTCACTGACTAATCAAGCAAAAGCCTGACATTGTCATACACATCAAAACATACCTTACAGGCAATGTCTCAGATAGCTCCATCACCATATCTAAATATGTCCTGTCTCTCCGGCAGCACAGATTCAGCCGATATGGTGGCACATTCGTTTAGAATTGAGAGGGAGTTGTCCTGGGAGTTCTCACCATTTACTCCATACCCCATAAAGTCTCATGGCTTCAGGTTAAACATGGGCAAGGAAACTCCTGCTGATTACCATGTACTGTCCCCCTTCAGCTGATGAATAAGTACATCTCCCATGTTCAACAACACTTGGAGGAAACACTGAGGATGGCAAGGGCTCAAAGTGTAGTCTGGATGGGGAATTCCAATGCCCATCAGCAAAAGTGGCTCGCAGCAGCACTACTGATTGAGCTGGTCGGGTCCTAAAGGACATAGCTGCTAGATTGGGTCTGCAGCAGGTGGTGAGGGAACCAACAAGAGGGAAAATTGTACTTGACCTCGTCTGCCGCCTGCATCTGTCCATGACTGTATCGGTAAGAGTGACCACTGCATAGTCCTTGTGGAGACAAAGTCCTGCTTTCGCATTCAGAGTAACCTCCATCATGTTGTGTGGCACAATCACCATATTAAATGGGGCAAACTTCGAACAGATCAGCTCAAAACTACTCATTCATAAGGCACTGTGGACCACCATCAACAGCAGAACTGTACTCCAGCGCAATCTGTAACCTCATGGCCCAGGATATCCCCTACTCAACCGTTACCATTAAGTCAAGGGATCAATCCTGGTTCAATGGACAGTACAGGAGGGCATGCCAAAAGCTGCACCAGGTATATCTGAAAATAAAGTGTCAACTTGGTGAAACTACCAAGCAGGACTAATTGCATATCAAACAGCATAAGCTGTAAGAGATGGAGCTAAGCAATCCCACAACCAACAAGTCTGATCGAAGCTCTGCAGTCCTGCCACAGCCAGTTGTGAATGGCGGTGGACAATTAAACAACTCACTGGAGGAGGAGGCTCTAAAATATCCCCACCCTCAATGATGGAAGAGCCCATCACATTGGTGTAAAAGATATAGCTGAAGCATTTGTAGCAATCTTCAGCCATACATACAGAGTGAATGATTAATCTCAGTGGCCTCCAATGGTCCCCAGTCTTCAGCCAATTTGTTTCAGTCCACATAAGATTAAGAAATGATTGGAGACACTGGATACTGCAAAGGCAATGGGCCATTACAACATTCCAGCAATAATTCTGAAGACTTGTGCTCCAGAACATGCCACTCTCCTGACCGAGCACTTCTGGTATCTACTTAATAATGTGGAAAATTGGTATCTACCTAATAATGTGGAAAATTGCCAGGTATGTCCTGTACATGAAAAAAAGGGACACATCTAACCAAATACCACCCCCATCAGTCTACTCTCAATCATCAGTAAGTGCTGGACTGAGTCATCAATAGTGCTCTCAAGCAGCACCTGAACAGTAGTTCCCTGCCTGGTGATGCCCAATTGTGTTCTGCCAGGGCCACTCTGCTCCTGACCTCATTACAGCTTTACTTCAAACATAGACAAAAGAGTTGAATTCCAGAGGTGAGGTGAGAATGACGGCCCTTTATATCAAGATTGCATTCAGCTGACTGTGGTATCAAAGAGCCATAGCAAAGCTGGAATCAGTGGATGTCAGGGAGAAAACTCTGCCCTGGTTGGGGTGATACGTGGAGCATAGGAAGATGGTTGTGATTGTTGGAGGTCAGTCATCTCAGCTTCAGGATATCTCTGCAAGAGTTCCTCAACCTAGTGACTGAATCCCAACTATCTCCAGCAGCTTCATGAATGACCTTCCCTCCATCATCATGTCAGAAATAGGGATGTTTGCTCATGCTTGCACAATGTTCAACACCATTCGTGACTCCTCAGATTCTAAAGCTGTCCGTGTTCAAATGCAACAGTATCCAGGTTGACAAGTGGCAAATAACATTCATACCTCACAAATGCCAGGTTATGACCATCACTAATAACAATCTAACCACCACTCCTTGACATTCAGTAGTGTTACCGTCACTGAATTCCCCATTATCAACATCCTGGGGGGTTACCATTGACCAGCAACTCAACTGGACTCACCACACAAATACTGTAGCTACAAGATTAGGTTATAGGCTAAGAATATTGCAGCAAGTAACTCCCCTCCTGACTCCCTAAAGCCTGTCCATCAAATATAAGGCACAAATCAGAAGTATGATGGAATACTCCTCACCTAATTGGATACGTGCAGCTCTAATAACACTCAAAAAGCTTGACATCATCCAGGACTAAGCAGCCTGCTTGAATAGCATTACGTACGCAAGCATTCACTTCGTCCATCACTGATGTTAAGTAGCAGCAGTACGTATTACCTACAAGATGTACTGCAGAAATTCACGAAATATCCTCAGACAGCACTTTTAAACCCATGACCTCTTCCATCTATAAGGACAAGGGCAGTAGATGTATTGGAACGCGACCACCTGCAAGTTCCCCTCCAAGACGATTCTGGGTAATCCAAGATGGAGGACGGGAAACATTTCTGGCTGTAACAGATGCACCTTTTGTGCGACATATTTAAGTGTTGGAGGCGATTTCCTCGAATTCCAGGAGCAGCAATTACTGTTTTATATGCTGATGCACTGTTTTGGAACTTTGGAAAAAAAGTCAAAACAACAGCAGTTTTAAAAGGGAGAAGAACAGACAAAGGAAGCACACAGTGAGGTCAGTGCAAGAGAGAGAGAGAGAAAGAAACTGACACCACAATGTACCTGCACAGTTACTGCCTTTGCTGTTTGAATTCATGTATCGCTGGACATCGGAGTGCATCTGGGAAAATTAGCAAACAGTGAAATTCACAATTGATCTTGGAGGAACTGTTTGAACGAAGTTCACAGCACAGAACCAAATAAGTGAATTGTTTTAAGTGTGGTCTACAGAGAGCCTGCAGTAGTGAGTAGAGTGGGTTCTTTATTGATTATATGTTTTTTTTGAGATATGTATCTTGATTAAACTTAAAATATAAGCCATAGCTATTAATTTAACCTGTAGCAGTGTTTTGTAGAGGAATAAGACTGTTATTTTTTGGGTCTGTAGATTGTGAAGGAGCAAAAATGGCCTTTAGTAGAGTGATATGCACTTCTTGTCAGATGTGGGACTTTAAAAAGAGTTTAAGGGTTACTGCGGATTATATCTGCAATAAATGCTATTGGTTGCGAATCCTATCAGATCGAATGGATCGGTTGGAGAGACAGAGGCAATGAGGAATTTGCAACAGCAACAGTATGTGATGGATGCAGTTATAGGATGGGGGGGGGGAAGTCTCATGTGGGTTAATTCCAGGAAAGGTATAAGAGGTAGGCAGCTAGTGCAGGAGTCTTCTGTGGCTATCCCCATTTCAAAAAAGTATGCTGTTTTGGAAAATGTAGGGGTGATCGATTCACAGGGAAATGTAGCACAAACAGCCAAGTTTCTGGGGAGAGGGGGACCCAGGGAGATAGTGAAGAAAGAGATCAACCTGAGACTAAGCAGTTTGCTTGAATGGCATTACGTAGGCAAGCATTCACTTCATCCATCACTGATGTTAAGTTGGGACAGAAACGAGTCAGACAGTCAGGGCAGGCAGGGACAAGATAGGACTAATAAATTAAACTGCATTTATTTCAATGCAAGGGACCTAACAGGGAAGGCAGATGAACTCAGGGCATGGTTAGGAAGATGGGACTGGGATATCATAGCAATTACAGAAACATGGCTCAGGGCTGGGTAGACTGGCAGCTTAATGTTCCAGGATACAAATGCTACAGGAAGGATAGCAAGGGAGGAAAGAGAGGAAGGGGGAGTGGCACTTTTGATAAGGGATAGCATTACAGCTGTGCTGAGGGAAGATATTCCTGGAAATACATCCAGGGAAGTTATTTGGGTAGAACTGAGAAATAAGAAAGGAAAGATCACCTTATTGGGATTGTATTATAGACCCCTAATAGTCAGAGGGAAATTGAGAAACAAACCTGTAAGGAGATCTCAGCTATCTGTAAGAATAATTGGGTGGTTATGGTAGGGGATTTTAACATTCCAAACATAGACTAAGACTGCCATAGTGTTAAGGATTTAGATGGAGAGGAATTTGATAAGTGTGTACCAGAAAATTTTCTGATTCAGTATGTGGGATATACCTATTAGAGAAGGTGCAAAACTTGACCTACTCTTGGGAAATAAGGCGGGGCAGGTGACTGAGGTGTCAGTGGGGGAGCACTTTGGGGCCAGCGACCATAATTCTATTAGATTTAAAATAGTGATGGAAAAGGATAGACCAGATCTAAAGTTGAAGTTCTAAATTGGAGAAAGGCCAATTTTTGCGGTATTAGGCAAGATCTTACAAAAGCTGATTGGGGCAGATGTTTGCAAGTTAAGGGACGGCTGGAGAATGGAAAGCCTTCAGAAATGAGATAATGAGACTCCAGAGAAAGTATATTCCTGTCAGGGTGAAAGGAAAGGCTGGTAGGTAGAGGAAATGCTGGATGACTAAAGATATTGAGGGTCTGGTTAAGAAAAAGAAGGAAGCATACGTCAGGTATAGACAGGATAGATTGAGTGAATCCTTAGAAGAGTATAAAGGCAGTAGGAGTATACTTAAGAGGGAAATCAGGAGGGCAAAAAAGGGGACATGAGATAGCTTTGGCAAATAGAATTAAGGAGAATCCAAAGGGTTTTTACAAGTACATTAAGGACAAAAGGGTAACGAGGGAGAGAATAGAGCCCCTCAAAGATCAGCAAGGCTGCCCTTGTGTGGAGCCGCAGAAAATGGGGGAGATACTAAACAAGTATTTTGCATCAGTATTTACTGTGGAAAAGGATATGGAAGATAGAGAATGTTGGGAAATAGGTAGCAGCATCGACAGAGAGTGGTGGTAGAGGGTTGTTTTTCAGACTGTAGGCCTGTGACCAGTGGAGTGCCACAAGGATCGGTGCTGGGTCCTCTACATTTTGTCATTTATATAAATGATTTGGATGCGAGCATAAGAGGTATAGTTAGTAAGTTTGCAGATGACACCAAAATTGGAGGTGTAGTTGACAGCGAAGAGGGTTACCTCAAATTACAACAGATTCTTGATCAGATAGGCCCATGGGCTGAGAAGTGGCAGAAGGAGTTTAATTCAGATAAATGTGAGGTGCTGCATTTTGGGAAAGCAAATCTTAACAGGACTTATACACTTAATGGTAAGGTCCTAGGGAGTGTTGCTGAACAAAGAGACCTTGGAGTGCAGGGTCATAGCTCCTTGAAGGTGAAGTCACCAGTAGGTAGGATAGTGAAGAAGGCATTTGGTATGCTTTCTTTCATTGGTCAGAGTATTGAGTACAGGAGTTGGGAGGTCATGTTGCGGCTGTACAGGACATTGGTTAGGCCACTGTTGGAATATTGCATGTAATTCTGGTCTCCTTCCTGTCAGAAAGATGTTATGAAACTTGAAAGGGTTTAGAAAAGACTTACAAGGATGTTGCCAGGGTTGGAGGATTTGAGCTATACGGATAGGCTGAACAGGCTGGGGCTGTTTTCACTGGAGCGTCGGAGGTTGAGGGGTGACCTTATAGAGGTTTGCAAAATTTTGAGGGACATGAACAGGATAAATAGACAATGTCTTTTCCCTAGATTGGGGGAGTCCAGAACTACAGGGCATAGGTTTAAGGTGAGAGGGGAAAGATATAAAAGAGACCTAAGGTGCAACCTTTTCACACAGAGGGTGGTATGTGTATGGAATGATCTGCCAGAGAAAGTAGTGGAGGCTGGTACAATTGCAACATTTAAAAGGCATTTGGATGGGTATATGAATAGGATGGGTTTGGAGGAATATGGGTTGGGTGCTGGCAGGTGGGACTCGGTTGTGTTGGGATATCTGGCCGGCATGGATGGGTTGGACCAAAGAGTCTATTTCCATGCTGTACATCTCTATGACTCTAAGCCACTCCCCATCCTGACTTGGATGTATATCACTGTTCCTTCACTGTTGTTGGGGCAAAATCCTGGAATTACCTATCTAATGGCATTGTGGATCAAATCACAGTAGGTGCACTGCAGCAGTTCTAGAAGGCAGCTCAACATGACCTTCCCAAGGCTAACTAGGGACCAACAATAAATGCTGACCAGTCAGCAACACCCAAATCCTACAAAAATTACCAAAAAAAGGAAGTAGATGCTGCCAAAGATACAGAATGAGCAGGTATTTCAGATACTGAAGCTAAACATTGATATTAGAAATGCTGAAAATGTGTTGCTGGTAAAGCGCAGCAGGTCAGGCAGCATCCAAGGAGCAGGAGAATCGACGTTTCGGGCATGAGCCCTTCTTCAGGAATGAGGAAAGTGTGCCAAGCAGGCTAAGATAAAATTTAGGGAGGAGGGACTTTGGGGAGGGGCGTTGGAAATGTGATAGGTGGAAGGAGGTTAAGGTGAGGGTGATAGGCTGGAATGGGGGTGGGGCGGAGAGGTCAGGAAGAAGATTGCAGGTTAGGAAGGTGGTGCTGAGTTCGAGGGTTGGGACAGAGACAAGGTGGGGGGGAGGGGAAATGAGGAAACTGGAGAAATCTGAGTTCATCCCTTGTGGTTGGAGGGTTCCTAGGCGGAAGATGAGGCGCTCTTCCTCCAGCCGTCGTGTTGCTATGGTCTGGCTATGGAGGAGTCCGAGGACCTGCATGTCCTTGGTGGAGTGGGAGGGGGAGTTGAAGTGTTGAGCCACGGGGTGGTTGGGTTGGTTGGTCCGGGTGTCCCAGAGGTGTGCTCTGAAACGTTCCGCAAGTAGGCGGCCTGTCTCCCCAATATAGAGGAGGCCACATCGGGTGCAACGGATGCAGTAAATGATGTGTGTGGAGGTGCAGGTGAATTTGTGGCGGATATGGAAGGATCCCTTGGGGCCTTGGAGGGAAGTAAGGGGGGAGGTGTGGGCGCAAGTTTTGCAAAGCTTGCGGTTGCAGGGGAAGGTTGGGTTGGTGGGGGGGTGTGGACCCGACGAGGGAGTCACGGAGGGAGTGGTCTTTTCGGAACGCTAATAGGAGAGGGGAGGGAAATATATCCCTGGTGGTGGGGTCCGTTTGGAGGTGGCGGAAATGACGACAGATGATACGATGTATATGGAGGTTGGTGGGGTGGTAGATGAGGACCAGTGGGTTCTGTCCTGGTGGCGATTGGAGGGGCGGGGCTCAAGGGTGAAGGAATGGGAAGTGAAGGAGATGCGGTGGAGGGCATCGTCGATCACGTCTGGGGGGAAATTGCGGTCTTTGAAGAAGGAGGCCATCTGGGTTGTACGGTACTGGAACTGGTCCTCCTGGGAGCAGATGCGGTGGAGACAAAGGAATTGGGAATATGGGATGGCGTTTTTACAGGGGGCAATGTGAGTCTAGGTAATTGTGGGAGTCGGTCGTTTTATAGTAAATGTCCGTGTTGATTCGGTCGCCCGAGATAGAAATGGAGAGGTCTAGGAAGGGGAGGGAGGAGTCTGAGACGGTGCAGGTAAATTTAAGGTCGGAGTGGAAGGTGTTAGTAAAGTGGATGAACTGTTCAACCTCCTCGTGGGAACACGAGGCAGTGCCGATACAGTCATTGATGTAGTGGAGGAAAAGGTGGGGGGTCGTGCCAGTGTAGCTGCGGAAGATGGACTGTTCCACATATCCTACGAAAAAGAGGCAAGCATAGCTGGGGCCCATGCGGGTGCCCATGGCTACTCCTTTGATTTGGAGGAAGTGGGAGGATTGGAAAGAGAAGTTGTTCAGAGTGAGGACCAGTTCAGTCAGTCGAAGGAGGGTGTCAATGGAAGGGTACTGGTTGGTATGGCAGGAAAGGAAGAAGCGGAGGGCTTTGAGTCCTTCGTGATGGGGGATGGAGGTCTACAGGGACTGGATGTCCATGGTGAAGATAAGGCGTCAGGGACCGGGGAAGCGAAAATCATGGAGGAGGTGAAGGGCATGGGTGGTGTCCCAAATGTAGGTGGGAGGTTCTTGGACAGGACCGTGTCGAGGTATGCAGAGATGAGTTCGGTGGGGCAGGAGCAGGCTGAGACAATGGGTCGACCGGGGCGGTCAGGTTTGTGGATTTTGGGCAGGAGGTAGAAACGGGCGGTGCGGGGTTGTGGGACTATGAGGTTGGAGGCGGTGGATGGGGGATCCCGTGAGATAGTGAGGTTATGGATGGTCAGGGAGATGACACCTCTCCCATTGATATTAGAAAGCCTGGCTGTACTTAACTTTGATAAGTGACTCAGATGAGATGTGTGTGAGGATTTGATGGAAAGTAAGATGGAAAATTGCAGAAGCACTTGCCATAATCTGCCAACCGTCATTTATAGAGCAGTCTGAAAACTGGAGAATTGTAAATGTTTTTGAACAAGGCTGTAACAATGTTCAGAAAAGCTGAACAGCTATCTTTTTACCTTAAATATAGAAAAGCTTTTAGACATGAAATCTGGAGAGGAATTAACAGTCACTTGGACAAATATGGATTAAGTGAAGCAAGCCTTCATTTTTTTTTGCTGAAGGCCAATCATGTTTAAATAATTTTATCAAGTCTTTTGACAAAGAAAGCATTTTTTGATAAAGGTATGATGTTGAGATGGTATTCATAAACTTCCAAAAGCAGTTTGATAAATGTCACAAAATAGTTGTGAATGTACATGGAATAAAAGGGTCAGTGACAGCATGGATATAAAGTTAGCTGAGTGACAGGGAACAGGCATTGGTGAATGATTGTTTATTGAACAGCAGGAAAACATATGGAGGAAGACAATTCCCTGGCATCAGTCCTTGATCTGTTTTAGTGACCTAGACTTTAATATGCACAGACAATTTCAAAATTTGCAGATGACATCAACTTCAGAAGTGTTATGAATTGTGTGCATGGTGCTAAGGGGACATAGGCTAGTGGAATGAACAAACATGTGGCAACTGAAATTTCATGCATTGCAAAATCTGAAATGATATATTTTGGCTGGAGACTTAGAACAGGCAATCAAAAATAAAAAACAATTATACAATAAGGAGGGATCGTTTGGCACAGAGGTAATGCGACAATCTCTGAGCCAGAAGGTCTGAATTCAAGTTCCACCTGCCCCCCTGGTATGTGATAGCATGTCTGAGGTCAAATGAAACTAAGGAGATCAATTAACTGAAGGATAATTAAGTAAGAAATTTGACCAGGTGTGTATAAATGTGGGAACAAGTAATCAATAGATTCAGTTAGCGAACATTTGCAAAACAACTCTGACTAGAAAAGCTGGACTCTGTGCTTCTTTCAGCACCATATACTTAACTTGGAATGAACATTATCGTGTCCCCTCCATAAGGATGACGCATACATTCGTGACGAGTTCCATAGCAGTCTTGTGATGCTATGGTAATGTCCCTGCCTCTGAGCCTGGAGGCTCAGATTAAATTCCCACCTGCTCCAATGGTGTGTAATAAGATCTCTGAATAGGTTGATTATAAGTTTTATATGCCTTGTCTCTGTTTAACCAATATTTAACCTATTGTGTTTAACAGTCATAGCAGAGGTGGTCAACTGCTTGTGAATCAAAGATTAAATATTAGGCATTATTTTAGCTAGAATGACTTCAATAAAGTTTCAGAAATGTGGATGAACCAAAATTTGAAGTATTTTAGTAAGAGTTCCCATCCCTGTTTTCTGAATGCAAACTTTATGACCAGAGGAAGAATGAATGGCGAAGACACTTCCGCTATACAAAAGCCATTCAAAAATAGGATTGAAGATTGAAGATTTGAACATGGATGAGTTTGGAAAAATTTTGACTTTCATAGATAAAATTTACAAAAGATAATTTTATATGAGGTACGTTCAGATTTTTACAAGCTCAGAAGGATTCAAGATAATTCCATAGAAGAGTACATAATGGAATTCACTGTATTTTATCCAAGGCTTCAGAAATTCCATCTGGCATCTCCAATCTGAGTTGACATTTAAGTTCAAAGTTTGCGTAAAGAATTGTAGCTCGGATGCCGGTTGTCATAGTTGTACTTCACAGGAAGCTCCGAAGCATTAAAATTGTCACCAAGATGGGACGAAACATCTGCAAATCAATTTCCCACTCAGCGAACATACCCATACCCTATGAAGTTTCAGTTATTTGACTGGGCTAAAGTATTATATTTAGAGAGGCTTCTAGTTTTGATGGGAGTTAAATTTGAAGATAAATACACACTGCTCAGACAAATGTTTGAAGTCATTTTGAAAAAAATGATGCCTTGGAATTAAGTTGGATGTCAATTGTCCAACTTAACTTGTGCTTTAAGTTGAACAATTGACCATGCTACTGAAAATGAAGGACACAATGTTAACAGGTTTGTGAGACTGTCTAGATACAGGTCGCTGGGAACAGTATGAAGAAGAATTTTATCAAAAGCGAGATAAGGCGAGAAATGCTTATGACAAGTTTACGAAATGAAAAACATTTTGAGTCTTTGATTAAAGAATGAACTGCAGAAATGGCCAGGATTGTAGTCAATCGATGTTTCAAATATAATTCAAAGTAACATTGTACTGTGAACTGCCTCATATCGCATAATAGAGTATTCAAAATGAAACTCAAAACAAGATTCAGAAGAAAAAGATGGAGATGTGGATCAAAAAGTGGACATTGCAGTTGCCACAAGACATTTCAACTCGGTGATGAATATGTTGGTGGCAGAATCTTTCAATTGTGCAGTATTAGAGAATTGATGCACATCTACAGAATGTAGAATCAAAGGGATATGCAGCACGGAAACAAGCCCCTTTGATCTAACTCACCCATGCCGACCAGATATCCTAAATAAATCTAGTTCCACCTGCCACCATTTGGCCCATATCTCTCTGAACCCTTCCTATTCGCATACCCATCCAGATGCTTTTTAAATGTTGCAATTGTACTAGCCCCCACCACTTCCTCTAGCAGCTCATTCCATACACATACCACCCTCTGCGTGAAAAAGTTGCCCCTTAGCTCCTTTTTAACTCTTTCCCCCCTCAGCATAAACATATGCTCTCTAGTCCACCCTGGGGAAAATACCTTGTCTATACACCCTACCCATGCCAGTCATGATTTTATAAACCTCAAAGTTCACCCCTCAGCCTTCGATGCTCCAGTGAAAACAGCCCTAGCCTATTCAGCCTGTCCCGATAGTTCACATCCTCCAACTCTGGCAACATCCTTGTAAATCTTTTCTGAACCCTTTCAAGTTTCACAACATCCTTTCTATAGGAGGGACACTAGAATCGCACACAGTATTTCAATAGTGGCCTAACCAATATCCTGTACAGTCGCAATATGACATCCCAAATCCTATACTTAATGGACTGACCAATAAAGATAAGCATACCAAATGCAGCCTTCTCTATCCTATCTACCTGCGACTCCACTTTCAAGGAACTATCAACCTGTACTCCAAGGTCTCTTCGTTCAGCAACACTCCCCAGGACGTTACCATTAAGTGTGTAAGTCCTACCCTGATTTGCTTTTACAAAATGCAGCACCTCAGATTTATTGAAATTAAACTCCATCTGCCACTCCTCTTTTCTTTGGCCTATCTGATCAAGATCCTGTTGTAATCTGAGGTAACCTTTATCGCTGTCCACTGCACCTCCAATTTTGGTGTCATCTGCAAATTTAGTAATCATATCTCCTATGTTCACATCCAGATCATTTATATTAATGATGTAAAGCAGCGCACCCAGCACCGACCATTGTGGTAGACCACTGGCCTCCAGTCTGAAAAGCAACCCTCCACCACCATCATCTGTTTTCTACCTTCAAGTCAGTTCTGTCTCCAAATAGCTAGTTCTCCCTTTATTCCATGGAATAGACTGGCTAAAATGCTACCTAGAGATTCTGAATAGTAAGGACCAGAACAGAGTTGGAATAATAATACTGCAGTGCAGTTGTCATCCCCCAAAGTAGTCAAAATCAAGCATTTTATTATTATGTAGTGTCCATGAAATACTGCTGTTCTTATGTTAGCTGTCGATGAATAAAGCATAAATCAATTGGATTTGAAAAATGAGAAAGCTATTTGGAAAATCTGTGAATATTTACTCAATCTCAACACTATTGTATTCCTTTAATGAACTACAACGTCCACTAAATAAATAAAAGAAGGATTTATTGTTTTTGGGTAAAAAAAATTTAAAAGATGTAAAGTAAAACTATATAGTTTCGCCCATCCATCTTCAAAAAGATTAAAATTTTAGTAAAATTCAGTAAAGAGGAATGAGAAATACAATAAGCTTATGGAAGGGATACTTGATTGATGTGAGATTTATATTTTAAAAAAACCAAAGCATAGTGTCATTGCACTTAGTAAGGGATTTCAACGGTATGCTGGCTTTGGATTAAATGTGCGGGATAAAGAAAACAATCATGTACAGTTTTTAGATTTTTCAACCACGGTTAGTTGATGATGCATCATAAAGACAGAGAATAATTGTGAATACGGTATTGGAAAGCTGAATAGGGACTGAATTTGCACTACTCGTTGATAATGATGGGGAGATTGGTCACAATTAATTTAAGAGGTTTGCGCAAATATGAACATAATAATTATGATTTTGGAACCAGAAAGCCAAATTAGCAACAGCAGGTATGAAAGGAGCCATGCAGTCATAGTCAAATGATTCATAAAAGTTTGGCACATGAGCCAAACTAAATTATTGTCGATGTTACATGGGCTGTCCATCTGAAGAATCTGCTGCAGATGTTCAGAGGATATAGTCCATATCAGATAGAAATCCTAAAGTTCTGTCAGTAGTAAGTAAGTAATCTGCAAGTGGGGAAGAAACCACAATCAGCTAGACTTTTCATGAATATTTGAATGCACTGTACTCAAGCAGAAAGGCTTTGAATAAAGCCAATGTCTCAAAGACTTTGCGAGCCTTAAGACACAATGTAATGTTATCGGAAACTATTTTCCATCAGAGAGATATAAAAAAGGGGGGGGCCTTAAGAATGGAGAAACCCAAGAAATGTTATTGATAAGGATGGAAAAGTAATTGTGCAAGTTCGAGTTAGTTTATGGACACTCCTCAGATGCCTGGTATGAATTATAAATGTGTAGATTCTAAAACGTTTGTTTAAAAAAAAAGATAAACCAGGTATTTTTTTTAGATTACATTACAGTGTGAAACAGGCCCTTCGGCCCTACAAGTCCACACCGACCCGCCGAAGTGCAACCCACCCATATCCCTACATATTCCCCTTACCTAACACTACAGGCAATTTAGCGTGGCTAATTCACCTGACCTGCACATGTTTGGACTGTGGGAGGAAACCGGAGCACCCGGAGTAAACCCACGCAGACGCGGGGAGAATGTGTAAACTCACACAGTCAGTCGCCTGAACCCGGGTCTCTGGCACTGTGAGGCAGCAGTGCTATCCACTGTGCCACCGTGCCGCCCCTACTGAACATGAAAGATTAAATGCTTGTTAGAGAAGTCAGACATATGGTTTTCCAGTCAGAATTTTATTCCAACTCTCAAACCTCCAACTCACCCCAGTGATTATAACTGTTGTGTTATAAAACAATGAGTAGTACATAAATAATAAGTTGTTATGGGATAAAGGACATTCAACAAAATGCTTGAATCAGAAAAGACTGAGGATTGGTAATGCTGTTTGAAAACAGATACTGGCAAAGAGAGAAATCTCCACATTGAAATGGATGGTTAGCAACCATCAACTATTTGGTTGTTTTACAAAGAAACAAGCAAGCTCTCAAACTTATAAATACTGGGAATAAAAGGATGTAAACCAAAATAAAAGTGCACAGTGTGTTGTCGTTTTGTTGTTTTTTATTTGCTTGTTGTACAAAATTTATAAATGTCATCTGAAGAAAGAGCATCTCTCATATGTAAGGTAAATAGGACTAGGTACTGGATAATTAGAGGAGAGCTTGACTGGGTGACATAGGGAACAGGTAATCACTGGGGTGAGTTGGAGGTTTGAGAGTTGGAATAAAATTCTGACTGGGAAAACATATGTCTGACTTCTCTAACAAGCATTTAATATTTCATGTTCAGTAGGGGGATTGGGGGGGGGATATATTTGCGCTAATTATTGAAACTGGCAAGGCATGTTGAGAAAGCAGTTAATAAAGCATCTATGGAATCTTGAACTTCAAGGAATTTCCAGGTGTTTGTGTTGGATGTTCTACTGATGTGGAATTGTGTGCTATGAAGGTCACAGCTTGACGACAGCCCTAATCTGACGCTAAGAAGACAAAACACAAACACTTTGAGAGCTGGAAGGCAGTCAGCAAGGAAAGGCTATTGGACAAAAAGAATTTCAGCTAATCTGCAAAGCTAAGAATCTTGGAAATTGACTGCTTATCTGCCAATGTCAACACTACTGCTATCACCCAACATAATGTTTCATTATCTACTCTTCGTAAGCATCACAAAGACGGATTTGTATATCTTTTAGCCTTTCTTTTTTTATGGACTTGCTCCTCATTTCCTCAATTTGTATGCACATTGTGCCATTACTACCTGCCTTGACTCACTAAAACTCAAGAAAGCTGAGTTAAATTGGCTTCTTTTAAAGGACACATTAATTTCTTCTGAGAGCAAGTATGCACAAGGGAAGGGATCTGTGACCAGCTGAAGTGGTGCATGAATAAAGAAGGGGAGCCAGTTCATCCCCCTCTCACTCATAAGCATAACAATTTGGGGTGTCTTGTCTGGAACCATAATGAATTTGAAAACTTTGCCCAGGGATTGGTCATAACTATTGTAATCTTTTATTGAAAAAGATATGACTGAAATATTTTTTGACCTTTTTCAAGAGAGGTTAATATTGAATTTTAGTTAAAATATCTTGCAATTAAAATGCACATAAGTGACTGTAGAGAATGGTCAATAACTTTTATGTTTTCATTATTATTGGTTTGTTAAATGACAGAATCGATCTAAAGATGTCAGGAACTCAGGGAGGATACAAACTTGATGAAGCACAGGCTATTATGAACGAAATGAAAACCATCAAAAGGGCTATTAACTCAGGAGAGAAAGAGAAAAGAGACCTCATACAGGTAAAACTTTAATGACGCACAGGTCAAATTTTAAAACTGATTGCTCTGATATTTGAAAAGTTAAGTCTTTTTAAATTTAGGGATTGCTTTTGGGTCAGGCAAGTGATGTTACAACAGTGCTGATTGGATTCTTTATTTTTAATTTTACATTATTAGCTTTTACATAATAGATATCTTTTGCTAGATAGCTATTCAATGTATATAGATGTAATTGAATTGTTATTTTGTGACTGTTGTCTTTTTAAGTCATTACATTTTCTAGAGCAATAAATCAGGGCTGCCTAACTATTTGCAGTTTGGCACTTGTGTCAAATTTGCAGAAGAAGGGAAAGGTTGTGAAAGATATCACTTTTAGCTACCCAGGGTGATGGGGGTTGCTGGACACACTGGCCAGGGGATGGAGATAGTGTTGGTGGAAGAGATCATACATCATGGAAGGAGAATGAGTTGGGAGTGGGTGGGGAATGTGTATAGTGCACACATCCTGTTGGGGGTTAGGGCACATATTGTCCAGGAGGATGTGACAGATTACATTGTAGTGGGGGGAAGAGCATACATTGTGGCAAGGAGAGTGAGAGCTTGTGTCACAGCAGGTGGGGAGAATGTGCATGTGCATTGGGATGGGGGAAAATGACAGTGTGCATCATGGCACGGTTTCAATTGTGGTTGGAATAGGAGGTTGTGACTGGCAAATGGAAGTTCAGAAACGTTCATCAAGTTGAATTGAACTAACTTTATTGTCATGTGTACTCTAATGAGTGCAGTGAAAAGTTTACAAGTTGCTACTTACAACACTATCTTAGATACAAAGGTACCTGGGCACAGATTCTTCAGTACAAGTTCTTGGGGGCGGGGGGGGAAATTAGAAAAATAAAAAAATTTGAAAGTCCAGCATTGCAGATTGTGGGAATAAATTAGAAAATAGCGAAATAAAAACGTTCAGAATGATTTTTTCAACCCAGTCCATGCAGTCACCTAGCCTCCAGTCTGCACTGGGTCTTGACTCCAGACCGTGCTGGGCTTCATATCGAAATTCTCGAGGCTGGGAGACCATTCTAGAAACACATTCGAGACCAGAAGTCCGTGCTGAGGTCACGCTGGTTGAGAGACCACCATGCTGGGCTGAGAGGACGCCACACCATGCTAGGAGGCTTCCATGGCAGGCTGAGAGAATGCCACGCTGGGTCTGTCAAGGAAAAAAAAGAAATAAAAATAAATGGATGGAGTTGATAAGCTCCAGCTGAAGCATCTTACTCTGCCGCCATCTTGGATGAGTTATCGAGAGTGAAGTCATTGTTTCTCCTGGCTTGAAAGGAGTGCGGAGAAAGGCAGGCAGCTTGGGATCCAACAATTCCAGTTTCCCTTCACTGTTAGATTTCCTGACCAATGGAAAACCCATGAAGCAGATGTGAATTCGAATATTCAGATGTCCCGAGAAATGCACCAGTGAATGGTTGTGTACTAAAATGAAGCAAAGAACTACAGATGCTGAAAATCTGAAATAAAAACTGAAGTTGCCAGAGAAACTCAGCAGGTTTGGTAGCATCTGGGCAGAGACAGCAGAGTTAACGTTTCAATGAAAAGTGAGCTAAGAAATGCAAACTTCAGAACTGAAGAAGGGTCACTAGACTTGAAACGTTAGCTCTGTTGTTACTCCACGGATGCTGTCAGACCTGCTGGGTTTTTCCAGCAATTTCTGATTTTGTCTCTGTAACTGTCACTTTAAGTTGAAACAGTGCCCTGACCAATCAGAATCCAGTTTTCGAATGTAAAAATTTGAACAAAACTTGGCTGTTAACTAAACATCATAATTAACCATTCTTCATTGTTATGCTTCTATCAATTGGAGTTCATTTGCTAACCAATAAGCATTCCGATTACATACAATGTCAATATTGGTTTTCCTCTTAAATTGGTAAATTGTCTTAAGTGCAAGACAAGAAGCTTTGACAAAATGTCTTTTTTTTTCAACAATACTCAAATTCTGTACTACCAGATGACTATTTATTTCCATTTTATTTTTCCCATAAATACATATTTTGTTACCCATGGATTATAAAGAATGAAAAATGGTAATTTGTTTAGTTCTGATCCATGTTACTACTTGTATGCGTACTAATTTTTTTTAAAAACCCTCTTCTAGAGCTTAGCCACATTGAAAGATGGTTTCCGAATTGAGGCAGGATTTCACTGTGATCTCTGGACGAGTCATACATCATTATTAAGCACAAACCAGCCTGTTAACCCCCATTTCTCAGATGTTGGGTCCCAGACAGATATTTCAGGAGATGTGAGTGTAAAATCTGTTCTGTTTCAGTACAAATACCTATGACTGTAAGAAATACAAACTAACCTCATTGATTCTCAGTTCATAGTCTTCAGTGTAACTCTGTAGAAATTTTAAATACATAGCCATACTAACAAAAAAATTATCTGAAATGCAATTGATAATGAGTCTTTCAGGTAGCTGATGAGTTCAAGAGAATACTTTGCAAGGGTATTGAGTAAAGTGATCTGATTCAAAGTCAATCATCATTTGAATACTTGCACTGTAGATTTGCAGTCCTTGAAACATTATGGCCGTTACATTTTCCTGTGGGATCTGTTTAACTCTTGTTATGTAAAGCAAAAGAGATGCTTCTGAATACAGTGTGCTGGATAGTGCATTGACTAATGGTTCTCTTCGCATGCTTCAACAAATTAAGTTGAAAAGTGTGGCACTGGAAAAAACAGTAGGTCCAGCAACATATGAGGAGCAAGAGAATCGACATTTTGGCCATAAGCCCTTCAGGGATGCTCCTCTGATGTTGCCTGACCTGCTGTGCTTTTCTGGCGCCAAACTTTTTCAACTGATCTCCAGCATCTGCACTCCTCACTTTCTCTGAGTCAACGAATTAAGTGCTAATTATACATACATTATTGTTAATTGTTGCAACCAGACCTCTCTGTTCCCCAATTTATTATTTTCCAGACTAGTTCTTAAATTGTCAAATTCCTAGGTGAGGAGGGATGTAAAGATGTCCTTTATTCAGTAGCATCCTTGGTTAGTCACAACAAGGTTAATTCAAAACGGATCCCTTTCTTACAGAAAATTGAAGTTTTTAAAGGAGTCAATTTAAACAGGCTCTTCTGAATTAACAAAAGAATGAGTTTACAAGGTTCATTAGAATGATCCCTGGTATGGCAGGATTGTCTTATGAGCAAATGTTAAACAGATTAGAAGTTTTTTCACTAGAGTTTAGAAGAATGTGAGGTGATTTCATTGAGCCATATTGGATTCTTAAGGGGCTTGACAAGATAAGTGCTTGGAAGATGCTTCCCCTCATGGGAGAGTCTTTGACCAGAGAGCATAGTCTCTGAATAAAGGGTGTCAATTCAAACTGAAATAAAGAGGAATTCCTTATCTCTGAGAGTTGAGAGTCTTGGGAACAGAGAGCTGTTGGAACAAACTCCTTGTGTATATTTAAGGCTGAGGTAGATTCTTGATCTTGATCAGCAGGGAAATCAGGGTTATGGGGAAAAAGGCAGGAAAGTGGATGTGAGCAGGATCAACCAAGATCTGATTAAATGGCAGGGTAGACTCAAGCGGCTGAGCATCCTACTTCTTTTCCTATTTCTTATGGTTTATTAGTTGCTAAATGCACAAAGAAATACAGCCAAAAATACAAACAGATGAGATGTGAGTCTACAAAATGTAGAAGTTTAAAAAAGATACAGGGATCAGTCTCTGAGTTCTGTGAACAGTTGACAATGGGACATCGTAGCTGTTATGTTGGGTGATACTGGTAACGTGAATGTTGTGAGGACGGCACTTGATGTTAGGTGCCTTTTGTCCTCCTTGTCAACTGTGATTTTGCTTGCTTTCTGGTTTCAGCAAAGAAATAGACTTTTCTATTTGCTTTCTTTTGCCTGCAAGTTGGCTCAGCTGTGGCTTTCGTAGCACGTAACGCTGCCCGCTAGTTGACCAGTGTTGAAATTGGCTTTTAACACCTGTTCTTGTGCAGTCCTGAAAGGAGGAAACACTGACATCTGCAGTTTGGGACAAAATTTAGAGGTGGCGGCTTTCTGCTAAGAGGATAGGGTAGTTAGCCTATTGTTATCTCTTTAGCCACAGAAAATCATTTTCCTTCCCTCCCTTTTGAAGGGTAGCTGTTTGATGTTCCACTCGCCCAGTCAGTTGTGACCTTCCAGTGTTCATATTCAGATAGACATTGAAATTACATCCACAGTTATCTTTTGTTTGTGTTTTTTTTTAAATACATGCAATTAGCAGGTCAGTATGTTCATATGTACTTTGGGGTTCTGCTCCAGTGTTATGACATAATGACATTCATATTTTGTTATTGTTAGGCTATTTTTACATAATTTATGAATTTTTGAATTAATAATAAACTTCACTGGGACATCACCATGGACACCTAAGTGCCCCCAGCATCCTGCAAAAAGAATAAATTCAGGAATCAATTGACCTTTCTTGAATCTGCATGTATTAGAACATTAAATGAAATTAAGGTATTAATCAGTTATAATCCTACAGACTCGGAGGGCTTATTGGTATACTCTTTAACAAGACTTAATGACTTGATTATTTTCTATTGTAGTACTTCACAGAAAAATGAGGTACATGCCTTAAAAAGTGAATGTTCAACTTGCTACATCTTTTAAGTTAAATCTAGGCAGTATTTACTCTGAATTGACAACTTACATCAGCCAAAACCAAAAATCACTAGCCTGTAATTTTTGATTGTGCTCTATTTTTACCTTGTCTTGTGTTATTCAGTTTGTTTCTAGCAATAATGCTAAACTGGCTGAGAAGGTGAGACTGAGCCTGCAATATGAAGAAGCAAAGCAAAGGTTAGTGCTAAACAAGCTTTTAGTAATTGTTTCTCAAGCAACTGATCATGTCAGCAGTAGTTGTTTTAATAGCACGTTCTTTGCTGGACAAAAGATTTTATTTTCCAAGTTTTCTTCAGGCAAGCAACTCTTGGTTAGCGTTTGTTGCAATACTGAGCAAGTATTTCACAGTTATAGGTGCTGTGTCTCCGATGAGATGTTAAATCAAGACTCTATCCATGCTCTCTGATGCATTTAAAAGATCCCATGGTACTTCATGAAAAGGAGGGGAGTTATCTACAATCTCCTGGCCAATACTTTGGCTGTATTAACTGGCACAAGTGCATATGGACTGTGCACTACTTTAAATTGCCAGGGTACATTCAAACAGTTCTGGGACACGTGGCTCTAAATGAAAGAGAGGTTGGGATCAGGGAGAGCAGTGTTAGGCTTTGGATTGGAACCCATGAGAGTCTCTCTCCTCACCTCCCACCTTTCTTCCAGTTCTCTGTTTCCCTCCATTTCTCTGCCCTCTCCCCCAGTTTTGTCTCTTCTCCTTGATCTCCCCTCTGTCCTTTCTTTCTCCCTTGGTCTCACTGTCTTTTTCAATCTTCCACTCTATTCCCTCCAATTCTCTCCAGTCTATGCAGACTCTCTCTCATCCATCTGATCCTCTCCCCTAGCCATCTGATTCTCCCTTCCACTCCCTCCAGATCTGATTCATTCTCCCTAACCATCTGCTTCTCTCCCATCTTTATGATTCTGTCCCTTCCCTCCTGAGTTGCACACTTTCCCCTACTGCGCTTTCTCTCCTCACATCCTGATTGTCAACCACTGAACACTATGGTGGCTCAGTGGTTAGCACTGCTGCCTCATAGCGCCAGGGACCTGGGTTCAATTCCACCCTCAGCCAATTGTCTGAATGGAGTCTGCATATTCTGCACATGTCTGTGTGGGTTTCTATCAGGTGCTCCAGTTCCCTCCCACAGTCCAAAAATTTGCAAGTTCGATGGAATGGCCCTGCTCAATTGCCTGTAGTATTTGGGGACGTATAGGCTAGGTGCATTAGCATGGGAAATCTAGGGTTACAGGAAAAGGATGGGGAGATGGGTCTGAGTGGAATGCTGTTTGGAGAGTTGGTATGGACTTGTTGGGCCGAATGGCCTGTTTTCACACTCGAGGGATTCTGTGATTCTGTGAAAAGTGTGCATTTTAAGGGACATGCATAATGTGATGCTTGCTTATGACATGATTGTATGTGCTACATGATGAAGCAGTGTGCATATGTGTTTCTAGTTTAGCACACCTCTCACTGGTGCTGGTGTTAGCAAACACTGCCCAATATTTATCACTCAGTCAACATCACAAAAAAGTTATCTGACACTTAGCTCTGTGCTGTTTGTGGGAAGTCTCTGAACAGTTTGGCTTCTGTTTTCCTGCATTGCAAAGGTTGACTTGCTTCAAAAGTACTTAGTTAAGTATAAGATGCTTTCAAATGCCTGAAACTGTGATACTGAATAAATACAAATCAGTTTTCTGCAGATATAGAGTCAAGACTGATAGATTTTAATAATCTTTCCAAGACATTATTATTTTTACCATTAATATTTTTATATTATATTGTAACAAAAATAAATTGCCTTTCCTACCCTTACAAGCAGTGAGTTCCTGACCTCTCAACAAGCAATCAGTGGCTTGTTATGTATAATATGCTGGATTTCCATTGTGTTGGGGAGACTCTGGAGGGATGAAAATGTGATATATTTGTTTTCAAACAAAAGTTTAAAAATGAGCCAGTCATTTATTGATAACTTTTCAATTTCTTTAAAAAATCCTCCTCTTTGTTTCAGGCCAGTAAATGTATCAAGCATCTAACCCTTTAAAATACCAATAGCAGAAACTATAAGCCCTGTCGAAACAAAACACTATGTAATTGACAGCAGAGATTGCAGAATCATTACTTAATTAATGTTTTCTATGGGGTCAGCTGCTACAAAGACTGGTGATTATCTGGGCCAACAGCCAAGAATATTTTCAGCCAAGAAAGCTTATTTTTATACACAATTTTGCTATTATAGGGTTCATTAATGCTATGCAGTGTTTAGTGGATGAAAGAGCATGGAAATACAAGGCTTCAAATTGGTGGTATGGTAGACTATAGAGGGTTAGTGGGAGGTAATACCTTAGCCTGACAGATGATTGAGGTGGGCAATGGGGCATACTGTTATTGAGTGGTGCACAAGGGTCCAGATGGCATGGGTGAGGGGCATAACCTATCATGGAATGGGCATGAGGGGCATGTGGGTGGAATGCATAAGGTAGGATGGGTAGTGCACATAGAGAGGGTGAGAGCTTGTGGATTTTAAAAATTCAAACTGGGACAAAGTTCCAAAGCACATCTTTGAAGCAACCACATAGAACATAGAAGAATACAGCGCAGTACAGGCCCTTCGGCCCTCGATGTTGCGCCGATCCAAGCCCACCTAACCTACACTAGCCCACTATCCTCCATATGCCTATCCAATGCCCGCTTAAATGCCCATAATGAGGGAGAGTCCACCACTGCTACTGGCAGGGCATTCCACGAACTCACGACTCGCTGAGTGAAGAACCTACCCCTAACATCTGTCCTATACCTACCCCCCCTTAATTTAAAGCTATGCCCCCTTGTAATAGCTGACTCCATACGTGGAAAAAGATTCTCACTGTCGACCCTATCTAAACCCCTAATCATCTTATACACCTCTATCAAGTCACCCCTAAACCTTCTTTTCTCCAATGAAAACAACCCCAAGTGCCTCAGCCTTTCCTCATACGATCTTTCTGCCATACCAGGCAACATCCTGGTAAACCTCCTCTGCACCCGTTCCAGTGCCTCCACATCCTTCCTATAGTATGGCGACCAAAACTGCAGACAATACTCCAGATGCGGCCGCACCAGAGTCTTATACAACTGCAACATGACCTTAGTACTCCGGAACTCAATTCCTCTACCAATAAAAGCCAGTACGCCATATGCCTTCTTCACCGCACTATTTACCTGGGTGGCAACTTTCAAAGATTTGTGTACATGGACACCAAGATCCCTCTGCTCATCCACACTACCAAGTATCCGACCGTTAGCCCAGTACCCCATCTTTTTATTACTCTTACCAAAGTGAATCACCTCACACTTAGCTACATTGAACTCCATTTGCCACCTTTCTGCCCAGTTCTGCAGCTTATCTATATCCTGCTGTAACCTGCCACATCCTTCCTCACTGTCTACAACTCCTCCGACTTTCGTATCATCCGCAAACTTGCTCACCCAACCTTCTAACCCCTCCTCCAGGTCATTTATAAAAATGACAAACAGCAATGGTCCCAAAACAGATCCTTGCGGAACACCGCTAGTGACGGCACTCCAAGATGAACCTTTGCCATCAACTACTACCCTCTGTCTTCTTCCAGCCAGCCAACTCCTAATCCAAACCTCCAACTCACCCTCAATGCCATATCTCCGTATTTTTTGCAGTAGTCTACCATGGGGAACCTTATCAAACGCCTTACTAAAATCCCTATACACCACATCTACTGCTTTCCCCTCGTCCACCTCCTTAGTCACCTTCTCAAAGAATTCAACAAGGTTTGTGAGCACGACCTGCCCTTCACAAAACCATGCTGACTATCCTTGATCACATTATTCCTATCCAGATGTTCATAAATCCTATCCCTTACAATTCTCTCTAAGATTTTGCCCACAACAGAAGTGAGACTCACCGGCCTATAGTTACCAGGGTTATCCCTACTCCCCTTCTTGAACAAGGGAACCACATTTGCCAGCCTCCAATCTTCTGGCACTAAAACCACCTTGGCATTCAGCAGCATCTGAGGCTTTACTGAAGTTTCTCTGGGATAGGCTTTTGCAATTCACGTGAAGGGTAAAAATCCAGGCTGAGAAGTTTTTTTTTAATAGTTCTGACAAGTCTACAACAATCTGAAACAAAAAAAACTGAAAGAATGTTCTGAAAAAAGCTCACTGGTCCCAAAATATTAACTCTTATTTCTCTCTGCAGATGCTGCCAGATCTGCTGAGATTTTCAAACAATTTCTAATTTTGTTCTACAAAGCATTTTACTCAACAATCATAGTTAAATTATGCCGTATCTGGAAATTCTATGTTCTTTTCCTCTGGTCAAATTTGTGCGGAATGCTTCAGGCCTAATGCCAGAATGATAACCCATCTGAATAGCCACAGTTTTGGTTTTGGTAGTGATTTTATTTTATTGGCAGGATTTCAAATATCAAGATTGAACTGGCTAAACTTACCAGTGAGGCATGGCCTGGAGTATTAGATGCGGAACGGGACAGGCTGATACTGATCAATGAGAAAGAAGAACTTTTGAAGGAGCTGCAGTTTATTAACCCTCGTAAATGGGCACACAGTGAAGTCGAACAGCTGGAGATAGAAAGGAAGCGATTGGCAGATGATCTTCAGGCTGCAAGGGACACACAAAGCAAAGCACTGACAGAAAGGTTTGTGACCAAGCTTCCTGAGATAAGTGCAGCAATATGAAAACATATCTTTTAATTTATGTATTTGCAAGCAAATATTTTTTATTTCCAAAGTGCACATGAAAATTGCTGACAAATTGACGAAATTACTTTGATTATCTCAAACTGTATGGAATAATAGAAGATCTGTGAACAGTCAAAACAAGTGAGGACATGTATCTGAATTGCCAAACAACTTGCTTATTCTCCTTTCACAGGATGTGGGTATCACTGGTTTTGCAATAATTTCTTGCATATCCTAATTGCCCTATGATGCCTCGCACTTGCTGTATTATTCGTCAAAAATAAGGAAGTAAAAAGACATTAGTTGAAATTTCTTTTCAGGATATGTACATCTCTATGACTCCATGAAGAAGTCATTTAAATTAAAGCCTGTATATTTTTGGTCAATAAATGATCATTGGTTTGGATTATCTTTAAGATGTGGCACAATAAAGGTGATATATACGTAAGAATGTGTCTGCGCTGTTAAAATAACAGCATTGAGAGTTGAAATGTGAAAATATATCTCAAAACCTCATTAGCAAAGAACCTGAAAACTGGGGAGAATTCTATAAGAATACTAGCAAGGACTATGACCCCTCGTTTCCAGACTTCACAAGCAAGAAATCCAGCTCTCAGCAACTACCCTAATACGTTTCTGAATAAATATATAATTACTGAGATCATCTCTCATTCTTGTAAACTCTAGGAAATATATACATTTAGTTCACTGAATTCTCCCACATCAGGAATCAGTCTAGTGAACAGTCAAGTGAATCTTTGTTGCACTCCTTTGACAGCAAGTGTATATCTTCCTAGCCACAGAGAAGGTTTAATGTTCCAATTCACAGTGGATACTTGAATGCCGGAATAAAATAATTCAAAGGAAAGAGGATTATGACTAATGAGTTGGTGATAATGTTATTTATTCTACAGATTGAAGATGCATAGCAGGAGAAACAACTTGTTGAGGGAGTTAGAAGAAGCAACACGTTTAGCCTCATCATTGCATTCGCAGCTACAAAGGTAAGCTGTTGTACAGGTTTAATGATTGAAATAATATGTGAATCAATGAATCATGTCAAATAACTGCTGCATTTAATTCTGTGTTTGGAAAATTATTTTGTAAGCTATGAATGTATGCTACTTTCATACATTTTAGAAACAATTATAACATAATCCACGTCATTTAAAATGAACTAACTAATTGTTTGGCACCTACTGTGTTTTAATTCTGTAGATTTAGATTTTTGTAATTAAGTCACATTTGCTATATTGATGTATTTCATAACATTTTTTGTCTTAGTCTCTCAACCAGCACTTTGTCACTATCATCTGGAAGTAGTAAAGGGTCATTGACGTCCAGCCATGGATCCCTTGCTGCATCAAGCCAAGGATCCTCAAGCTCTGTTAGCTTCACTGACCTCTATTATGATCATCCAGAACACACCGTAGACTCTGACTATCAGTATAAACTAGACATCTTGCTTCAAGAGGGCACTTCAGGCAACAGACCAGCGGGCTGCATAACTACCATTCATGAAAATGAAGTGGTCAGTTCTCGCAATGGTTCCTCTTACATAGATACTTGTGGAGCTTCAAGCAAGATTCAAGCGCGGAGGTCTTTGTCTGAGACTCCAAAATCTCTTTCTTCGCTATCACCTAGGTCTTCCTTGTCCTCCTTGTCACCACCTAGCTCTCCCTTGGTAATAGACCCTCATTTTATGGTTCCTTCAGGGGACCCCCTTTTGAACCATGTTGCTACAGACATTGAAGACACAGGACTGCTTGCTGATATTGCTAACTTCGGTTTACACACTGAAGATGATAATCAGATTTCTTCAAGATCTATACCACCAAATAAGGTTTTGTCACCCTCTTTAAATTTGGAAGCTGAAATTGGATCAGAATCAGGGCTTTGTAGCAATTCATCAAAAGCATTGAGTGAAGAATTTGGAATTTGTATAAAAAGCAATGAAAGAATAGAAGGTAAGATATTCAAATGCTATTTTCATGAAATGGCTATCATGAGTTAATACATGAAGAATTATTTTCTTGGCATTAAGGCTTGTGAGATGTTGTAAAGTGCAAATTTGTTTTTTCTATTTTAGCTGAATGTGCTGAGCATGTTTGAACATTTCAGAGCCTGAAATAATGGGGTCCATAAAACCTTTTTTTATTTTGATAAAGATAGACAGCTGTTGATACTATGAACCATTACTGTAAAAAAAAAGAATAAGTCATCCATCATAGAGATATTCTGTATGGAAACAGACCCTTCGGTCCAACTTGTCCATGCTGACCAGACATACGAAATAAATCTAGTCCCATTTGCCAGCATTTGGTCAATATCCCTCTTAACCCTTCCTATTTATGTACCCATCCAGATATCTTTTAAATGTTGTAATTGTACCAGCCTTCACCACTTCTTCTATCAGCTCATTCTGTACATGCACCAGCCTCTGCGTGAAAAAGTTGTCCCTTAGGTCCATTTTAAATCTTGCTTCTCTCGCCTTAAACTTAACGCTCTCCAGTTTTGGACACCCCACCCTGGGGAAAAGACCTTGGCTATTTACTCTATCCATGCCCCTCATGATTTTATACACCTTGATAAGGCCAGCCCTCAGCTTCAATGCTCCAGGGAAAATAGCCCAAGTCTATTCAGCCTCTCCCTTTAGCTCAAACTTTCCAACCCTGGCAACGTCTTTGTGAATCTTTTCTGAACATTTTCAGTGTCACAACATCCTTCCTATAGCAGGGAGAACAGAATGGCATGCAGTATTCAAACAGTGGCCTAACCAATGTCCTGTACAGCTGCAACATGACTCCCCAACTCCTACACTTAAAGGTAAGCATATCAAGCACCTTCTTCACTATCCTATTTACCTGCGACTCCACTTTCATGGAGCAATGAACCTGCACTCCAAGGTCTCTTTGTGCAGCATTATTCCCCAGGACCTTACCATTGAGTGTATTAGTACTGCTCTGATTTGCCTTTACAAAATGCAGCACCTCATATTTATCTAAATTAAACTCCATCTGCCACTCTTCGGCCCATTGGCCTATCTGACCAAGATCTTTTTGGACACTAACATAACCTTCGCTGTCCACAACTCCTCCAATTTTGGTGTCATCTGCAAACTTACTAACTATACCCCTTTTGTTCACATCCAAATCATTTATGTAAATGACAAAAAGGAGCGGACCCAGCACCGATTCTTGTGGCAAACACTGGTCACAAGCTTCCAGTCTAAAAAGCAACTCTCCACCACCACCCCATGTCTTCTACCCTCGAGCAAGATCCTTTGAATAACGATCCAAATAGCTAGGTCTCCCTCTATTCCATATGATCTAACCTTGCTAACCAGTCTTGCATGACGAATCTCCCAGAACGCCTTACTGAACTTCATAAGGATCACATCCACTGCTCCGCCCTCAACAATTCGCTTTGTTATTTCTTCAAAATACTCATTCAAGTTCGTGAGACACGATTTCCCAAACACAAAGCCATGCTGACTATCCTTAATCAGTCCTTGCCTTCCTTAATACATGTAAATCCTATCCCTCAGGATTCCCTCCAACAACATGCTCACCACCGAAGCCAGGCTCACTGGTCTATAGTTCCCTGGCTTTTCTTTACTACCTTCCTTAAATAGTGGCACCACGTTAAACAACATCCAGTCTTCCGGCACCTCACCTGCGGCTATCAATTAAACAAATATCTTAGCAAGTGGCCTAGCAATCACTTCCCTAGCTTCCCACAGAGTTCTAGGGTACACCTGATCAGGTCCTGGGGATTTATTCAACTTTTTGCATTTTAAGACATCCAGCACCACCTCAACTGTAATATGGACATTGTTCAAAATGTTGCTATTTATTTCTACATGTTCTATACCTTCCATATCCTCCTTCATAGTAAATACTGATGCAAAATACTCATTTAGTATCTAAATCCACTCCCTGAGCTTTTACATATGGATTCTGTTTGGTTCTATTTCTCAAAGCTATCTCAAGTCTCCTTTTTGACCTCCTGATTTCTCTCTTAAGTGTACTCCAACTGCCTTTATACTTTTCTCGGGAATTACTTGATTTCTGCTGTCTATACCTGACACATGCTTCCTTCTTAATCTTGACAAAAACCTCAATTTCTCTAGTCATCTAACATTCCCTACACCTACCAGACATGTACTTCCACCCTAATAGGAGCATACTGTCTGTAAACTCTCATTATCTCATTTTTGAAGGTGTACCTGTGAACATCCACCCCAATCAACACTTGAAAGTTCTTGCCTAATACAGTCAAAATGAGCTTTCCTCCAGTTTAAACTTCAATTCTTAAATCCGGTCTATTCTTTTCCAACACTATCTTAAAGCTAATATAATTATGGTCACTGGCCCCAAAGTGCTCCCCCACTGACACCTCAGCCACCTGCCCTCTCTTTCTCTTAAAGTAGGTCAAGTTGTTTTGAACCTTTCTGCCATTGGCAACTCACTGCTGAACGCTATCTATTGGCTAACATATGCTGCAAAATCCTAAGGGTTATTATGAATCGCAATGTGTGGAGTCGACACCTAATAATCTTACCAGTAACCTGATGGGAGGGAAATAGAGCAAGGTAACTGAAATACTAATAGAACTGTACAGATAGTTTCATTAGAACCGATAATATTACATAAGGTGGTTAGAATAAGGATTGGTTTCTTGAGACACAAGACCCAATCATTTTCAACCATCATAAAGTCAGAAATGGGGATGTTCACCAATGATTACCCAATGTTCAGCACCATTCGCGATTCCTCAGATACTGAAGCAGTCCATATTCAAATATAATAAAATCTGGAAAATGTCCAGGATTGAGCTGACAAGTGGCAAGTAATATTCGTGCCATACAAATGCCAGGCAATGACCATCTCCAATAGGAGGCAATCTAACCACTGCACCTTGACATTCAATGATGTTACCACTACCAAATCCCCACTGTCAATATCCCAAGGTTGCTATTGACCGGAACCTCACCTGGATTCGCCATATAAATGCAATGACTACAAAAGCAGGCTAGAGGCTAGGAATGTTGCAATGAATAACTTGCCTCTTAACTCCCCAAGCCTGCCCACCATCTACATGTGATAGAATATTGCCCATTTTCCAACAACACTCAAGAAGCATGACACCATCCAAGAAAAGCAGTCTACTTGATTGGCACCATATCCACAACTATCCACTCCTTCCACCACTGAAGCTCAGTAGCAGGAGTGTGTACCATCTTCAAGATGCACTACAGAAATTCACTAAAGATCCTTTGATGCCATCTTTCAAACCCACAACTACTTCCATCTAGAAGAACAATGGTAGTAGATACATGAGGATACCAACATCTGCAAGTTCCCCTTCAAACCATTCAACATCCTGATTTGGAAATACATTGCCGTTCTTCACTGTTGCTGAATCAAAATCCAGGAATTCCTTCCCCAATGTCATTGTGGGTCTACCTACAGCACATGGGCTGCAGCGGTTCAAGAAGGAGGTTCACCACCACCATCTCAAGGGCGGTGAGGGATGGGCAATAAATGTTGGCCAGCCAGTGATGCCCACGTCCCATGAGGAAATAAAGAAAACTCCTTGAAAATTCTTTTGGTTTAGATAACTGATCTGATACACCATCTTCCTTTTTATCAAGTATGATTACAGTCACCAAATTATTTTCTTTTATCCTCTTCCTTGACTTTTATTTTGTTAAATGCCAGATGCTGTTTTTTAATGATATGTTTAAGTCATGCTTTTTAAATTAATGTTTGTGTGATGGGGCAATCTCAGCTCTCAGAGGAAGAAGTATTTACTAAATGTTGTGAATTGGTTTGGTGTTTGTGAATTGGGCTTGAAATTCATGTCACATGAATGCCAGGCAATGACCATTTCCAACAAGAGAGAATCGAGCTGTCACCCCTTGACATTCAATGACACTATCATTGCTGAATCTCCCACTATCAACATCCTTCATTTCTTGCTTATGACATGAGTAAAAAAACATTTTTTTTGTCTTTACTATTTTCAAGGGATGTATGCATCCAGCCTATGGAGGTGTTGAATTGTCAGAACTGCAGTTTTTCATATGATTTATTACAATACTAAATGGTCCTCTGCAGTGAGTGTAAAAAATAATCCCTGGTAGTATTTAAGTGGTTGGCTAATGTACAAGATCTATTAAGAGTTTACGATGTGGATTAGATTCTATCTATTACTGTCAATTTGTCATGTGATGTTATGTTATTAAGGTTAGTGCAATTAGGATTGCAAGACTTCTATTTTAATATGAAATATATGTAGGAAACAAAAGGAAAGTCTGCCCTCCGTTGTTGTATAATAGGTCATCAGTCTCATGGCTTATTTTGTGTACACTATTGTGCTTATTGGATGGCACAGTTGCTGGTAATCAGTTTGGTAGACCTTTTGTCTTTGTAACATCAACAACTGAGTTTATTCTGAAGAGGCCAACTCATTTGCTTCTCTCAAATCCTATAGCTTTTTGTAGAGTTGGTCTTAAAAAAACAACAGGAAGTGGGAAGGGAGGTAATTTGATGGAAATATTTTGCTTTGGAATGATACAATGTTTTAATTGGATTTGAAGCTTTTTCCTAAAGGACAAAAATTCCACCTGCATTCTAAATCTATGAGAAATTTAAAAAACTTCTGTAGTGTTGCTCTTACACAAAAACTTCTTTTGTTATAACAACAACATCATGTTTATTCTGACTTTGTAATTCTGTTCAGTCTTTATTTATATTCTACTGTTTCTCATGATCATTTTTATCTGTCTCCTATTTTTCCCTCCCTCACTGTCTCTTTTTGCATTTTCACTCTTTTTTCATAAATCTGCTCTACATTCTTTATTATTCAATATCTGCAGGACCCTCTGAACTCTTCCTTGAGAAATGTTCTCTCATATCCATCTCTTTTTAAATTCCAGTATGCACTGTAATATGGTGGCAAGAATTAATGGATAGGAGCAGCTCAATGCCAATGGATATCTAAAATAAAATCACAACTCTGGAGGAACTCAGCGGGTCTGGCAGCATCTGTGGAGAGAGAAACCATTATTGTTTGAATTTGACGTGACTTCTCCAGACCTGACTGGAGGTTCTGAAGAAGAGTCATATCAGACTCAAAATATCAATTCTGATTCTCTCTCCACAGATGCTGCCAGGTCTGATGAGTTTCTCCAGCATTTTCTACTTTTATTTACTGACTGGGATTTAAGTATCAAACTGGAGATGGGAGGGTATGGTTGGATGAAAAGCGGCAATTATCATTTAGATATGGCAAAGCAAGGGCAAAAGATGTCATTGGCATTTGAGGAAACAGTCAGAAGATGCTTGGCTCTGGAAAAGAGATTGATTGGGTCATAAGGATTGATACCCATCAGCATGAGCAGACTTGAGAAATCTGGATTATGAGCAGTTGTGGGACTGGACAATGTGGTGAGAAGGTGACACTTGTGTGGAGATGAGGGTGATTTAAATGTGGAATGTGCAATGTCAGTGCTGGAACATAGGGAATATCTTGCTGCAATGCATGGGGTAAGTGGTGGAGTCTGACTTTAGATGACTACTAAGTGCTATTTCTGAAAAAAAAAAATTGATTTGTGGTGTGTAAAGTAGCCTTTACTCAGCTGTTTACTGATATGAAATGCTATTTGATTTGTTGGCTTTTAATCAATTGGATACTTAAACAAACAAATGTGGTTAACTTGAGATTTCTTGTTTTATTTTATCAATATTTTATTTGAATCAGTTGAAATTTTTACCCCACAGAATCTAAAACTGTATGATCGATGCTTTCTCAAGTGCTCCATATAAATGGTCGATATATGACCTTCCAATGTATTGTTTTTAAAAATGGGCTTGCTCTTACCTTACACTATTAGGTAATCCGCACTGAATTATTGTTGCTTGGACAGACTTTCCTTTTTGGAATCTTTAAGACAGATTAGTTCATCAGGAAATGGAATAATTTTGCAATAGCTCGAGGGACCAAATGCCTGTGTTATGAAGATGTGGATATACTGTACCTTTAAGAGAGTTAAAAGCAACAGATCTACCTAACAGAACCAAGTGTTCTGAAAAGAAGTATAATGTAACATTTGGTCAAACAACTCGATTAGCTGATTGCGTGGAAATGACAAAACAGATTCGAATTAGGCCAACCAGTTTAAATTATATCCCAAAAAATACCAATCTCCAATCCAGTTTGAATTTAGTATATTGACAATCTTAAAGCCAATGACATAATCTGATGCTTTGGGGGGTATAAGACTGGAGAAAATTGAACAATTAAGAGGAGAACTGCCAAACACCAACATGTAAAAAGACTGCCCAAAAAATAGCTCTCTTAAAAGATACCTTTATCAATCAGTAACCAGTGAAGCAGAAATCCCCAAGAAGAAAAGAAGACCAGAGTTCAGAGAAAACGAAATCTGCCTGATTTTGAGATAAGAAGTTTTGTTCTGTAAATCATAATCTGGAGTTTTATCAGGCTAGTATTATAGAAGAGAAGATAACAAGTTAGAGTTAGCAATTGTAAATAGTTGTTAGTTAATTATTCTCTGTTATACTTTAAGAAATAAAGTTGCTAATTTTTACTTTAACTAGTTCTTAGCCTATCGAATTTTCACAGATTATTGTACGGGATAATTTTTTTCTGTATTGCTGGTTTTAAATTAAGCAGAAGAGTTTACGCAATGTTATAACAGTTTGGGTGCTCAGGTCCATGATTTGAACTGGTTTAGACATATTTGAATAGATTTTGGGGGTACAAAAATCCCCACCAGATTATTCGGTGACTTGTGGTTGATTAAATTAAAAGTGAGAGAAATGGCTCTTAAAATTGTGAAAAAGGTTCTGATATTTGAAGATGATTCTCAAATTTGCCAAGAAAGTTTAGAAGGAAAACAAAAGGCCATACTTTTAAAATTAGCAAATAAGTTAGATTTAGGTTTAACCAAGGACAAAAGTAAAGCTGAAATTGTAAGGGAATTACTCAAACACTTAGGTGTATCAGAGAAACCGACGAGTTGCAGTAGAGGTAGAAAAACTACAATTGAGGAAAATGGAGTTAGAAGATAAACAAAGGGAGAGAGTAAGAGAGAGGGGAAAAAGAGAGAGAGAAGTTTCTTAGCTGAGCAAAGAGAGAGAGAGAAGAAAAGGAGGGAGCCAAAAAAAGAGGGAGAATTTGAACTTGAGAAGTTGCGACTTCGTCAGCAAAGTCAATTTTATCAGAATGGAGATTAAAAGAGAAGGTGGTGATATATATAAAAATGTCAAAACTCCGCCACATTTTGATGAGAAAAATGTTGAAGCCTTCTTTATTTCATTTGAAAAATTGGCTATGCAGATGGAGTGGTCCGAGATTTATGGGTAATGCTAATTCAGAATAAACTGGTAGGCAGAGCGAGTGAGGTATTTGCCGCACATTCAGATAAGGTGTTAAGAGATTATCAAGAGGTTAAACAGGCTATTTTAAGTGCTTATGTATTGCTATCAAAGCATATCGACGGTGGTTCAGAAACACAAAGAAAGAACCAGGTCAGACTTATGTTGAATTCAAAAGAATTAAATATAGTCATTTTGATCAATGGGTACTTGGTTTGAAAATAGATAAGACCTTTGAAGCTCTAAGAGAGATTATTCTGCTGGAGGAGTTTAAAAACTCACTTCCAGGCATGGTAAGAATTTACATGGAGGAACAGAAAGTTCAGGAAGTGAGAAGGGCAGCAAAATTAGCAGATGAGTACATGTTAGTGCATAAGACAAGCTTCCGGCCAGAACTTTGTCCTGTGAAGGATAGAAGTTGGGAGAAGGGGAGATCCTGCACTACGAAACCAAGAGTAGAGAGCACTGGTAAGAATTTACCACAAGATAAAAAAGAAGCCCAAGAGAGTGGAAAGGAGGTGAAAGGCCTCAAGTGTTTCCATTGTGGTAAAGTGGGACACATAAAGTCACAGTGCTGGTCATTAAAGAAAGGTGCTGTGGGAAAAGATGTGGTTAAAGAAGCTAAGCTGGAGGCATTAGTGAAGGTAGCAAAAGAGACCCCAAAAAGAGCTGAGGAGCTGCAGGAGAGTGCACAGCCTAGGCAGGGGTTGGGTATGGAGTTAGTACCTGATCTCTATAAAGAATTCACCTCTGTGGGTGAAGTTTACTCAGAAAGAACTGGGGGAGAAGGACAAGAAGTTACAATTTTTAGCGATACAGGATCTAACCAGTTGCTGATAGTAAGAGATGAGCGAATATGCAGTCTTTCTGATCTGTTACCCGAGAGTGTGGTAATTTGCGGGATAGATGGACAGAAATTTAGTGTTCCCCTATGTAAAATCAAGTTGGAGTACCAACTTGAGCCTGGGGAAGTTACAGTGGGAGTGATTGACAGAGTGTCAATTTCAGGAATTCAGTTTGTTCTTGGAAATGATTTGGCTGGATCCAAAGTGGGTGTAACACCCCATGTTGTGGAGAAGCCCAAGGAAGACCGAGAAACTGAGGAGTTAAAACAGAAATATCCTGGTATTTTCCCAGACTGTGTGGTAACCAGATCCCATTATCATAAGTCATAGTACAAAGCGAAAAGTGAAGAGAAAGACAAAGGAGTTGATGTTCAGTTAGCGGATATCCTGATTGATGTAATAATGCAGGAAAAACTTGAATAGGCAGAAGGCAGACAGAAGTGTTTACTCCTGAAAGACTAAGAGACTTGCAACAGAAAGACAATAAAAGATATATATATAGAAAAGGAGGCAGAGAACATTCCAGAGTGTTGTTATCTGAAAGATAGAATCCTAAGGCGGAAATGGAGACCTTGGAAGGTTAGTGCAGATGAGAAATGGGCCGAAGTGCACTAGATTGTGTTGCCGGTAGCATACAGACAGGAGGTGTTACAGGTAGCACATGAACTACCTGTAAGAGGACATCTAGGGGTGCAAAAGACTCAGGCAAAGGTACAAAAATATTTTTATTGGCCTGGAATGCACAAGGATGTGGTTAGCTTCTGCGTGTCATACATGCTAAATGTTAGGTAAGCCACAGGCTGTAATAAAACCAGCACCTTTGTTTCCAGTTCCCAGATTTGAAGAACCTTTCATACAGGTTTAATTGATTGTGTCGTGCCCTCCCGAGAACTAAAAGTGAGAACCAGTACTTGTTAACCATAATGGATTTCCGGAGGCAATTCCATTACGGAGTATCAAAGTAAAAAGGGTAGTAGAGGAGTTAGTACCTTTCTTCACACAGTATGGACGACCCAGAGAGATTCAGTTGGACCGAGGGTCAAATTTTACTGCTCGGCTGTTTAAGGAGGTTATGGATAGCTCAGGTACACTGCACTTTAAATTCAGTGCGTACCATCCTGAATCCCACGGAGCTTCAGAAAGGTGGCATCAGATCTTGAAGGCCATGTTGAGAGCACACTGTCAGGACTACGCGAATGATTGGGATAGAGGAATCCCCTTCGTATTGTTTGCCATTAGAGATGCCCCAAATGAATCTGCTCAGTTTACTCCCTTTGAGTTAGTTTCGGTCACTAAGTGAGGGGCCCTTTGGTCCTGTCAATTTATCTTTAATTTCAAAGTTGGAGATCCCACACTTAGATTATGTATCGGAGGCGAGGGAGAAACTAAATAGAGTAGGTGAGTGAGCTAAACAGCAGTATAGAATGAAGCAGGCATATAAAAGCTTTGAGATTCAGGCGTTTTCCTGAGGGGGTGACATGTTAGTACTGTTTGATAGGAGATCCCTTCAAAGCCAGGTTTAGTGGCCCCTATCAAATTGAGAAAAGGTTGAGTCAGGTGAACTATTTAGTAAAGATGCCAGATAGGAAAAAAAAGTATTGAGCATGTTGAAACTGGATTCTACTAGAGAGAAAGAACTGGAGAAACAGGTGTTAGTTACTGCCCCACAGAGTGAGGAATCAAATCCAAATGATGTGGATTTTGATGAGTCTCAAAACAGATTAAAAAATGAAGAAGTCCTTGAGGAGTGGGATGGGTTAGTAAGCTATCTGTCTCAGAAGCATAGAATGCGGTTGAAAGATTTGTTACTGCATTATAAAGACGTATGTAAGAATCAGATGGGGAGGACTAATGCTATTGTACATGAAGTAGATGTAGGGAATACTGCCGACAACACCCCTTTCGGCTTTATCCTTTCAAAGCCAGACAGATCCAGATGGAGGTGGAGTCCATGTTCAACGAGGACTTCATCGAACCAAGCTGGACTGAGTGGAGTTGCCGATCATCTTAGTTCCCAAACCCGAGGGGATTCAGCAAATCAGTTAACAGGGCCTCTACTGAAGTTTGGAACAAACTTGCGATAGAATCCGCTGAATGCCAAGAATCAAAGCACCTCTTGTTTCGAGGTTGGTCGTGGAAATTCCTCAATGGCCTTAGTCTTGGTATTCTGGGGGTCAACCTTCCATGACCGATGTTATGTCTCAAGAACGTCACCTCTGCTTTTGAGAATTCCGTTTTATTAAGTTTATCACCAGTTTTGCTTCTTGTAGTCATTCAAAGAGCTCATTTATGGAATGAGCTGCCAGAGGCATCTGGATGGGTACATAAATAAGAAGGGTTTAGAGGGATAGGGGCCAAGTATTGGCAAATAGGACTAGTTAGTTTTGAATGTCTGGTCGGCCAAGTTGGACTGAAGGGTCTGTTTCCGAGCTGTATAGCTTTATGATTCTTGTATCTAAATGTGGCATTCAGTTAGAATTAGCTTTCATGATGGAGAATCTATTTGTAGGTTCCGTCAACAAGCAAATATGGTCTTGCAAATGATTTATTATTTTATCTATGTTGTTATCTATTTCTGTCACATGTGTTCCAAAATGTTAAAGAAATTGTGAGAGAGGTGATGGCATAATGGTATTGTCACTGGACCATTAGTTCAGAATTCCGGACTTAGTTCAAATATGGACAAAAAAGCCATATTCAAGAGGGGAATTAAAGGTGACTTTAATGCTGCATACAACCTGAATATGACATCAGGAAAGGTGAGCAAAACTGCATGAAATGGAAATCAGGCAGAAGCTCTCCACTATTTGCAGTTAAAACTGACAAAAATGAAAATGGTTGCTTCTTTTGGAAGATAATCATCTCAGTCGCAGGATAATGTCCTAACCTCATCCATCTTTGGCTGCTTCATCAAAGGCTATCCTTTCTTTATAAGGTCAGAAGTGGGGATGTTTGCTGATTGTGCAATGTTCAACACAATTTGTGTCCAGATGATGAAGCATCTGTACTCAATTGCAGTAAGACTTGGTCAACATCCAAACTTGGATTTGGACTGACAAATGGCAAATAACATGCGCACCGCACACACGCGAGGCAATGACCATCTCCTGGGAGAGAGGATCTAGCCATTGCTCCTGACCTTCAGTTGAATTAGCATCGCTACATTCCTGATCACCAATATCCTGAGAATACCATTGACCAGACGTGGAACAGCTTTATAAATGCTCTGGCTGCAAGAGTAGGTCAAAGACTGGGAATTTTGTGGTGAGTATCTTGTGTCCTGACACCGCAAGCCACCTCTTAAAGGCATTTGTATGAAGTGTGATACAGTGCTCTCCACTTGTCTGGATGAATGCAGCTCTGATAGCAAGAAGCTGAACACCATCCAGGATGAAGCAGCCTGCTTGATTGACATCATGTTTAATACTTTTCAACTTTCACTCCATGAAAATTACACAATGGCAGCTGTGTGTATCATCTACAAGATGCACTGAAGCAATTCACCAGGACTCCTTCAGCAGTACTTTCCAAATCCATGACTTCTATTATCTAGAAAGATAAGGACAGAAGATGCATGGAATCACCACCATCTGCAAATGCTGCTTCAAATTGCTCACATTCCTGGTTTGGAACTATTAGTGGAATCTTATTGGCGTCTGAGTGACTTGGTCTGTGGCGAAATGTGTGGCAGAATTGGACGACATCTGCAGCAAGGCCCATCTCACTCCATAAGGAGCAAGTTGAAATTCATGCGAGGCAGCTGACAGATGTTATTTGATGGTCTTTATTGGTTAAAAATCATTGGGTCTCCGATATCGTCCTGAGGAACTCCTGCAGTAATGTCCTGGAGCTGAGATTTTATTTCTGCGACAGCCATTGTTGTTTGCTCAAGCTAAATATGACTCCAAACAATGGAGAAATTTTCTTCAATTATGTTGAGATTCCTCGATACCATATTCAATCAAGTGCTGTCATTGTACTAAGTGCAGTCATTCTCATCTTCCCTCTTGAATTCATATCTTTTGTTCATGTTTGGACCAAGTCTATAATAGGTTGATTACCTGAGTGTCCCTGACAAAAGTCAAACTGAACAGTGATGGTTAAGTTATTGCTATGTAAGTGCCATTTGATGGCACTATCTACACCTTCCATAGCATTAGTGATGATTGAGAGTAGGTTATCTGGGTAGTAAATGGCCAGATTTAAATTGTCCTATTTTTATGGACAGAGCAGACCTTGACAATTTTGACACAAGATACCAGCAATGTATCTGTACTGGAATATTATTATTCGGGACAAAGTTAATTCTGGAGCTCCAGTCTTCAATACTACTGTCATGACGTTTTCGGTATCTATAATATTTTATGTACCCAATTGTTGATTTATTTCTTGATTTTAGTCACATCGAGCGATTTCAGCTGATTGAAAATTGGTGTCTGTGATGTCGAGGCCCTCAGAAGGAAATCGAGATAAATCTCGACTTCACCCCGTGGCACTTCTGATTGAAAACTAAATACAAATATTTTAGCTTAGCCTTCTGCAATGATATACTGAGTTTCTTCTTCATTGTAGATTTTGTTTTTGGAGCTCCCTGCTCCAATTGGTTAATTTTCCAACATTCTGAACTGGATGTGGAGGATTGCATAGCATGGAATAGATCCATTAATTGTGGTACTGTTTAGGTCAGTATAGTATGTTGCTTTTCCTAAGTTTCTTGTTGATCTTCTAATCATCTTCTTCCGTCAGGGCAACCAGCTAGATTAGTAGTAGTACCACCCAGTACATGTTGATGGATGGCTTCTGTCACTGTGTGTCTTGGTTACCATCTGTGTTTCTCCCTAGTGATGTGTGCTGATTCATTAGTTGAAGGAGGATGGTGGGTGGCAAACAACAGAAGATTTCATTGCCCAGTTTGACCTAGTGCCACGGTGCTCTCTGAGATCCAGTGGCAATATTGATGACTCCCAATGCAACTCCCCCCTGACTGTCTGCCTTTGTATTGCCATCTTTGGCAGGCTTTTCCACTTGGTGGACAGAACATACTCAGGATGATGATGAAAGAATCTGGGTCAGTGGTTGTAAGGTTTTGGTATATACGACTGTCAGCCTGCTGTTTGATTAGTTTGTGGGGCATCTATTCCAATGTTTGACTTTGATTGTAGCCTTCAAGATTGTAAATTTTGCGTTTAGTGTTCAGGAGTGTATATATTCAGCATCATCCTTTCACTTCTCTCCGATGTTGATGAATGTAGTGTGCCATACAAATTAGGACCATGAATAAGTCACTTAGCCCCTTTAGCTCACTTCATCATTCATTAAGATTGTGACTAATCTGACTACTCGACATTTCCACCTAACCCCAATAACATCCCCTTTTTTATAGATTAGATTTACAGTGTGGAAACAGGCCCTTCAGCCCAACAAGTCCACACCGACCCGCCGAAGTGCAACCCACCCATACCCCTACATTTACCCCTTACCTAACACTACGGGCAATTTAGCATGGCCAATTCACCTGACCTGTACATTTTTTGGACTGTGGGAGGAAACTGGAGCACCCGGAGGAAACCCCACGCAGAGACGGGGAGAATGTGCAAACTCCCTTATTACCTCTGCCTATAAATAATCAATGATACCTTTGAGGAAGAGGTTTCAAAAGACTGAAGACCATATGGAAAAATCGTCCTCTGTAGTAATGTACAACTCCTTATTTGTAAATATTGATCTCAATTTCTGGATTCCCCCATAAGAGGACTCATCCTTTCCACATCCACACTGTTAAGACCCTCAGAACCTTGTGATTCAATTGTCCTATTTCTTATTCATCTAAATACTAGTGGATACAAGCCTAGCTTGTCCATCCTTTCGTTTTAAGACCAATCACCATTTCAGATATTAGTCTAGAAAATTTATGTATTGCTTCTGCTACGTTTATGTCCTGTTGTGGTTTCACTAATGTCTTGTTAAACTGAAACGTAATTTCCCTACTTTTCTATTCCATTCCCCTTTCATCATAAACAATAACATGCTATTAGCTTTCAAAATTATTTGTTGTACCTGTGATTCATGAAGAGGACATCAGATCTCTTTCTATCTCAGAGTTCTGCAGTCTCCACCATTGAACTAAGCTGCTTTTCTTATTCTTTCTGCAAAAATGGACAATTTCTCATCTTCCCACATTAAACTCCATTTCCCAGATCTTTGCCACTCACATAACCTATCTATATCCCTTGTAGTCTTCTTATGCCGCTTCACAATTTACTTTCCTACCTATTTTATGTCATCAACAAATTTAGTAACCATCCCTTCAGTCCTGAATTGTGTAGCACACCACTTGTTACATCTTGCCTACAAAACAAATTCCATACTTTCTTTTTCCTATTAGTTGCCTAAACCTCTTTCCATGCTTGTATGGTGTCCCCAAACCAAGAGTTTGTTTTGTAATTGTTGTCTGAGGTGGCACCTTGTCAATGTCTTCCGAAAATTTAAGCAACATACTCCCATCGTTTCTCCTTTTATGCATAGCATATGTTACTTCCTCAAATAACTCAATAATTTGGATAAACACGATTCCCCTTTCATAAAACCAAACTGATTTGCCTGATTACCTTGAACTTTAAGAAACTCCCAATATATTGTCTTTAAGAATAGTTACCCTACGACAGATGTTAAGCTAATTAGCCTGTAGTTTCGTGCTTTCTGTGTCTCTCTCTTTCTGAGTAAAGGAGTTACATTCACTGTCTTCCAATCTAATATAAAGTTCACTGAATCTACGAAAGTTCAGAAATTTAAAACCAATGCATCAACTATTTCACTAGCCGATATGTCATTGCAAAGTTTTCTCGCCCTTATTATTTCTGATATTTGCAGTTTTCTCTTTTGCTATTGTAATTATTCTGAGAAATTAAACCAAATCACTGTAATTCTAGAAAAATCAAAATGGTATGGATTAATGATACCTCCACCTTTTCTATTCAGATGCCAGCACTCAAACAGAGATGTTTGGACCAGCAATCCACCGCAAAATTACTGGTGTTTCTGCAGCTGTATCAGATGAGTCAGTGGCAGGTGACAGTGGTGTATATGAAGTGGTCAAAAGGTATATAATACATTCTACAGGTACAAACTATTCATTAGAACAGAAGAAAGATTTTCATTAGTCTTGTTTAGCATATGCGCTTTCAAAACCCTTTTATCTTTAGTTTTGAACCAGACCATTTACTGTATTCCATCATGTAATCAAAACTTCCTTCAATTAAATTGTTTAGAATTCAAGTACAAATATTTTAAAGTACAAAATACCTTCTTGACTAAAAAGCAGTGCAATTTGTATTTATCATGTTATAATCTAACCCTAGATCATGTGAGATAGAAGATGTACTTTCTGATGATGAAACTGATGCACCAGGAGCTGCCAGACTCCAGATTGGAATGAAGTAAGATTTGAGGTTCTTTTATTATTGTCAAACAGATTTTAAATTGTTTGCAGCTTGAACGCAGTAACCTTCTGTTTTTACAAGTGAAAATAATATTCTTGTCAAGTACCCTTGGAGCATAAGAATTCTGAAAAGTTAACATTAGGGAGTTAGAAAAGAAGAGGTGGCAAATCAACAGAAATAGAATTGATTGAAAAGTTGCAAATATTTGCAACCTTCACTAAACTGGCCAAATTCATTACTTTTCAGTCCACTAGAGTTGAGCTGTTTTGTTTCATTTTTCATAATATCTCATTCATCTACATAGTATTTTGATGATTTGATATTATTCTGCAAAGTTTCATTTTTACTTTAACAGTAAGTGTCCTTTTTTTTTACAGGTATGATGATAAAAGCAAAAGATTTGCTATTTTTATTATTCAGTTGAGTAATCTAGCAGCACTTTCCTTACCACAGAACCGAACAGTGTAAGTAGAAAAAAATCTTTGATATGGCTCTGCAGCATTAAATCATAAGTTACTATTATTGCTTATTAAATATTACAAGATCCAATTAAGCTGATGGAAGAATCGATCAAGTCAGCTGTAAGGGAACTAGCTGTGATGACTTTCTGGAAAGTCATTATCCTCACATTCGTTTAGACTGCATATTGTTGAAGACCAACAGATATGTTTGTCAAGCTACTATATAGATATAGAAATAAAAAATACACAGTTAAAGTTTGACAGAAGTAAATATTGGTCAGGACTCTTCTGGATTTATGGGTCAAAAGTGCGCCTGCTTAAAATGCATCAGTAATAGTTGGTGGAGCAATTATCAGGCTTTAATCGGTTATTATGTGGTAGTGTCTCTAACTCTGGACCAGGTGGTCTGGATTCAAGTTCCATCTGCTCCACAGGTATGTAATGGCATCTCTGAACAGATCGTTTGGAAAATATCCAACTTCATAATGTTACCAAGAAGATTTGCAGCAACAAATGAAAAGACTGAATCGGTGTACAGGTAGTTCTCCGAGAATGCTGTAGTTGCATTCCAGCAAAACCTCACTTAGTAGAATAATGGGGCTTATGGGAAAAGTGGGATTAGGGGCAGACCAGCAAAACTATCACTCATGATTGCTCAAAAATCACCCAAAAGTCTAATACAAAGTATAGCACAGCCTGAATGAAGGTTGACATCATACTTATTAACGAAACAAAAGTAAGTTTAACACAGTACATTTAAAAAGTGTGAGAAAGCTGCTTTCTGTACAGTAGCTCTCTATTGGCAGCTGACATCGGCACATGCGCAGAACGGCATGAGGTCCAGCGCTGACATTGCATATGTGCAGAACAGCGCAGACTTCAGCGCATGCGCAGGACAGCATAAAAACCAGCGCTAACAGTGCAGAGACTTTAGCACAGAGTTCAGCGCATGCGCAGAACAGTGCCGAGATTTTGATGCGGCCATCAATGCATGTGCAGAACAAAACACGCAAACCAATCCCTGCTGGAATCACGCTATTGCAAACCAAGGTAACTGTTCTCGAAAATACTGTTCACTAATTCTTCAGCGACATTATAACCAAATTGCACTGTCGAAATGCACATTATTCCAGAACTATCTGTACTGAAACAATATTTAGCTTCCAATGTACAATGAAGTCCGCAACTATTGCTTCAATGGAAGCTTAACAAAATTCAACAGTTTGTGTACATGAGCAAACAAATTACTTGTCACAGAAAAGTAGTTTAGTTATAACTTTAAAATTGTTCCTCATTGCCTGAAGAAACTGAAAAAAAAGTGTGTTTTTACATTTTCATTAAGCTTTGTGATTTTACAAAAACAGTGCAGTCAAAGATGCATAAAATCAATTCAGTCAGGACAGGTGGGGGTGCTGTGTAAAATCCAGCAGGTGTCCCAGCACAAACGTATGAACAAGGAACAAAAGTAGGCCACTTGCTCCTTTGAGCCTGCTCGACCATTCAATAAGATCATGATTTTAATCTTAACTCTATACTCTTGCACATCCTTAGTGATCTTTCATCGTCTTGTTAATAGAGAATCTATCTACTTTTGCCTTAAAAATATTAAAGAATTCTGAAGATTCAAAACCCTCCGAGAAAAGAACTGCACTCTTACTAGTGGCAGATATAGCGTTAAAAACATGAGAATGTAAGAAATAGAAGCAGGAGTAGGTCACTTCTGCTTCAAGGGGTGTTCTTTTGGCACAGAGATGGTTTCAGGTCCAAGTATGAGGATACTCTGGTTCAAGTTCCACCTTCTTCAGAGATTTAAAATGACATCACCAAACTGACAGGTTAATTAGAAATATTTTTTGAAAATTGCCCCAGAAGAGATCCCAAATGATTAAAAAAGTCCCTGCACCAGCTCAGACAAAAACTGCAGATGCTGGAATCCAAAGTAGACAGGAGGCTGGAAGAACACAGCAAGCTAAGCAGCATCAAGTGGAGAAGTCGACGTTTCACGTATAATCTTTTTTGACCAGCTCCTCAGCCATGCATGAATCTGCCCTACCCTCTTATTCCTACTCTCACTAGGATGAGACACCAGGAGAAATCCAGCGATTACTAGCCATGAAGGTCCTCTAATTCCCTATATTCACTATGAAGGAGTTCATCATTTTTAAAAGGAGTGTGTATAATGATCTCAGGCTGCTCATGCTCCCCTGAGAATTTGTTGCAACTGCTCTGATCATTTATCGCAAGTAACTATACACACTCCTACATAAATATCATTGTGTATAAATGCACAGGATGTTTCAGCAGGGATGGAAGAGGCAAAAGGTATGCTGGTACACAAGTGCCTTGTTTTATGGGACTAAGTAATAGTTGTGCACAAGATAAATTCTGAAAATCAAAACACATGATATTTATGATCTTAAAAAGGTGGAATGCATTTTGAAATATTTTGGTGAATTATAAACATACAGGATACTTTTACACATGCCATCTGCTTATTCCAACCCTCTGCCCAGGAGTTGAGAATTAAATGGACATGGGTGCATTGATTAGATTAGAATACTTACAGTGTGGAAACAGGCCCTTCAGCCCAACAAGTCCACACCGACCCTCCGAGGACCAACCCACCCAGACCTATTCCCTTACGTTTACCCCTTCACCTAACACTACGGGCAATTTAGCATGGCCAATTCACCTAATCTGCGCATTTTTGGACTGTGGGAAGGAACCGGAGCACCCGGAGGAAACCCACGCAGACATGGGGAGAATGTGCAAACTCCACACAGGCAGTTGCCTGAGGCAGGGATTGAACCCTGACCTCTCGTGCTGTGAGGTAGCAGTGCTAACCACTGTGCCACCGTGCCACCCAAATTGAATGAAACTGCAATGCATTGATCATACTGCTCCAGTTGCATTTACAGAACCGTGAGAACAATAGTGAGGAAGTGGAAGTCTGATTCTCTCCAAGGAGGCCTCTTCAGACATTGGCAAGCATACACTATGCACATATATAAACTTCTACATTCATTGAACAACATTGTGCTGATGACCAGTAGTAAAATGCCGCATGGCTTCAATATGCACACTGTTGCCCTATGAAGCAATTTCTGTGTGACATACAAAAAACTCAATTTACAAAAAAGGTCTGATTATTTCCTTGAGATTTCCAGGTATGCTGAGTGTTTTAAACATCTTGCATGGAGAACCCTGCTACTCCACCACCATGCTGGGCACAGCAATACTACAAAAGCTACATCTACTGTGCAATGAAGTGTTCTTTTTGAAACCAAATTTTTGATTTTATTTTGAATCTTTTATAGCGTCAGGAAACAGACCATAATTTAAAAAAAAACTGAACTAATATCTTGCATTGAAACCTCATTACATCAAAAGTATCAGGATTGAATGGAGGAAGAATATTTTTCTAACATTACAACAGTTTGTAATAAGAGCATGTGTTGCAAACTAGGTACCTTCATTAAATTATAGGGAATAGGACAGAATCATTAAATTTGATAATACCCAGGATATGATCTCGTCCAATTCCCACAAGTGCGGTCTGCAAATAGGAAATGAAAGCTCATTGCAGAGTTGTTAATAGTAATTAGCTGTGCCATCTTTGTTGTTTAAAATTCATTTATATTCAGTCATAAAAAGTACTCCACAGCAGTCCAAATTGAAATGGACTCATCTATATTCCCTCAAACTTATGTTTTGATTTTCAGTCTCAAGCCTTTATTGATACTTTGCCATCTTTTTAAAAAAGGAAAAAAAGGTTCCCTACGTTGACATTTATTCTGAGACAGCACTTTAGATGAGTTTTTTTTAACTTTCGAAAACCAATTTCCATAACGTTAGTTCTCCCACACTAAGCTGCATGTGCCTTTTAGATTCTATTTGGGCTTCAGTTGACTTACTGTTCCTTCATGTGCAAACCACTTGCTGATTGTACTTCAGTGAAGACCACAACTATTTCAGCAAGTAAACAAACGCTTCCTTTATACAGCTGCATGGATAGCTGGAGACCATGCAAGGAGGAAATGAAATTTCAGTGGAAACAGCTCAAAAAAGGAGGATAGATGAGATATTCAAAAGGAGATGGTCTGCCCAGCAATGTCCATTCTCCCAGAGTTTAAGTCATTGATTTATTAGTTTGACAATTGCACCAAAAAAAGGAAAAACAAAGATACATTTACATAATTACATTTTGCAAAGCATCACACTAAAGTCAAACACACTCACTTCCAGAAGGCTTGCTTAAAATCAGAGCGCACTTGAATGTTAACATTTATTGCAAGGGGTTTGGAATTCCAAAATAATGAAGTGACACTTCAATCGTGTACAGAGAAACATGATCAAATTCTATTGGAATACAGCATCCTGAATTTCAAAAGAGATTTTGTCTTTAAATGTGTACTTTTCTCAGGTCAGGTTGCACAAGTTTAGCTTGTCTAAACTTCAGGGTATATTGGAAAAACCCCATTTAGACATGCCAAGATACCAAGAGCAGGTGGGACTTGAACCCAGCACTACAGGTTCAGACGGAGGGGCACCACCAGATTGCCATAGGACCCTTTCCCTTTAAGTTTAGCACCTGGGGCTGGGTGGTGAATTTAGATACCTAAAGTGATTAAAAAGGTAGTCATTAAAATAACTTGTCTCTTTGAGTATGGAATTCTGGAAAAGCAGGATAAGATTCAGGGATTGTTACGAGAAAGGTCAAAACAAATTTCAACAAGTTGGGATAGGCAGATCTGAATAACATCAGGTATAATTTGCAGAGGAGACAGGAAGCAGTTTTTTTTTAAATAAGGTAAATCTGTCAGCAGTGGGATGCATTTGGGAGAGTACAGGGTTAATGTGTTCCAATAATGATCAAGAACTGGGACCAACAAATCCTCTGCAGCTTTGTTAAGGAATATTTGGGATTCAATAAAGAGAAACAAAAGGGAGGTGGTTTATGGAAGATAGAACTCAAAACCACTGAAGCCTACGAGTACAAAACATGAAAGAGAAAAACATGTAAGAGTTGGAGAGCAAAAAGGAGCAAGAATGAATAAAGGCAGATAAGAGACAAAAACCTGAAGATATCGTGAATATTAAGGATAACTAAGGAAAGAAGGATATAGCCCAATTAAAGGGCCACAGTGGTAATGTGTGCTTGGAGCTGGAGGATATTGATAGAATTATAAATGACTAGTGTTCACTAGGGGTGGGGGTGCACAATGTGGTATACACACATCAGGGAGACAGATTATGCTATACTTAAAGAAATTAGCACAAGTGAGATTTTGCATGGTCTGGCAAGCTTAAAAGTAGATAAACTTCTCAGGCCAGATGAAAGCTATCCCAGGCTGTTGAGTGAGACAAGGGAGAAAATAGGGACGAGGTCCCAGAGGACTGGAGAACAGCCAACATGTTACTATTATTCAAGAAGGGAGCAAGGGATAAACCAGGAATCTACAGACCAGTTTAAATGCAGTGGTGGGGAAACTATAGGAAGCAATTCAGAGACACAGAACTAATCTGTACTTGGAGGCAGTGGTTAATCAAGACCAGTGCGTTTTGTGAAGGGAGATTACATCTGACCAACTTGACTGGCTTTTATTGGAAGAAGTGACCAGAACTGTAGATGTGGACAATGCATTCAACAGTCTACTTGAACTTCAACAATGCCTTTGATATAGTCTTGCACAGGAGACTACAGTTAGAAGTTAGAGCCAATAGAATTGCAAAATTTGACTAATTGGATCCAGAAGTGACTGAGTGACAGGAGGTGGGGGGGTAGTTAAGGGAAGTTTGTGACTGGAGGTCCGTGTCCAGTAAGGTTCTACAGGGATCATAGAATCTTATAGAGTCATACAAGATGGAAAGAGAACCTTCAGTCCAACTTATCCATTCTGACTGGGTATGCCAAACTTTAGTTTCATTTAACTGCATTTGGTCCATATCCCTCAAACCTCTCCTATTCATGTACTTGTCCAAATGTCTTTCAAATACGGCAAAGTCCTACCACTGCTACCTTATTCCATACATGCACCATCATCTAATAAAAGTTGCCTCTTAGGCTCCTTTTAGATCTTTCCCATCTCTTAAATCTATGCCCTCTACACTGGGTAAAAGGCATGCCTCGTCACCTTACCTATGCCCCTCATGATTTTTTAAATGTCTAAAAATAAAAGTCACCCCTCAGCCTTCAATGTTCCAGAACATTGGGCATAACCTAACCAGCCTCTCCCTATAAGTCAAGCCATCTAGTCCTGATAACATCCTTGCAAATCTTTTCTACACTTTTTCCAGTTTAACAGCATCCTTCCTGTAGCAGGGCGACCAGGATTGTACACAGCACTCAGTGGTCTCACTGATGTCTTGTATAGCCACACCATTATCCTAACTTCTATACTCTACATTCTGACCAAGGAAAGAAAGCATGCTAAATGCTGTCTTCACCATATCAGTGATGCCACTTCCAAGGAATGTGTACCTGCACCCCTAGGTCTCCATGTGGCAACACTCCCCAGGGCCCGACCATTAACTGGACAAATCCTATCCTGGTTGTCCTTGCCAAAACTCATTTATCTAAACTAAACTCCATCTGCTATTCCTCAGCTAAATTGGCACACTTGATCAGAATCTTTGTATTCTTAGATACCTTCTTAACTGTGCATTATCAACAACAATAATTTTGGTTTCATTTGCAAATTTACTAAACAAGCCCCTCAATGCTCATTCAAGTCATTGATATCAATGATCAAGAATAGAATTAGTGTTGGGAACCTTGCTTGTGATTATTACGAACGACTTGGGCTTGAACAGAGGAAGGTTGATCAATAAGTTTGTGGATGATGCAAGAAATGGGAGTGGTAAACAGGGAGGATAACATTAGATTATAAAAAAAGAGGATATCAAGGACTGATCAGTGAGAAATGGAAATCAACTCAGATAAAAAAAAAAGCTGATACACATGGGCAGAACACATGGCAAAAAAAGAATCATGATTAACTGTTGGATCTGGCTTTTATTGATCGAGGAATTGAGTTCCGGAGTACTGAGGTCATGTTGCAGTTGTATAAGACTCTGGTGCGGCTGCATCTGGAGTATTGTGTGCAGTTTTGGTCGCCATACTATAGGAAGGATGTGGAGGCACTGGAACAGGTGCAGAGGAGGTTTACCAGGATGTTGCCTGGTATGGTAGGAAGATCGTATGAGGAAAGGCTGAGGCACTTGGGGCTGTTTTCATTGGAGAAAAGAAGTTTTAGGGGTGACTTTATAGAGGTGTACAAGATGATTAGGGGTTTAGATAGGGTCGACAGTGAGAATCTTTTTCCACGTATGGAGTCAGCTATTACAAGGGGGCATAGCTTTAAATTAAGGGGGGGGGGGTAGGTATAGGACATGTTAGGGGTAGGTTCTTTACTCAGCGAGTCGTGAGTTCGTGGAATGCCCTGCCAGTAGCAGTGGTGGACTCTCCCTCATTATGGGCATTTAAGCGGGCATTGGATAGGCATATGGAGGATTGTGGGCTAGTGTAGGTTAAGTGGGCTTGGATCGGTGTAACATCGAGGGCCGAAGGGCCTGTACTGCGCTGTATTCTTCTATGTTCTATGATCCTGGGAAGCACAGGCACTCAGTAGGAGCTTGGTGTACATGTCCACCAATCATTTAAAAAAAGTAGCAGGACAGGTAGACAAGTGGTTAAGGCAGCATGTGGGATACTTGCCTTTATTAGCCAAGGCAGAGTTTAAAAGAGCAGGAGGTTAAGTTGGATTTGTTTAGATTTAGATTAGATTCCCTGCAGTATGGACACAGGCCCTTCAGCCCAACAAGTCCACACCGACCCTCCGAAAAGTAGTCACCCACCCAGACCCGTTAGTATAAAATGTTGGTTAGGCCACAACTAGAGCATTACGTGCAGTTCTGGAATCCATTTTAGAAGAGGGATGCAACAGCACTGGGGAGGATATAGGGGAGATTTACCAAGATGTCTTGGCTAAAAGTTTTCGTTAAAAAGTGATAGCCTGGGGTTGTTTTACTTGGAACAAAGGAGACAAAGTGGGACATGATATGTATAAAATTGAGGGGCATAGACAGGTAGTTGGAGTTGTCATTCTGCAACACCCAAATGGTCTTTTATTGCAAAAAATCTAATTGAACATTGAGAAAACAGCCACTCTGTGCAATAAAATTACATCTTATTTCTTCACATGACCTTTTGTATCAAAAATTTCTCTACAATCAGGCATATAAGATTCAGGGATTGTTACGAGAAAGGTCAAAACAAAAGCAAATTTCAACAAGTTGGGATAGGCAGATCTGAATAACATCAGGAATACAATCAGCTTTAAAAATATTCAAAGACTCCACTTCTACCATCTTTTGTGGAAAAGATGATCTAAAGACTCACGACTCAAATTCTCATCCGTCTTAAAATGAGCGACCCCAAAAAGGACTCGCAGATTGAGGTTTTTTAAATTAGATTAGATTACTTACAGTGTGGAAACAGGCCCTTCGGCCCAACAAGTCCACACCGACCCACCCACATTTACCCCTTACCTATCACTACGGGCAATTTAGCATAGCCAATTCACCTGACCTGCACATCTTTGGACTGTGGGAGGAAACCGGAGCACACGGAGGAAACCCACGCAGACACGGGGAGAACGTGCAAACTCCACACAGTCAGTCGCCTGAGGCGGGAATTGAACCCGGATCTCTGGCGCTGTGAGGCAGCAGTGCTAACCACTGTGCCACCGTGCCACCCAAGGTTCTCCACCAAGAGGGAACATTCTTTTCCCAGTTTCTGTTAAGACCTGATTAGTTTCAATTAAGTCACCTCTTGCATTCTAAATTCCTGCAGACGAAAGCCGAGGCCATCTAAATTTCTTGAAAGCCAACCAGTTCCAGGAACTAGTACAGTGGACATTCTCTGAATGGCTTTCAATGTAATTACATCCTTCCTTAAATAAGGTGACCCATACTATACACTGCACTAGATATAGTCTCAATGCCCTGATTAACTGAAGCAAACCTCTCCTCCTCTTGTATTCAAATCTGCTCAAAAATAACATTTGCTTTGAGTGATTTGTACTTTATAAAATTTCGTACATGACCACATCCAAATTCCTTTGCATTTGAAACTTCAATCTCACCTGATAGATAAGGCTTTTAAAAAAAATCTCCCACCCAAAATAATTAATTCTTTATCATATAATATTCCATTGCCACATCCTTTGAATGCCTCAAGTGTTAATGTTGATCTCGCTGGGCACCTTGGTTGCGGGAGTAGCATTGTATTCTGCACTCTGTTCTGCTATCCTGATGCACTTGTATGGTACAATCTGCCTGTAGCGCATGCAAGTCACTTTTCACTGTCTGCCAGAGTGTGGGACAACAATAAGTCAGACACAAACACAGCTTTTCCCACTCACTTAGAAAGATCCAGCTCCCTTTGTACACCCCAAGTCCTCTGCACCACTTATTTGTCAACCTATCTTGTCAAGAAGACAATTTGAACCACCATACTTTTGGTACTTTCATCCAAGACAAAATTTGGTGTGGAGGTGGCAGTGCCTGGTGCAAAGACCAATGGCAACAATAGGCCTGAAGCGTGGACTTGGCAGGTTATCATTACAGCAATTCTTGGTGGGTTGTCAGCTCCCTTCTGTAGTGGGCTTGAAACACAGGCACTCCGAGGCCTGGGACACCTTGCAGAAGCTCTGGGGCTTTATTTGAAGACCCGTTGCATAGAAGATGAACTCTAGTTTCTTTTAATTGTTTTTGTAACTCAAAATGGTGCCAGATTGTGGCAACAAAACATTTTCCATTGTATTTTCTAGATATTGTGACAATAAATAACTCATAACTGAAAACAGTTATGATCCCAGCACTGAGCCCTCAGGCACACCATTTGTTACACACTGCCAAAAAAGAAAACGATATATTTATGCCCATTTTGGAGCCAATCTTCTATTCCTGCCAAATGTTATCCTTGCACCATGAGCCTTTATTTTCCACAGTCTGTGGCACCTTATCAAATGCCTTCTGGATATCCAAGTACAAAATATACACAGGTTCCCCTTTATCTACATTACGTTACTTCCTCAAAGTCATCCAATAAATTGGTTAAATAGTCTCTTTGCAAAAATAAAAAAGTGTTACTGGGCCTGAATTTTTTTTTTAAAAAAAGGCAAGAAATGCTATACTATAACAAAGTCATACACAAAAACACAGACCCCTTGGTCCAACCAGTACATGCTGAACATAATCCCAAACTAGTCCCACCTCATACTCCCAGCCCATATCCGTCCAAATGTTTCTTAAATCATGTGCTTATCCAAATGTCTATTAACTGTTGCAACAGTGCCCACATCCTCCACTTCCTCAGGAAGTTCATTCCATACTTGAACCACCCTGTGTAAACAAGTTGTCTTTTTTAAAATCTCTCCTCTCACTTTAAACAATGTGCCCATTGACATCCCCTACCCTGGGGAAAAGACACCTATCTATACCCATGATTTTGTAGACTTCTATAAGGTCACCCCTCAAACTAAGCTCTAGTGAAAAATCTCTTCAAACCTTCCATACTAAGCAACGTTTTGGCAAGTCTCTTCTGAATTATCTTTAGCTTAATATTCTTCCTAATATTGGGAAACCAGTCCTGGTCACAATATTGCAGAAGAGTTCTCACCAATGCCCTTTCAACCTCAACATAATAATGGCTTCCAATATCTTCCCTTTAACAGTATTGACAGTTTTTTTTGAAACAGAGGAAGAAAAGGATTTTATTCATGGCTTTCTATCATAATGGAACCCTTCTCAAAAGGTGAAGGAGATTTGGAAAATTAAAGCCAACGTATCAACTACCACATCAACCACTTCTTTTAGAAGAAGATGAAGCTCATCAGAACCTGGAACTTGTCAGCCTGCAGCTCCAATAACTTGTTTAGTATTACAGCCCTGACCATTGTATTTTTCTTGAATTGCTCTCTACATTTACTGATTCACAGCTATTTTTGAAAAGCTACTTGTTCCTTCTACAGGACTGATCCAAAATAACCATTCAATTCATCTGTCATCTCCTTACATTCCTGTAAGTTTCCCCATACTCACTTTCTACAGGACAAAAACTTTAAACAGGTTTAATGTACCTATAGAAAATACTTCTAGCTGGTGTTTTATTTTCTCTGCATTAAATCATTTAGTCAGTCAATCATTGCTATACTGCATACTGTCCAATCTCCTGACCTGCCACTTGTCTTTACACAATTATATGCCTGATAGCATCTTTAACCCTTGTAGTTAAACATAGACGGTGCATCCTCTAAATGTTTTTCCTTTCAGTTGGAACATCTCTGTTCTGATGTGTTCGGAAATATCCCTTGACATGTCTACTATTGACCTCTCCCTTAACCTAATTTGTCAGCACACTATAGAAGAATCAAGCAGAGCTAGGTAAATTTTCATTATTCAAATTTAAAACAGTCTTTGACAAAGTCCTCTCTCTCAAGCTGAATAAAATCCAGCCATATTGTGGTCATTATTATTGAGAGATACTTTCACTATGAAGTTGTTACTTAATTCTCTTTCATTACACCAAACCACATCTCGTATGATTCACCACAGAAATACGTTCAAAGAAACTGTCCTAAAAGCACATTCTGTGAAAGTCTCTTCTGGGTTACTTTCACTCATTTAATTTTTCAAATCTATATATAGATTGGACCCAAATATTTTTCACATAATCAAATATCACAACACAGGTGGAAAAAGTGTGTTGAAACTCACTATTTAGGTGCAGTTGAATCTGCTGTGCATTTTCAGTTTTTCATTCAATTGTGTTTTGGGTTTGCTTTGTCCTACTTTAGATTCCTGATGTTGCATTGCCTTTTCAGTTACTTGCTTTTAAAAAGAGTGGATTCATAACATGCTCCATAAATTCCCAATAAAACACTTTATTTCACGTTGTCATTATCTCTCTTTGGCTTCTGTCTTTCATGTCTTCATTTATACCCCAGGTTTTATAAGCATTGGGCCAGCTTCTCAAAAGTACACTGCCCCTGATTACTGTGTTTAGGTCTGCAACATCTGGCAATGTAGTCACAATTTTAAAAAAAAATGTAAAATTCATGTTAGCCTCCTTTCTCCCCCCCCCCCCCCCCCCCCCTCACTGGCCTGCATACACCTACCCTCAACTATCATAGACCCAATCCATAGGAAGAAACTCATTACAGAATGAGGTCAGGACACAATCAGTAGCTTGTATCAAATTCCATTTGCAAAAACAAAAGCATAAAGTTTTAAGTGGCAAACATAGAAAGTAGTATTTTAAACTATGCCAGGGGCATTTGTTCACAAGGGAACTTGAAGCATTTAATTTGATAGATCTCAGTGGTGAGCGTAAAAAAAAAAATCCTTTTAACTGAAGGCTCCAGTCATTGTACAAAATGCAAAACGCTAAAATAAATGCAAACTGGGTACATACACACAGTTATATAGATCAAACACCATACTGGCATTGGGCCTGAAAAGATATAATCTGTACTCGAACTTGGTTAATAGGCTAAGGAGACCACACAGTGGCACAGTGGTTAGTACTGTTGCCTCACAGCGCCAGAGACCCGGGTTCAATTTCCACCTCAGGCGACTCCCTGTGTGGAGTTTGCACATTCTCCCTGTGTCTTGTGTGGGTTTCCTCCGGGTGCTCTGGTTTCCTCCCACAATCCAAAAATGTGCAGGTTAGGTGAATTGGCCATGCTAAATTGCCTGTAGTGTTAGATGAACGGGTAAACGTAGGGGAATGGGTCTGGGTGGGTTGCGCGCTTCGGTGGGTCGATGTGGACTTGTTGGGCCGAAGGGCCTGTTTCCACACTGTAAGTAATCTAATCTACACACACTGATTCAAAGGTCTCACGTAGAGTTTTACTCTTGACCTACTCCTCAAAGCGTATATTAGTCTCTGTCCCTGTTAGCATCCACTTTACCTAATATTACTTGCTTACTATTTATATTTTAGTGGAGGAATTTTGGGTTTCATTTTGTATGAATTGCTGTTTTATTCTCATACTTTTCCTTTGCCTGTCATCTTAATTTCATTCATCATATTGTGTTTGGTTTAGTTTCCATTGAAGCATCCTTCTAACAAGATTCTTACACCCTTTTTTTTGTTTCTTCATTTTGTCTTTCTCCACTATTTCAAAGAGCCCTGCCTTTGCTTCCCTTAAATATTGCTTTTGGAATGTATCCAGCTTGTATGTGTATTATTTCCTCAATGATAATTCATTGCTCCATTGCAGTTTCTCCTGTAAATAATACATGTTGGTTGTGTATATCTCAAATATACCCTATATTTTATCTGTTATCACATTGTTTATCCAACATCCAGTTGTGTACAAGCAGAAGGTTTCTTCTAATGAAATGTCAGGAAGCCCAAAACCATTGTCTTCAGTTCCAGTCCAAAACTATCTTCCCTAAATACTGACTCCATCTTCAGCCTGGTAACGTCCGATTGCACCATCTTATTTGCAGTCTTAGTATGTTAATACAATCCCGAGATGTCCTTCCAATTAATATCTTTGCTGTTGCCGTTTCTATATAGTATCAGGTGATTCATTTGACTTGAGTTGTTTATGTAAGAGAATGAAGACCTCTAGCAGCACTTCTGCAGCAATTAAGAATTAACAGGTATTTTTGACATAATTCATTTTTCTTTATGGGCTGCATGCTATTTCGGGGGGCAAAAGGAATAGCGTACTTTACCATTAAGTGTGATCCAAAAAAATTCAATGGATTGGAAATGTTACAATATAAGATGATTTTTCATTAAGTTGTTCATGGTAAATAAGGACCAACTGGGGGTCTTGTAGTTAGAAGGCATGGTTAAATGAACTTGAGTACAGGAATATTTCAAACCTCATCTTAATCATGAATTCCACCGTAAGCCTACAAGAATAGTAGAATCTGACAGCATAAATTTATAATTGCTCCCATTTGCACTGATATTCCCATCATCTCTCATTCCTCACAAACATTGCAGAAGTGTGCCCTTTTGCCCACTCGGAATAGTTTTGAACTAATTAGAAGTCCAGACCTATAACCCCAGAATTATGAACTCTGCTTCCAGTGAATCATGGGCTTTTATGCTTTCTGCTTGGTGTAATTGTCCATTGGCATTCTATGAAATTGATGTCAAGCAATTCAGAGCGACGACGCTCAAAAAATGCCTCTTTAAACCAGACTTAATTTTCTTGTGTACTTAACCATTTTTTTAAATTTTGTGTAGTTATATCCGGGTGGCTGTACTCCCATGCTCTGAAAATACAAGTTGTCTGTTCCGCACCAAATCATCAGTTGCTGCTGAAAGCCTGACATACAATGAAGTCTTTTGGATCACCATTTCTTTTTCTGCTTTGCATCAGAAGACTCTGCGAGTTGATGTTTGCTCAGTGGATAAATCTCATCGAGAAGAGTGTTTGGTTGGTGTTTGTCTTGAATATTATAACCCATTGCATCTTCAACACTTAATTGCAACCTCAAAAAAATGCAGTTTAACCAATTCTGGGTTCTTGTTACAGATCAGCACTCATTTATTTGCAATTCTGAAGTATAGTTGAGGGGCTAACAGCTTTTACCCAACTTCATACGGCATATCAATTAGGCATTTTCTTTTATAATTCTCAACTTTGGTACTGCTTTATTTTATAAATGTTCACTGAACTGTAAGCCATGTGTTTCATGAGTGATTTGCTCTCACCATTACGAGAATTAAAACAATGAACAAAGAGGAATTGGTCAAATGAATGAGTTCACCCATTAATACTGGTCTTTTGTAGGGAGGACGAAAAGTAATTTTTTCCTTTCTTAGCTACTTTCTGAGAAACGTCTGGTTTCAGTCAGTAGTTTTGAATAATCCTTGTGTGTTAATAATTACTATTTGGATTTAACTGGAAGACATGATATAATTAATTTATCAAAGATTTAAAACAGCTGATATTATAATTCCTATACAATGCCCATTTGTGTGGAGTTGTAACATTTTGGTGTGCTTCGACAGTGTAAAGGGAACAAGGAAGAATATGAAAGCAAGATTAATTATCTTAATTCTTTAATTCTTTTGCATCTTTTACAACTTGCAAATTCCATCCAGCTTTAAGGACAGATGACACGCCAGCCTGGAGAGTAATCTTAATCTCCAACCTCTTAAAGATTTTTGGATGCATCTTCTGTTCTTTTAGTCACAGTTAGTTCAAATGGTAGTAAGCAAAGTTGCACTTTTCACATGATTGTGATCAGAGGTGCTCTCTTACAAGAGAAAAAGCCTCTCATAGTTACAGTAGTGATAAATTTTCGAGCCATTTCAACAGTCCTGAGACAGCAGTAAAGAACAGCACTGGAAAGTAACAATCGGCAGGGTTGGGAACCTCAGTATGTAACCAAGTGGCAAGTACCAATGTTCACACAAGAGGTGGTAATTCGCTGAAAATAGTCAACAGGCTGTCCTTCTATGTTGCTTATCATTTAAATTAGAAGCATTTCTCCTGTCCACTTTCCTGTGATTTGCCCGTAACCTTTGATTCCCACAGTGATAAAGAATTTATATATCTCAGACCTTAAATTAGAACTAAAAACTAACTTCTCAGTCCCTCTAAGATATGGGATGCTGGTAAGATGCTATCAGTCTATGTCACTCTCTATAATTATTAAAACAACTCAAAACTTTGTCAAGGGGCTGTTACAAAATTTCTTAACTGAATTTCTGTAGTATGATTTTGAGCCTTTTTCATTACATCATCCTTTTCAGACAAATGGTATGGTACATAATATTTTAGTTAAACCTCTGACCCTGATATAAGTTGTTCATTCAGGGAAGGTAAGCTGACTGTGTGTAATTATGACAAAATCTACAGTCTGCTGGTTATTCTTTCAGCCATTATTCTGGGAATAGGAGTGAACAGATATCACATGACAATAATTAAAAGTAAGACGGGCTTTTTTTTTTGATGTGACATTTTGCTATTGTAGACTGGAGGGTTTGAGTTATAAGGAGAGGCAGGGCAGGCTGGGACCATTTTCCACTGGAGCATAGGTTACCTTTCAAAGGTTTATAAAACCATGAAGGATATAGATAAGGTGAATGGCAGGTGTCTTTTCCCTAATGTAGGGGATTTCAAGACCAAGGGCATGTTTTTAAGGTGAGAAGAAAGCGATTTTAAAAAAGACATGAAGGGCAATTTTTTTTTTAAACAGTGTAGAATGAATTTGTAGAGGAAGTGATGGATGTAGGTACAGTTATAATGTTTAAAAGACATTTGGATAAGTACATGAAAAAACATTTTGGAGAGATATAGTTCATGCGCAGATAAGGTGAGGTTAGTTTAATTTGGGATTATGGTCTGCATGGACTGATTGGACCGAAGGGTCTGTATATATCTATATCCAGTACTCTAATCTGAAAAGTACCAATTTTTTAGAATCAAGCATTCTAACAGGTAACTTCATTAGGTATGGCAGAAATTTCAATGAAGCAATAGATATTAAACATTGAATGGTTTAAGATTCTATTCATAACCTTGGTGCATTGTTCAAATGAAGATAGTAACATTTACTCTGATAAACAAGTTTTGGTGTCTTATGTCCAGTAGTATTTAAATATATTTTGTGTTGCACTTATGATGCATGAATGACAATTATTTAAATTTTAAACAGGGTGGTGCTCAGATCAGCCTGGCAAATCTGAACAGATGTGCAGAGTGGTCAACACACTGGTACAACCTCCTTAATCTTCACTATCTACAGGAGCAAAGCATGAAGCATAGTGCACAAAACGAAGGTGTTCTTCAATCAGAAACTAAACACCCCACAGCAGAGAAAAAAGTAGGCAATTAGCTTAAATATTTGGAGAATAACCATGGCTGTATGCTAATACTGTGAAATTTCAAATCAGCATCAAATTTTAAAACTCATTTCAATTTTCCAACATTTCAGGCATTTTCCAGAAGGAAGTTTTACTAGACTCTGGCAGATAATAAGAATGAGAGAGGCAAAACAGTAAGGTAAAGAGACAGTATAAATAGAGACATTTTGATTGGATTTGAGCCAACTTTTAAACAAGTTAATTGAACAAGCAATACGGTCAGCTGTCCCTTATCTGCATGTTCGAAAACCTAGAATGTGAAGACCATTTCAGATTTGGAACTGAACAGACTTGTAGGCATGCTGAGTTCGGGCTCTTTGAAAAAAAACTTTGCTTGGCCTGAATGGAAGTAAACTGAAGTCTATTTCCAAAGAATCTAAATCGATCAGAGTGGCGAGCATATCAATTATGTAACTGAATTGTGAAATCCTGTGTGAATTCCTGTGTCACTTCTATTATAAATGACTAAATAAGACAATGAAAAATAGTCTGTATGCCCCCTTGAGCCTGATCCAACATTTCTCCTATCCACTTTCCTGTGTTTTGCCTGTAACCTTTGATTCCCTTACTGATAAACAATCTGTCTGTCTCAACCTTAAATATACATGCAGTTATAACGGAAGTGGCCTTTACTGATCATGCTATAGTTATGAGCTCAACACATTGATGTCTCAATACACAAAGTGCTGATCAAAGCTATGCATGTTGTTTACCTAAAGACCGTAAAAAACAAGGTTTTCTGATAAAGGATTCCTGACCTTTGATACAAATTGGGGCTATTATTCACATCAATCACCATTTATAGAGCTAGAAGAATGGTAGAGGCTGGGAAATCTAGTGAACATCGGTTTCATGGGAAAACAAATCTACCATTTGAAGCAGGCTGGAACTTTATTGTGCTATGGAATGGAGGATAGGGTAGGATGCTTTGCCATATTCCAATCATGGGCATACTTTGGACAGAGTCTCCATCAGGAAATCTGGGAGGAAGCAATGCCTTGAATAAACAGCAGGTAGGTAGGCCTTTCACACTTGGAAGGCAAGTAAATTGGACACTTTAGTATATTTTCGTTTTAATTCTTTGCTGGCATTTAGATTTTCTTATACTTTTGTGTCCACCTGTTATTACTGACTTGAAAAAGGTTTCAAAAAGAATAAAGACACTGGAAGTCATCAAAAGTTCCCTCTAAGTTCACCATCCTAACTTACAATTATATCGCCATTCATTCAAGGTTACTAGGTCAGACTCCTGGAATCCATTCTCTAACGGCATTACGGGTCTATCTATAAATGGACTGCAGCATTTCAAGAAGTCAGCTCACCCCCACCTTTTTAAGGGCAATAAGGATGGGCAGTAAATGCTGGCCCAACCAGCAATGTCCACATTTCATAAATGGTTTTAAAAACTGTGATTTTACAATGAGACCTGGACTGTACGTTCAAAAGTCAGAGAAATTCCATTAAGGATCCCTGTTGTTCATTCATTGATCCTCCCATTTAATCCCAAGTATGTGGTGAAGATGTTCATGGAATTTCTCTAGTACTTGCATGATGCACAATCCAGGTCTCACTGCAGAACAGAAGTTTTTGTTTAATCGTTTATGGAATGTTGATATTGCTGGTTTGGTCAGCTTTCATTGCCCATCCCGAATTGCTTTTCAGAAACTGATGATGTGTGCTTTCCTGAACTGATGCAATCATTTGGTGTAGGTGCAACCTACAGAGAGAGTTCCAGGATTTTGACCCAGTGACACTGAAGGAATGCCAACATAGTTCCACGTTAGAGTAATGAGTGGCTTGGAGGGAACTGTTGTTGGCTTGCAGTGGTCTTTATTGTCCAACTCTCGTTGCTGGTAATATTCAGAAAAATGCCCTCAGAATCATATTTGATGGGCTGGATGCTGTGCCTGAATGACTGAAAAGCTTCAGACTGTTTTCTAACTTTCAAATGGCCAGTATGCTATGCCTGGACAAAGAAAATGCTTTGAAGATGCTCTGAATCTCTCCCTGAAGCATGACAGAAATTACATTCATGACACCTCAAAATTTGTGACAACTGTCTGTCAATGTGATGTACACTTGTGTTTTAATAATGAACAGAACATCAGCTGAGGAAAGAAAAGAAGCAAATCTTGCACTCTGAATCACATGACTTTGTGGAACATTTTACCTCATATGTTGTAAGGTTTATGGGTGTGGGTTCAGTCTGTTCAATGACATGGCAGAAGCACACAACATTGAGTAAATGTCACAATCTGAATAAAAGAGCAGCTGATAATGATGATTACTCAGTGATTTTGCTTTGAGATTGGGCCAGCATTTTCTGCCTGTCACAAGTTGACTTGAGAAGGTGAAAGTGAGCTGCCGTCTTGAATTGCTGCAGTCCGTAGGCACACAATTCCATTTGGGATGGAATTCCAGGATTTTGACCCAATAACACTGAAAGAACAGCGATTCAAAGTCAGGATGGTGAATGGCTTGGATGGGAACGAGCTGCCCTTGAACCTCTAGACAGAATGGTTTGCGCTTCGAAAGTGCTGACTCAGGTGCTTTGATCAGTTTCTGAAGTGCATCTTATAATTTGTGCACAATGCTACCATTGAGCATCAGTAGTAGAGGAATTAGATGTTTGTGGATGTGATGCCAATCAAGTGGCCTGCTTTGTCTTGGATGATGTCAAGCTTTTTGAATGTTGTTGGAGCTGCAATTATTGAGCAAAGTGGGAATGTTGCATCACACTGCTGAACTGTGTCTTGTGGAAGATGAACAGGCTATGGGAGTCAGGCAGTGAGTTATTCATTGCAGGAGTCATAGCCTCTGATCTGTTATAACTACTGTTTTTATATGATTAGTCCAATTCAATTTCTGGCCAATGATATCCCCCGGGATTTATTGAGGGATTGAATGGCATTTGTTTTGTTATTGAATGGCAAAGAGTGATGGTTAGTTTAGTTGAGTTGATCGTTGCCTGGCATTTGTGTGGTGGGCATGTTACTAGTCATTTTTCAGCCCGAGCCTGAATACTGTCCAGGTCTCGCTGCATTTGGACGTGGACTGCTTCAGTATCTGAGGAGTTGCAAATGGTGATGAATATTGTACAATCATCAGCAAACATCCCCATTTCTGATCTTATGGAAGGGGAAAGGTGATTGATCTCAGAAACTACTTTGACAAACTCCTACAGAAATGTCCTGGAGCTGTGAAGACGAACTTCCAATATCAACAAACATCTATCTATCTATCTTTGTGCCAGGTATGACTCCCAACAAGTGCTGAACTTTTCCCCCTGATTCCCATTTGACTTCAGTTTTGTTGGGGCTCCTTGATGCCATTCCCAGTCAAATGTAGTAACGATATTAAGGGCTGTCACTCTCACCTTACCTCTGGAATTCCACTGTTTTGTACATGTTTATATCAAGGCTGTAATGAAGTGAGAGGCTGAGTGGCCCTGGCAGAACTCAATTGGCATCAGTAAATAGGTTATTGCTGAGCAGGTGTTGCCTGACAACACTATTGATGACACCTTCCATCACTTTACTGATGACTGTGAGTAGACTTATGAAGCAGTAATTGACTGGATTGGATTTGACCTACCTTTTGTGTTGAGGACACACTTGAGCAGTTTTCCACATTGTTGGCTAAATGTCAGTGTTGTAACTGCTGGAAGAACTTGGTTCGGGAATTGGCAAGTTCAGGACCACAGGTCTTCAGTACTATTGACGATGTTGTCAGGGCCCAGTGCATATAAAGTATTCAGTGAGTCCAACTATTTCTGAATATCACATGGAGTGAGTCAAATTCTCCTTTCTAAGTTTCTGTAACTTAAATTACAGTTGCACCATTGAAAGAAAATGTTCTGATATTATTTTCAACTTATAATTGTGTTTTTTGTAGGATTCTGTGTCTGCACTCCTCGAACAAACAGTTGCAGAGCTGGAGGCAGTGGAGTGGCGACTAGGAAAGAACAGAAATTTGTTGAGTCCAGAAGAGGAAAGGTATAATACCTGAATTAAAACATTCTGCAAGCAATGTACATGTTTGTTGACTCATTTACGTTAAATGTTGTATTTTTAAGCATTTGTTTTCGTGGCAGTTTCCCCTGTGCTCCTCTTCCCATTTCTAAAGGCTTTTGGTTCCATAGGCACCAGCCACCTGCCAGTGCCTCAAGCAAATAATTATTATTCAATAAATCTCAGTAAACATGACGATATCTTGGTATTTGCATATGCAGTTATAGTAGGATCTGTTTGAAACTGATCAAGAATGGGATCCTGATTCAGTTTTGTTTCTCTCCCTTTTTCTTGACACTGTTTCTCACTCCCACCCTGGGGCACTAAACATTCGAATACCTATTGTTTGAATTCAACTAACTAACTTGATTTTGGGAGAATCATGACCAGAGTTACCTAATATAGGCAGTTGACAATTTGTTGGAGCAATTTTCTGCTAGTTTATTGAGAAGCTGCAGTTTAGGTATGATACATTTAATTAATTAGGTAAATAAAATAAATGTACAACCCATAACAGATAAGAATACTTTACTGATACAAGCAGTTCTGTAAAGTGAAGGTAAAGAGGCAGCACACTTCCATGTCCCAAATATTTTGCAGTCTTTTCTGGTAGCCTTTGATAGCAATTGTCTCTGATGTTGCCTCTGGCTGATGTAAGGGAACTCTTGATCTTCATCCAAGAAGGTGGTAGCTTGTCCCCCTTGACCCTTTTGTAACCGTCACTCTCACCTATTCTTGTTGACATCTTATTTTGGGGACTGGCCATCTGTGTCAATCACCTGGCCAAGCTCTCTTGGCCAATATTCATGATGCTAAGTTGACTGTTGTCCTCTTGCTCACCTTCATTGAAGGTTCATTTTAATTCCTCCTTAGAGCAAATCATTATTTTTGAAAACACTTACAATTGGGAATTGTGGTACTTAATAAAACTTATGTTTATGCTTTTAGATGATAAGTTACTACTGTAACACCATTAAATGAGGTCTCATGACACATTGAAATATTTAAAAGCATACAGTTTTAAATGGGCCCCAATTTCCAATACTGGATGCAGACCAAGGATCAAAGCTGAAATCCATTTAGATCAAAAAAGAGTGGACAGTGGTTAGCATATTAGTACTGTGGTGCAGAGAAATGCTGTACCATGTCCTGAAAATGTGTTGACGGTCAATTCTAGGCAGTTAATCTGGAAAGTTTATTAGATGAAAATTGCTTCTTCTGCCCCACTGTGACCTTTCCAGAACCCATTCTCTCTCTTCCCCCCCCCCCCACCTCCCGACTACACCAACCAACCACCTGGTTGCCCTCTTGAACAGACCTGACTACTGTTCCCCTTCTGACCACCTGACTACAATGTGACCTGATCACCCCTGTCCACCAAGTGGACCTGAATACTCAGTCTAGCTATCCCTCCCAATCAACCCACCTAACATGACTAAAAAACACCAAAAGAACTGCAGATGCTGTAAATTGGAAACAAAAACAGAAATTACTGGAAAAGCTCAGCAGGTCTGGCAGCATCTGTGAAGAGAAATCAGAACTAACGTTTCAGGTTTGGAGTTACCCAGGTGATAGACAAGTTTTCATCTAATAAACTTGCCTGAGTAATAACCCAGAATTGACCGTATTGTACTTAATGTGACTAATCGCCTAACCCAATTAACTGTTGACCTGATCCTGTACTACATCTCTCTATCCCCACCATCCCTCCACAGTCCCTCTTGCCCCATTCCATCCCCTCCCTTAAACCCTTAAGTACACACTCTCCAACTTAACAATATCATCCCAACTCCCTGTTTACCTATACTAACAACTAGAATCGACCTAGCGACCCCACCTACTGCTTATAATTTATTTATATTTGTCCCTTGCATTTGCCACATCCATTTTGAATTTTATTTGACGTAACTAATGGCACTGCCAAGCACAGCCAGAGCACATCCAAGAAGGGATGTGGATGCATATCCCAACCAGGAAGTAGATTATTTTTCTATGTGATTGGAAGGAAGAACCAAGGATACAAGAATTGATTCTAAACAGAACAAAGCTATGCTGATTTTTTTTAAACGAGGTTCCTTGCTTACAGACCAAGTGCACCAGTGAAGGAAGATGACAACAAAGAGAAAGAAGTAAGCAAGGAGGGAGAGCAAGAACAAGAAGACAATGAAGAAATACTTTGGGAAAATGAAGACTATGTTGAGAATACCAATGAGCCAACTGATGATCAGTCAGTGCTAGGAACACTTGTTGCAATGAAGGTGAATATTCGTAGCAATTATCTATTTGGCTAACCCTCCATGAATCATTAAAAATATAATTGCTGCCATTTAGAGAGTGCTGCGAGCACAAATATTGTGATGGTAAAAGCATATCAAATATTGGTCATACCTATTAAAATATGTGAATTATTTCACAGAATCATGGGTCACAGAATTTAGGTTAATAAAATTAGTGAATTTTTGGGGCTAATGGAATGAATTTGCGCTGGGAGAAGTAATGAGAAAATGTAAGAAAAATTTGAGTTCTTTGTTGCTGTAATGCTACTGTTGATTTTTGAATCCCTTCTATGTTGCACATTAGTATTTACTACAGTGTTCCAGTGCACAAGCAAAAAAAAATACAAATCACTTGTGTTCTAGTAGTTGAACATTACTATGTGTTGTAATTATTATATTGTTATATTGGTGTAAGTTATAGTTTTGAGTATGTAAAATATCTTCAGTATTTCTGCTTGAATTATGAAGTGCAGTCGGTGTAAATGACCTTTTAAACCCGGATGTTGAATCAAGCGATGTTTTATCCAGTACGGCACAAGAATTGTTTTTTCAGCCATTAAAGAGCTATCACTAAGCATATGAGCAAGCCCATGTGATGAATTTAGAGGCATGAGACGAGTGAGTGTATTCTCTCAAGTCGCTAATGTGAGCCTAATTAATGTCTTGGTCAAAATGTATTTGAAGCAGCATATTGGCACTAAGTTGAAATGTGTTGCTTTAAATGTGACTTACTTTCCCTATAATATGTGGGCATGAAAATAATTTTAAAAATTGCCAATAACATTGCATATTATCACTTTACAGAAATTAATTGGATTATGAACTTATTATTTCCGCAGGTTGATAAAGAAACTAACACAGAGGAGACTGTGACAACTACTTTTGTTGTGCGTCCAAAGGATAGAAGAACTCATACTACTCAACAAAGCCCATTTGTGAGAGGCAGTGCAATTATTCGTTCAAAAACCTTCTCTCCGGGTGCACAGAATCCCTATGTATGCAGGGTAAGAAAGCATTTGACTGGATTTTGTTCTTAACATTGTAAGCATTTCTGTTCAATCTACAACTTACAGGTTCTTCCACTGAATGGATTCCTTCCCTTGTTTTTATTTTTGTTCTCACCTTCCATCTTCTCTCACACACCATTTATCCTGTTAGACCCTGTTCCTGCAAGTATTTATGATGAACATGGTCAGCACATTCAGCTTCTTTTGTTCTGAAAAGTGCCAGTAATGTGAGCTTCTGCTTTGAAGAAAACACAGGATCCATCATTGACAGTCATTTCTTCACCCTGCATGCAGTGTACTTTTCATTTATGGTAGCCTTCTCTTGATCCTTCTTGTGTTATGCTCCTTTCTCGAACATTGCTAGGTTCATTATTCAGCTAATGTATAACTGTGCTTGTACTTGCAAATGTAATAAGGGGGATTAAGGTTGTTTTTTGTACTGTTATGTTCTGAATCCTGCTTTCTTATGTCAACAGTTGGCAAAAAAAAAACAATATTAGAATTTGGCAGCAAGAAAGCCTTCCAACAGAAGTAGTCTTGCCATACATTGCATTTGATATTTGTGACGTGTGAATTCCTTCCTTATTAGTCTTTTTAAAGCAAAGATGACTTTATTTACTTCTTGGGGTGTTCAGTAGGATGCCATTGGGTACGTAGATGGCTGCTAATATCGATCCTCACCCAAAACATTCTGTTGCAAACAGGATCGGACAAAGCAAACGACCGAGTCCTCAACAAGTTTCCTTGGAGTTTCTCTTCTTAGTGTTTTCTCTTGCCTATAATAATGTACTTGCTTTATCAGGGCATTTATTTTGTTTGGTTGTGTCATATATAGCAATAATATTTGAGCTCCTTCAAGTACGTGAAGTTGATGTGAAAGCTTCGAAATGTGTGTACCTGTATATCCATGATATGAATAACAGAATTATTACGACACTAAAGGTGGCAATTTGGCTCAATGTGTCTGCGCCAGCTCTCCAAATCGGCATTGTGACTTAGTGATGTTCTCCTACCTTTTCTCCTAACCTTGAACATGTTTTCTATTCAAATAATTGCGTAATGCTTCCTTGATTTTTCCTATTGTGCTTTCACCCAGGCTGATTTTTATCCATTCCTTTGTTAACCCAACTGTTGTTCTCTTTCTGGGCTCCATCTCCACCTATCCATTAAACCCCTCCCTGAAATGTTAAGTCTGCTTTCTCTCAGCCAGACTTGCTGAGTTTTTCCAGCAATTTCTGATTTTACAGCATCCACCACATTTCTCAGGACGTGTATTTCTGACCCAGACGCTGCTTGTGTGAGAAAGATTTTTCAAAACATTTGTACTTCTGTTGATTACTTTAAATCTATACTCCTTCTGAATCCTTCAAGAGAAAAAAAATTCTGCTTGCTTACTCTATCCAGACCTGTCATGATTTTGCCATCTTCTATTAGATCTCCTCTTTACCTTATCTTCAAGGAGAACGGTCTCAGTCTTTTTAATCTCACAACTGAAGTTTCTCATTCCTAAAAACATTTTTGTAAATCTTCTGTGCACTCTTTCCTAATGTGTTCATTTGCTTCCTATTAGTGCCTCGCTCTGTACACAGTGCTCCAACTGATGTTTAAAGATATCTTGTGTAAGCTCCACATAAACTTGATCTTATAATTTTTGCCCCTGTCATAAAATCCAGGATACCATGTGCTTTATGAACTGCCTTTTCATTGTGACCTGCTCTTTTATTAATGTATAGACATAGACATCAAGGTCTGTCTACTCCTGCACCTCCTGAAGAATTGCACCAATTGTTTTATAGTTTCTGTTCATGTTCTTTCTACCAAAATCTATCCTGTCACATTTATCTATATTGATCGTTATCTGCCCACTCCATCAACATGCCATTTTGAATTCTACAGTTTTCTCCCCACAAGTGTGCAATGCTTCCAAGTTTCATCTCATCTGCTAAATTTCAAATTGTCCCCTGCACACTAAGATCTAGATTATTAGTATTTGATGAAAAGGTAGACTCCCAATACAGACTCCTGGGGAACTCCAGTACAAATTCTTCTTCTAGTCTAAAAAATGTCCTTTGACCATTACATTCTGTTTTCAATTATTTAGCAACATGAATATAAAAGCCTCTGCTCCTTTTTATTTCATGATTAGTAACTTTTCCACAGTCTGTTGTTTGACACTGTTGAATGCCTCTTGATAGCTAATATATACCACATCAATCTCATTACCCTCGTTAACTCTTTCTGTTACCTCTTCAATGAACTCCCAAATTTATTACAAATTCTTTACCCTTTTAAAAATCTCATTTACTACTTCATAATCAACATTCCTTTTTCCATGATGGAATCTTACAGAGGCTTGTACTATGTGGGCCATGATGTGGCAGAATCGCACAAGAAGTCTGGCAAGGCCTAACTCGACATTGGGAGCAATTTGTTGCATCTTTAAACCTAAGTTCTGGATTTTGAGGCGAGGTTCTTGCCGGGTAGTGTAAGTTGCCTATTAGGTCAGATAACTGCTTATTATAACCTTATTAGCCACACGTCCTACCTTATTAATATGCAGCTTCCTATCCTAGGTTCTGCCACAAGTAAATTGGATGCTGAGAATTCTTGACACAAAAGTCAAAGTGGGCACCTGGCAACCTCAGCAAGCCACTGGCTGTAAAGAGCTTTTATGTTCTCACAACGCAATTTGCTTCTCAGAGCACAATCCGTGGACACCAGCTGCACAAACCTCTTGTCTCAGATATTGGCAGCTGATATTTTCCAGGTCTTCAAGATATTCAATGCACCTCTTGAACCACTTGCAGAATGCTTAGGAATTTGAGATCCACATTTCACAGGACTCTGACAGCTAGCATTGAAAGGCAACTTTAAGGATACTTTGCAGACAGGGTCAGGCATCCAGCTCATTTAAGTCAAACTTCTCTTTTGCTGTCATAATACTCACTCACTTAGTGCCTATGTGAATGCTCACAGCATCCTTGTTATGCCTATTAATGTAGTCATACAAACAGGCAGTTTGCCTCGACTGTCAACAGCCCTCAGTTAAGAGGTTGTATGTTTTACTGTTTGGCAGCATACTAAGTTAATCTCACATTTGTACAACATGCACAGTTTATTTGGTAGATAAACTGCTTGCAGAAAGCAAACAGCAATGTCTCAAGATCTGAAGGGAGTACTCCTCACTGAAGTTCGCGGAGGCACCCATTAGTCAGGGGATCCCGGCACAGTAAGTCAAGGGTAGTTTCCAATACCAGTCCAGGGACTTGGTCACAATTAGGCATTCGGTTGGGTGTTTTTGGTCAGGCATCTGCGTGTCTGCATAGACGCCAGTCAAGTCGGGGATATGTACAGTCATCAGGGGACTGGATACCTCTTGTCCAAGCTATCCAATTTGGGCTTTCAAAGGGATGGACCACAGACACCCAATCGGGTCTATCCAGAGAAACTAGGGGAAAGAGTAGCTACTGCAGAAAGGTGATTTGAGACCTATTCATGGGGTTGGGATGTGACAATTGTAAGTGGGGGGTGGGAAAGCTATATTTGTAAGGAGGAGAAACAATAAATCAGAAGTTTATTGACAAAAGAAATGAATATGAAATAGAATAAACCAAACAATCTGCTTAAAGTACCAATTCAAAAATTCTTAAATGCAGAGTGACAACATAATCCCAATATTTCCAAAACATTCCAGTATAAATTGAAAAGTGGCAAATAGCGTTTCTATAATACCCAAAATGCACCCGGGTACAATACCTGAACACAACTCATACAGTACCCCTGTCGTAGCCCCTGTATCTAACACACATTAATAGATTTAAGTCACTTGTGACTTCAACTTTTAGACTGCTTAACTGTATTCAGCTTTAAGTTAGCTTTTTTTGTTCTAGCCCAATATTTCTGATCTGAAACTAACATAAGCACTTCACCCTAAAGTAATCTAGTTCACTATATATCCTTTCCTTTTCAGGAGCACTGTTCTATATTGCTATCCTATCCAAAGGACTTCACAGGACTGCCCACTAAAAGCAAAAACTGAAACACAACAGTCTTCCTCTCTAAGCAATAGATGTTTCCCTTAAGCTTAAAACAACCAAATTCCAGAAGTCTCCAACAAATCTTGAGGCTCCATTGTTTGACCTCCTGGGTCACAGAAAAATCTAACATCAATACATGACAATAGACAATAGCTGCAGGAGTAGGCCATTCTGCCCTTCGAGCCAGCACCACCATTCATTATGATCATGGCTGATCATCCTCAATCAGTATCTTGTTCCTGCCTTATCCGCATAACCCTTGATTCCATTATCCTTAAGAGCTCTATCCAACTCTTTCTTCATGTTCATTAGTGCTGCTCACAAACTATTCGCTCTGAAGTCAGGCATCAAAAACTGATGTGAGTTAAATCATCATGGCTACAGAATAACTTGCATGCTAATTATTAATTTCAGATATATATTAATATATTCAAAATCTCACAGTTTACATCACAGTATATTCATAATATTTTCTTCTGTCTGACCATGAACATCTATCCTTAGCAAATCAGCTCCATTTCGCACTTAAATGAATTTCATTGCTGAGCACATTTTATGTTGAACTTTTGTTTCTGCATCCACTTGTTTTTCTCTAGAGTCTTCTCCATTTCACATGGCAAACCTTTTTATCTATCTCTTGTATTCTCAAGCTAGCCTTTTCCCTCTTTCTAGATCTTTCCATTAAGAATTGTTTGCATGAGATACATGGAATATACTTTCCAGTCCTACTTTGATCACCTCATTCACCACTCTTTCTTTTCCAGTGAGCTAATACTGTGTTATTGCCATTTCCTAATCTCACACGCATCAGGCCAATTGCATAGAATTTTTCCTTTCAGCTTTCTCTAAAAAGAGAGATCCCAGCCTTGCCAGGCCATTCACGCAATGAAATGTCTTAATTCCTGAAACCATTCATGTTAGTTTTGTCAACACGTTCTCCAGTGTTTTCACGTTGGTTCTTGTTTTAGAAATAATATTTTATCCTTGAATTTTTCCTTGAATTTGCTCTATTTACTTACAGGAATTTGTGCACTATTTTTACATCCCTTTTAGAAATGTGTTCTTTATCTTCTGTTGCCTTTCTTCATTCTTCTCGCCAAAATTATTGCTTTACATTTCTCTGCATTATATTTAATCTGCTACTTGTCCAGACCACTAGTCTGTGTTCTCTCAAAGTTGATCACTATTCTCACCACAGTCCATCATACTTCCGTGTTTTGTGTTGTCTTCAGATTTTGGTATTTTGCCCTGCACATCGAAGTCTAGGGTTATTAATACCTACCAAGGAAAGCAGCAGTCATAATATCAACTGTGGGCAACTGTATACAATCATACTGTCCAAAAAAAAAACAATATTTTTGTCACTACATTCTGTTCTTAAAGACATAGAGATGTACAGCACAGAAACAGACCCTTCGGTCAAACTCGTCCAAGCCGTCCACATACCCCAAACTAATCTAGTCCCACTTGCCAGCTCCCGGCTGATCTCCCTCCAAACCCTTCCCGTTCATATACCCATCCAGATTCCTTTTAACTGTTGCAATTGTACTAACCTCCACCACTTCCTCTGGCAGCTCATTCCATACACGTACCACCCTCTGCGAGAAAAAGTTGCTCCTTGGGTCTCTTTTACCTCTTTCCTCTCTCACCCTGAACCTATGCCCTCTAGTTCTGGATTCCCCCACTCCAGGGAAAAGACTTTCTGTATTTATCCTATCCATGCTCATCATGATTTTATAAATCTCTATAAGGTTCTTGTCACTTAACCTAGCTTGTATCTCTGCTGCCTGTTTTTTATTCCATGGGTTTCAACTTTACTGACAAGCATTTTATGTGGCAATTTATCAAATGCCCTTTTTTTTTCACTATATCAATTATGTAATTCTCATTCACTTTCTCTGTCACTACAACGAAAACCTCAAAGTAGTTAAACGTTATTTGCCATTAAGAAATCTGTGCTTCTACATTAATTAATCCATATTTGTCTAGGTGACTGTTAATTGTGCCTGGATTATCATTTCTAGAATCTTTCTCACCACATGGAGCTGGCAACTGATTGCTGGGTTTATCCTTGCACCTGTTTTTGAAAAAGAGTGCAATATTTGTAACACCAGCACTGTTGGAAATACATTGGAAGGAAGATTGGAAGACTGTGGGCAAACTTTGGCTGGACACTTGAGTGTTCTGGATTCACAATGAATTTAAAAAGCTGAAATCATAACCTCTGCATCCATTTTCTTTTATTGTCCTTTCATAGTTATTTTTTCTCTCTCCCTTTTTTATTTGCTTTTAGTTGGTAGCTATTCAGGATCTTTCATTCACAATCTTTTAGGTGCATCTTTTCCTTTTTTACTTGATCCATTACTTTTCCTTTCAGCCACGCAACATGAAACATTTTTTTAATCTCCTGCCCCAACACTCTAACATTGACCCTTCCAATTTGTTTTTCTTCCTACCCTTTCAGATTTTGCAGATAAAAGAAACCTATGATATTTTGAATTTGTGTCATTGAAATGTTGAGATTTTTTTCTCTCTACTGGTGCCGCAAGACCTGCTAAGTATTTCCAACATTTTTGTTTTTTTTTTAATTTTACTGTAATTGGTTTAGGTTTATAGAAATAACATCAGTTATTAAAATTGTAATTTGTCAGAATTGCTGTTTTGGTGTTTGTACATTCCTAGAATAACAAGTGCACAGGTTCCTGACCTACTCTGAATTCTAACCATTTGTACAGACAACATGCCTGTTGAGAGGTGAATCTTAGTAGCATCAACCCTGATGAGCGTCTTCATGAATTAAGTTTTCTAATTTATTTTTGTGGTTTTTGCAAGCACTGAACGAGTGTTAGGCCCAGTCATCCTCCCAATGAGCACTCATTGGATGGTCGGGAGCCATAAAATAATGATTGCTCTGAGATTTGGAAGCAATTGGCCCATGCATTTTCACATGTAACCAACGTTTTGGTTTTTTGTTTCTGTGCTTACTCCAATAGCAATAATCTTTGAAAAGGTATGTTAATAAATGTATTTGTGATTTGGATTCACCCACAGCTTCCAACCTCATAGTCCGGGAACCCCGCACTGCCCAGTTCTACCTCCTTCCCAAGATCCACAAGCCTGACCACCCTGGCCGACCCATTGTCTCAGCATGTACCTACCCCACTGAACTCATCTCTACCTACCTCGACACTGTCCTATCCCCCCTAGTCCAGGAACTCCCCACATACATTCGAGACACCACCCATGCCCTCCACCTCCTCCAAGACTTCCGTTTCCCCGGCCCCCAACGCCTCATCTTCACCATGGATATCCAATCCCTCTACACCTCCATCCGCCATGACCAGGGCCTCCAAGCCCTCCGTTTTTTCCTCTCCAGACGTCCCCAACAGTACCCTTCCACCGACACACTCATTCGTTTGGCCGAACTGGTCCTCACCCTTAACAATTTCTCCTTTGAATCCTCCCACTTCCTACAGACCAAAGGGGTAGCCATGGGCACACGTATGGGCCCCAGCTATGCCTGTCTCTTTGTTGGCTACGTTGAGTAGTTGATCTTCCGTAATTACACCGGCACCACTCCCCACCTCTTCCTCCGCTACATTGATGACTGCATTGGCGCCACCTCGTGCTCCCGCGAGGAGGTTGAGCAATTCATCAACTTCACCAACACATTCCACCCTGACCTTAAATTTACCTGGACCATCTCTGACACCTCCCTCCCCTTCCTGGACCTCTCCATCTCCATTAATGACGACCGACTTGACACTGTACAACCTGCGCCCACACCTCCTCCCTCACCTCTATCCAAGGTCCTAAAGGAGCCTTTCACATTCATCAAAGTTTTACTTGCACATCCACTAATATCATTTATTGTATCCGTTGCTCCCGATGCGGTCTCCTCTACATTGGGGAGACTGGGCGCCTCCTAGCAGAGCGCTTTAGGGAACATCTCCGGGACACCCGCACCAACCAACCACATCGCCCCGTGGCCCAACATTTCTACTCCCCCTCCCACTCTGCCGAGGACATGGAGGTCCTGGGCCTCCTTCACCGCCGCTCCCTCACCACCAGACGCCTGGAGGAAGAACGCCTCATCTTCCGCCTCGGAAGCCTTCAACCCCAGGGCATCAATGTGGACTTCAACAGTTTCCTCATTTCCCCTTCCCCCACCTCACTCTAGTTTCAAACTTCCAGCTCAGCACTGTCCCCATGACTTGTCCAGACTTGCCCTGCCTGCCTATCTCCTTTTCCACCTATCCACTCCGCCCTCTACTCCCTGACCTATCACCTTCATCCCCTCCCCCACTCACCCATTGTACTCTATGCTACTTTCTCCCCATCCCCACCCTCCTCTAGCTTATCTCTCCACGCTTCAGGCTCACTACCTTTATTTCTGATGAAGGGCTTTTGCCCGAAACATCGATTTCGGAGCTTCTTGGATTTTGCCTGAACTGCTGTGCTCTTCCACCACCACTAATGGTTTCCAGCATCTGCAGTCATTGTTTTTACCTCTTTGTTTTAAACTGTTGGTAAATTGCAATTCTTAAAATTTAGATTGCTATTTTGTTTGTGCAAAAGTAACTAGAGAGAGCATAGAGTAGAGTTTGGAAAGGAGCTTCCATAGAGTGAGACATTGTTGCTTCTACTGCAGAAAGATCATTTGTAAAGTTTCTATATTTTAAATGCTGACCATGAAAGAAATATACTAAAATGTTTGGTCCAGTGGAATTCTATATGTAGATCAAGAATGAGTTTGACTGTCCTTTGCCTGCCCTATTTTGGTGATATGGAGTCTGTGAAGATTTATTTGTTGAATGTTGCTAATAATCAAATAACAATTATTTTCTTTTTCAGTTAAATCGAAGTGATAGTGACAGCTCAACATTATCCAAAAGGCAGCCCTTTGTTCGGAATGCGATGGAGCGACGCAGTTTGCGAATGAAAATGGTGAGGGTGATAAAGAAGAGCATAGAGGGAAGAAAGCCATTGCCAATTTTAAACATCTTCAATATGCTAACCAGTTTAACTTCAAAATAAATTCACTGTAGTTAAGGAATTTCATTTTTCATTTCAGTATCATGTATTTGTACGTTAAAATAACTGATATACTAGGAATGTTCATGTTAAGCAACCTGTGCTGAGAAAGATAGAGTTAGTAGGCACAGTTTAATGGACCAATCACAGGTAGAAAAGCAGAGGGGTCGACCTGTAAATTAGGTCTCAGTGTCATTGGTACTATCCAGTGGTTTGCACTGCACTGCAGTTTTATGGATCTAGATTAGAGTGGTGCTGGAAAAGCACAACAGGTCAGGCAGCATCCGAGGAGCAGGAAAGTTGACGTTTCGGGCAAAAGCCCTTTATCAATGTCAATTTTCCTGCTCCTCGGATGCTGCCTGACCTGCTGTGCTTTTCCAGCACCACTCTAATCTGGACTCTGGTTTCCAGCTTCTGCAGTCCTCACTTTTGCCTTCAGTTTTATGTATGGTGGGGGAGACAATAAGTGGACAATTATTTCTCACCCAAGGGCTTCACTCTGTTGCCATTCCAATTTAATGGGTGGCAAGAGAGATCTTTATCCATTGTGCATTCCCAAAAGCCCTATGGCCAATTGGCCACTGAATGAGGAAAGGTCCCTCCATCTTAGGCTCCTTCTAATAGTCAGATGTGCTCCCCAAACAAAAACAGTTTCATCTTCCCATAACTACCATCACTTTCTATTCCCACAACTCCCATCACTTCCTGCTGTGTCCAACATGACCCACAACACCCTCACATTGGCCTGCCATCCTGGCCTCTGTGGGATCCTTGTATTTATCTTGAATTTGTTCATTCATGGTTGTTCTTCTTCCCAGAACTCCTGTAATAGCGATAAAGCCCACTGGTAGTACTTAGCTGCTGACCTATAATTGGGTGAAACTGTATCTGCAGATGTACAAAATCATTCTTTATACTAATTAAAGGGTCTTCTGAACAATTGTAGTCGATTGAGCTGCCCAAATGAAAACATATACAACACTAACACTTATGCTAGAGTGCAGGCATTCTGATCTCCCATGTGTAGTCCATTGCATTTTTTGCAGTCAATAACCTTTGAACTGAACCTGATGCATTTTACACAACAAACACACACTGTTGCCACTATATGGCAGAAGCAAACTTAGTGAATGTTATGTTTGGTGATTTGAGTGCTGATCAAGCATGCTGTTTTGTCCTGGATTTTGTTGACTTCTTCCTTGAGTGCTGTTTGAAGAACCCAGGCATGTAAGAGTATATTCCATCACATAGTTGACTTATGTCCTGTAAATGGACTTTAGAAAATCAAAAAGTGAGTTGTGAGTGGGTTGAGTTCCCAACTTCTGACCTGATTGTTTAGCTGTGGTAGTTACATGGCTGATCCAGTTAACTTCTTGGCTTCTGGTGATCAATGGTAAAAAGTATTGATGGTTGGAGATTTAGCAATGGTGATGCCATTGAATATCACTGGGAGATAATTAAGTTCTCTATTTTTAGAGATATTCATTACCTTGGCACTCAGGTTAATGTGACTTATTTGCCTAAGCTTAAATGCTTATGGTTTTCTGCATATGGGCAACTATTTCTTCAGTAGCTGAAGAGTCACAATTGATACTGCACCCTGTGTAGTCATCAATTGAATATTTACATTTCTGATCTTATGACGAAGGGAAGGTTATTGATGAAGTGGCTGAAGATGGTTTAGACCAGGAAATTACCAAGAGAACATGTATTGCAGTGATGTCCTAGGGCTGAAGTGATTGCACTGCAACAACCACAACTATCTTCTTGGCTATGATTCCAACTATTAGTGAGTGTTCCTGCTGATTCTTATTGATTTCAGTTTTGTTAGGGCTTCTTCTGACCCCAAACCTCTGACTGGAAATCTATGACCAGTGGTGTTCCTCAGAGATCAATGCTGGGACTCCTGTTGTTTGTAATGAGTGATTTGGAGAAAGACCCAGGTGGCCTAATTAATAAGTTTGTAAATGATACAAAGATTGGGAGCTGCGGATAGTGAGGAGGATAGCCAGAAGATACAGCGGGAAACAGGCTAGAGACTTGGGCGGAGAAATGGCATATTGTGTTTAATCCAGACAAATGTGAGGTGATGCATTTTGAAAGATCTAATGCAGGGGGGAAGTAAATGGCAGAATCCTTAGTAGCATCAAAATACAGAGAGATCTACGCATACAAGTCCATAGTTCCCTAAGTGTGGCAACGCAAGTGAATAAGTTGGTCAAGAAGGCATATAACATGTTTGCCTTCATTGGTCGGGGCATAGAGTATAAAAATTGGCGAATCATGTTATAGTTATATAGAATTTTTAGTAAAGCCACACTTGGAATATTATGTACAGTTCTGGTTGCCATAGCACTGAAAGAGTGGAGGTTTTGGAGAGGGCACAGAAATGTTATATCAGGATGTTGTCTGATTTGCAGAGTATTAGCTATGAAGAGATTTGATTTGATTTGATTTGTTTTCACTTCAATATCAAAAATTGAGGGGAAACTTAAAAGAAGTTTACAAAATTATCAGAAGCATTATGGGTAGTCAGAATCTTTTTCCCAGGTTAGAAATGTCAATTACTAGGTAAAAGGGGTATCTTTAAAGGAGATGTAAGAGGCAAGTTTTTTACACCAAGGTTGTAAGTACCTGAAGTGCGCTGCTGGAGGAAATGGTGGAGGCAGAACAATAGAAACATCTAAGAGGCATTTTGATAGATATATGAATAGGCAGGGCAAGGAGGGATACAGACCGCATACAGGAAAAAGCATTTGAGTTTAGAAAGGAATCATGCATCCATGCAGTCTTAGTGTACCAAAGGGCCTGTTCCTGTGCTGTACTCTTCTTTGTTCTACTTGGTCCGTTAATGCTTGATGTCAAAGGCAGTCATTCAATTCATACTTCACTTAAGTTCAGCTCCTTTGTCCATGTTTGTACCAATGTTGTGATGAGATCTGGAGCTGAGTGGTCCTGGTAGAACCCGAAGTGAGCATTAGTGAACACATAATTACTATGTAAGTATTGCACAATAGCAAGGTCGGCAACACCTCCTATTGAATAAAAGCATAATATTGTGGATGCTGGAGATCTCAAGGAAAACAAAAAGTGCTGGAGAAATTCAGGAGATCTGGCAACATCTATAGAGAGAGGAGCAAAGTTAATGTTTTCAATCAATATGACTATTTCTTTTGGACTTCGTTTCACTCTCCATACATGCTACCAGACATGCTGAATCTCTCCAGCACTTTGTTTTCATGATGCCTTCTATCACTTTGATGATTGGAAGTTGATTGATAGGGCAATAATTAGCTGGATTTGATCTGTCATTTCTTTAGACAGGACATAACTGCAATTTTCCACATTGCAGGATGGATGGCAGTGTTGCAGCTGCACTGGAAAAGCTTAGCTGGGCTGTGGTTTGTTCTGAAACTCAAGTCTTCAGTACGACTGGTGGCATGTTGTGCGGACCCGGTGCCTTCAACCATCCGTACGTGAATGTACCTACTAGAGAAGGTGCAAAACCTGACCTATTCTTGGGAAATAAGGCAGGGCAGGTGACTGAGGTGTCAATGGGGCCAGCAACCATAATTCTATGAGTTTCAAAATAGTGATGGAAAAGGATAGACTGGATCTAAAAGTCGAAGTTCTAAACTGGAGAAAAGTTCATTTTGACAGCATTAGGCAAGAACTTTCAAAAGCTGATTGGGAGCAGGTGTTTGCAGGTAAAGTGATGACTGGAAATTGGGAAGTCTTCAAAAATGAGATGAGAGTCCAGAGACAGTATATTCCTATTAAGATGAAAGGAAAAGCTGGTAGGTATAGGGAATGCTGGATGACTAGAGAAATCGAGGTTTTGGTTAAGAAAAAAAGGGAGGATATGACAGATATAGACAGGATAGATTGAGTGAATCCTTTAGAGTATAAAGGCAATAGGAGTATACTTAAGAAAGTAAGGGGACATGAGATAGCTTTGGCAAATAGAGTTAAGGAGAATCTAAAGGGTTTTATGAATACATTAAGGACAAAAGGGTAATTAGGGAGAGAATAGGCCCCCTCAAAGCAAGACAGCCTATTTGTGGAACCGCAGGAGATGGGGGAGATACTAAATGAGTATTTTGCATCAGTATTTACTATGGAGAAGGACATGGAAGATTTACAAAGTGAGGAAAAAGGCATTTGGATGGTTATATGAATAGGAAAGCTTTGGAGGGATATGGGCCGGGTGCTGGCAGGTGGGACAAGATTGGGTTGTGATATCTAGTCTGCATGGACGGGTTGGACCCAAGGATCTTAGATCTAAGAGTTGGACTGAAGGGTCTGTTTCCATGCTGTACATCTCTATGACTCTGTGAACATTGATTACATTTTTTATCAGTCTGATGAATGTCCTGATAAAGGAAGTGGTGAAGGCTGGTACGATGACAACATTTAAAGGCATCTGGATGGGCATATGAATAGGAAGGGTTTAGAAGAGATATGGGCCAAGTGCTGGCAAATGGGACTAGATTTCTTTTAGGCTATCTGGTTGGTACGGATGATTTGGACTTAAAGGTTTCTCTGCTGTATATCTCTATGACTGTGACTCCATTAATAATGGGCAGATTTGTTCATAGTCAGTAAATTGTGAGGATGATTTCATGCAGGCACTTTCCCCTTGCTTCAAGTCCAATATGACAGGTAACTCTTTCAATTCTCAGCCAACAGTCATATCACTGAGCCACTGTGAGTGTAAGACATTAAAACTCCTACCCTACCAATTAAACATTCTGTATCCTTTCGACTCTCATTATTTCTTTCAAATGGTGTACGACCTCAGAGAGGACAATGGATGATGACTAACAGCCCAGGTATTATTACCCATGTTTGACCTGATGTCAGATACTTCATGGGATCTGGACACTTGGAAAAACTACCTTTCAACTCTACCGCACCTCTGATGGAACTGTTATATCAGTGGAATGTGCCCCGTGCAGGGATGGCGATGTAGAGCTTTTGAACGTTGACTGAAAGGTCCGAATTGCTGGGATCGTCTGTATCTCACTGTTGCTTCACTGGTCTGCAGGACAGCTATCATAATTTTGGCAGAAGCATTTCCATGTTAGTAAGGAGGATTCTACTTTTATTTTTCTTTCTTTTATGTTATGGGGTACACTTGAGTGGTTTATGTAATCATTTCAGAGGACAGTTTAGAGTTAACCAAATTGCTGTGGTCCTAAAGTCACATGTAACCTACACTGTGTAAGGGAGCCATGTTGTGGAGGTGTTAGTGTTGGACCGCGGTGGACAAAATTAGAAGTCTCCAGGTCAAAGTCCAATAGTTTTATTTGAAATCACAAGCTTTCGGAATGCCGCTGACGAAGGAGCAGCACTCCAAACACTTGTGATTTCACTTCAGTCTGTTGCATTATAACCTGGTGCCGTGTGACTTCTGACTGTGTGAGAAAGGCAGATTTCATTCCTTAGAGGGCACTTGTGAATCAGGTGTGTTTCTATGAAAATTTATGCTAGCTTCCTCATCTCTAAAGAATTTCATTAGTTGGTGGAATACAAATTCCATCAGCTGTTATTAAATTCCCATTTGGTAGCATTTGAACTCCTGTTCCAAATTATTTATTTGGGCCCTCTCAATTGCTAGTCCTAAAACTGTTACGTGACTGTCCCTTTGGGGAAGGTTTAAGCTGGATTTGCAGGAGCGTGGCACCCTAAGATGGAGCTTATTTTAAAACTAGTAAAAGGAAGTAGAAGAATAGTAATCAAAAAAAAGAAGACAAACTAGGCTTGGCAAGCATCCAGTAGAATCAAAATAGAGTGTAATATTGAAAAGGCTGAACTGAAGATAATGCATATAACACTTGCAAACAGGTCAATGACTCAAATGTACAAGTTAAGATAAGATAAATCGATATGATTTAATTGCCATCACATAGACATGGTTGCAGGGTGACTGAGATTGGGAATTGAACATGCAAGCATATTCTAGATTTAAAACAAATATACAAGAAGGAGAATAAGGTAGGCCGGCAAGCCTAATAAGGGATGACATCAGGGATACACTAGTAAGTGTGAGAATCAGGATGTAGAATCATTTTTGGTAGAACTGGGAAGCAGCAAGGGAAACATATACTGATGGAAATTGTTTAGAGAATGCTCTACTATGGTAGTAGTGTTGAACATTTAAGAAATTAGGAAATTGGGGACTTAATGAAGTAACAGTGAATGACTTTGCATGTTGACTGGGCTAACCAAGTCAGCATTAATACTATGAGGGGTGAATTTCTGTTTATGAGTTGGTTTTGTGGAACAATAAGTTGAGCCAATTAGGGATTGGGTGAATTTGGATTTTGTGTTATGCAATGAGAAGACAAATAAATAACTATGTTGTAAAGGAACCATTAGGAAATACAGGTCATTCTGTTATAATGCACATTTCGTTAGTGCAACTTTGTTATAATGCGATTGAAGAATTGGGGACTGTTTCGAAAGTGCGAACTTTTAAAGCGATTCTGGCCCCATTAGTTTAAATGGTGCTGCTATTAAGTGATTTTGTTATAACACAGGGTTGCATGAGAACAGAACTACCATGTTATAGCAGAACCGATGATAATGGTTATAATATGACTGCGCTTTAACTGACATTTGAATGTGACAGTTCATTCTGTCGGAATTCGGCACAACTGGAAGCGGCAGATTCAAACCACTATAAATGCCGAAGGAAACATCACAGAAGCGCTTCACAGGAGGCTCCCAAGCACTAAGGATGTCACCTAGACAGGGGACGAAACGTCTGCAACACAAATTCCCAGCTCGGCGAACAGAACCACAACAGGGTAACCAAGAGACTTGTGTAACAATAGTTGGAAGACATCAGTTAAAAATCACTCAACACCAGGTTATAGTCCAACAGGTTTAATTGGAAGCACACTTAGCTTTTGGAGCGACGTTCCTTCATCAGGTGATCACCAGCATCTCCAAATAGAAGATATCAGTGTGAGTATAGAGGTAGTAATTGAAAAATTAGCTGGATTAAGGGTTGGTAAATTTCTTAGACTACATGAACTTCGTTCCGTGGTATTATTCCAGGAAGTAGCAATAGAGATAGTAGATGCATTGATGGTTATGTTTCATAATTCTATATTTTCTAGGAAGGTTTCTACTGGCTGGAAAGTAATTCCACTGTTCAAGAAGACGGAGAGAGAGAGAGAGAGAGAGAGCGGAGAACCTGTAACTTTAACATCCAAAGCCGGGAAAATGTTAGATTCTTTTGTAAAGGACTGTTGACAATATATATAAATGATTTGAATGTGAGGACCAATTATAATATGTCCAATTTTTGTTGATGACACCAAACTGAGAATGCATGCAAGACAGGCTAAATGAATGGAGCAGAAGATTGCAGATTGAAAATATTGTTAGTAAGTGTGAAATTATCAGTGAAAGGGGAGTGGCCACTTCTTCCATACTTATAATACTAGTAAGTTTACATTTAGTTTAATACTTTGTATACCTCAGCATTTCACCTGATATAAACAAATAGTTTAATTCTGTCATTCTTTGACAACACAGAAGGGTATTATTGGATTTGTTGGCTTCCAGTTTATAAGTGCATATAAGTTGTAAGTCATTAGATTTCCCACTCAAAGAAATTCATGATGTAAATTTTGTATTTTCCAGCCTTCAATCAGAAGGGTAGGATCAGAAAGGCTGATGCGAACCTCTTTGGATTTGGAATTGGATCTACAGGCATCAAGGACCAGGCAGCGCAGGCTAACACAGGAACTCGATACCTTGAGGGACCTGAGACGACAAATTGATGAGGCCAAAGCCAGAGGAGAGACAGAACTGCCTCAGTGGGTGAAAGAGGATGAGAGGTTTCAAACCTTGTTGAAGCAAGTTGAAAAACAGGTAGTGTATTAATGTTATTAATTTTCAGTTGTGCATAGTAGTTAGGTGAGAGCAATGACCCAGATGATGCGTACTGCTTAATTTTCTTAATTGAAAGTTAAGAGTTGCAACTACAACCTCTCATTGATTATGAAGGAATCCTTAACTTTCTTTGGCCTATGAATCAGGAGGTAACAATATTTTGTTGAGTTGGTGGACCAATTGCCTGCAAGATTGCCATAATCATTTTAGAGTCATAGAATCGCAGAGCTGTACAGCATGAAAACAGACCCTTCAGTCCAACTCTTCCATACTGACCAGTTATCCTAAACTAACCAAATTCCATTGCTAGCACTTGGCCCCATATCCCTCTAAACGCTTCTTATTCACATTCCCATCCAGATGCCTTTTAAATGTAATTCTGCCAGCTTCCAAAACTTCCTCTCGCAGCTCGTTCCATACACGCACTATCCTCTGCGTGAAAAAGTTGCCCCTAAGGTCTTTTTTAAATATCTCCCCTCACCATAAACCTATGCCGTCTGGTTTTGGACTCTGCTACTCTGGAGAAAGACTTTGGCTTTTCAACCTATCTGAACCCTTCATGATTTTATAAACATCTACAAGGTCACTCTCATTTGGGGAAACAACCACAGTCGATTCAGCCTCTTCCTGTAGCTCAAACTCTCCAACTCTGGTAACATCCTTGTAAATCTTTTCTGAACTCTTTCAAGTTTCACAATAGCCTTCCTGTAGCAGGGAAACCAGCATTAAACACAGTATTCCAACAGTGGCCCTACCAATATCCTGTACAACCGCAATATGACCTCCGAACTCGTATACTGAATGCACTGACCAATAAAGGCAAGTATACCAAATGCCTTCTTCACTATCCTGTCTGCCTGTCATTTCAAGGAACTGTGAACGTGCACTCCAAGGTCTCTGTGTTCAGCAGCACTTCCCAGGACTTTACCATTATGTGTATAAGTCCTGCCCTGATTTGACTTTCCAAAATGCAGCACCTCACTTATCTAAATTAAATTCCATCTGCTACTCCTTGGCCCACCGACCCATCTGATCCTGTTGCATTTTCAGAGCTCAATGACATTTTAGAACATTATTTTTTAGACCGCAAAGGTTCTTTCTCGGTCATGTAATAGGAAATTACTTGATGACTCTTTTTTAATCATAAGTTTTAGATCATATGCAGTGTGGAAACGGGCCATTCAGACCAAAAGGTTCATACCGACCCTCCGAAGAGTAATCCACCCAGACCCATTTCCCTCTGACTAATGGACCGAACATTATGGGCAGTTTAGTATGGCCAATTCACCCTAACCAAACTGGGTTGGTGTACTTTTCTATTGTGATTTGTGTTATTTAGCAAGAACCCCTATTAGCAGAAATGTGGTATTGCAGAGCCAAAATACTTGCAAGATGGGCATGGCTTCATTATTTTAGCAATGTAAGATTGTAAAGCAGTACTTACTTCATTTTATTTCATAATAGATGAAAAATATACTGTTTGGTGTTATAAAAAGTTATATTAGATATTTTAAATTTTTCATGTATAATTCTGAAAGTTGTAAGGAGCTCCTTTTCATTGCTATTTCAGAATTGTAATTTTGCATCCTGTATCATAGATTTTAAAAATTTGTAAAACAAGGCTTTGCTCAGTTTACTTCTTTGCATTTCTTTCATGTGCCTATGTCTGTTTGAATTAATATTGTATGTCCTGAGGCCACTATTATGTTGTGGGAGTTGTGTATCAGTCCCCTGACAGAGGCAGTTAAGGGATAGAACATATAAATTCTGGGATTAGACCACCATGTACTCTGTAGCAAAAGCAATGTTTATTAATAGGAGATTTTAACGTACATTTGATTGTGATAAGTTTCTTGAGTATGTTTTGGGTAGTTTCCTAAATAACATTCCTAGAACCATCAATGCAAAGCTTATATAATGGATAAAGGTAGCTAAGGATTTTGCTGTAATCTTGGGAGGTGCTGAAAATATAATATGCCTGGATCCAGCAGAGGTGGAGAGAGGAGAAACAAAGCCATCATTAAATATGCATATTTTCAAATGCAGCTCATCAATACTAATGAATCATGATGTTTCAAAGGCTGTTACTTTATTGCCTGGATCTTTTTCAAACTAATGCTCAAGTATGAAAAATAAAATAGTCGCTTGCCGAGTAAGGTTTGCTGGGAGAGTGCGGGTGAGTGAACGTTGTGAGCTGGCAATACAGAAAGTGTCCATTTAACATAGTATTACTTGAATTGTTTCCCTTTAAATCATAAATATAGTAATGACAATATATCTATTTAATGTTGCCAGTTCTACTTTATCATTTTTGTCACAGAGTTGCTCCTCTGTGGTCTGTATGTGCACAGGACCTTTCCCTCAATGATTTTGCTTTCACCCTCTATTCTCCCTGTCTCCCGGACTCTGTCCTTACCTTAGTGCCTGGGGTCTTCTTCAGCTGCTCCCTTCTTCCTCTTAACTCCTGAATTTGCGCTGAACTTCTAGGCTGCAACTAATGATAAAAGTACATCAATGTCAATGGTCCTGCAACTTCAAGTCTCCTTGCACTGAACAACTTCTGCCGTTATGTGGAACCTGGTCAACCTAAAACAAGGCTCTTCAATCTTGTGTGAGGGTCCACATTCAGTTTTTTTCGCCCAGTGGATCAGTGAGCACATTTCAGATTTTGTAAGTAAATATAGTTCCTTCTGTAAATGTTTAGCAAAAGAGGGACAGTAAATTTTCAATATATTTCTCTTAGCTCCTCCCCCACAAACAAAACCCTGCATAGGTAATTGCTTCATTGAAGCCTGTCTCCAGGCAACCTGTTTCCTGCTTAATCCAACCAGGTGAGGAGGGGTGATTGGCTTCCCTCTTTTTGTTAAATCCCTCCTGGCTGGTCGCAACTAATATTTTATTTGTTTTTTTTGCATATAGTTATACTTCCATTAAACTTAGTTACCAGATCAAAAATGAAGGAAAGATGACTCCATCATACACCTGAGTGAACAAGAGTAGAATTTTATTACCTATATATAGAAAAAAAACATGATATTTAATTCCAAACACAGGTAATAAGCTCAAAACAAAGAAGGACGGAGAACAAAGATGCCTATGTCGACAGGAAGGTTTGCATTTTAAAGTTTTCAGGAGTACTTGATGCTGCATGAGTGGAATCAAAGTCTCATGGTGTCTTGTTTCTTCAGGAGTGGTAAAGCTTGCAGATAATCTGTCTTTTTGGTGAATGGTAGTTTTTGCAAGCTTTTCACTAGCATTGGTTTCTGAGATTGAGAAATTATGAACTTTCAATATCATTGTCGTTGTCAGTCTACAATCAACTGGCTTTCTCTCTCCATTGTTCAAAGGCTGTTGTTGACGTGTTGTTGATATGTGTGTAATCATTTCACTCCAAGCTGGTGGTTTTCATCAGCCTTTCACCTCAATGTGTGAATTTATCATGCACGTTTGAGTAAAACAAGAGATGCAAATTTTTTAACACCTCATCAGATTTCATTGCCCCTTGATGAAAATGATAATTCCAATACAACCGATTTATTATATTCCACGTGGTTTCCTTGGGCTTTTAGATTAATAATGTCATTTTTTAAAAGCAGTTTTACTGTATGACAGCCTCATCATGTACAGTATTAAAGTCAAATGATGGAAGTTGAATATTGATAGTACATTATCACAACAATCATCGCCTACTGTAGCCTCTCCCCAGTCTGATCTTCCCTTGCTCCTGTTCTCCAATGCAGCCACTGTCATGAAACACTCACCTTACCCAGAAAACTCCGTCTGATCACTGCTATTTATATGGGTGCATGCATTGAATTTGAATGCAAGGTCAGTTTGTAGAAAGTGTGAGGTTGTCTTTTGGAAATTGATTTTTATTAGCTGTGAGAAAAAGTATATGGTAAAGTCTCAATGGTGACCAGAATTTTAGTGTGTAGAATATAGGTTAATGATTCCTTTAGATATAGTTCTCCCTTAGCATCGTTTTTCATAATTACCAGATAGCCATTTTTAAATTTCAAGAATATATTTATTCCATCCATCTGGAATAATAAGGTTAACAGAAAACATGAAAAATTTCTCCTTACTAAGATTTTCATAAAAATGAATTACAACTATTAGATCTTTGTCATGCGCTTGCTGTCAGAGCGAGACCACTATTTTTAAGAACCTTATTGATGAATGTAGTACTGCTTCCTTGGATATAATGCAACTTAATTTAAGTGAAATAAGTTAGAAAGTGTTATTTTCTCATTGCATCAGGCGGAGCAAACAAAAGAACAACAGAAACAGGAGAGCAAAGTTCAAAGGCTTATGAAGAAAACATCGAAAGAGGTGAACAAGTTACGAGAACAGAGTCAAAAAGAGCCCCTAGAGATGCAATCATTCTGGTGAGTTATAACTAGCAGTGGGAATCATTTCACCTGCTGTATTGAACAGTGGGGTTTTCCTTTTTTTAGATTAATTGCTTTCTTTTCTGCTCCCATATCTTTCCAGGCAACACCTCATCTAGCACTGAAGTTTTGTATTAGTGCTTAAGAGTTGAAGAAGTGTGATTCAGTGGCTAAGTTCCCATTTTTGTTTTTGGTTTTCCCCTCCATCCTCAAGTAGTGCCAAGCCATGCTTGGTGTGTTTTTCATAACTGCCCAGCAAGGGTTAATAGCTCATAGTTAAATTGTCGGGACAACAACCTGCTCCTCTTAATCCTCTGGAGACATCCGTTTAAATCAACGTTTCGGGCATAAGCCCTTCATCATGAAACGTTGATTCTTCTGCTCCTCGGATGCTGCCTGACCTGCTATGCTTTTCCATCACTACACTCTCAACTCTGAGCTCCAACATCTGCAGTCCTCACTTTCTATTTGTTTAAATGCTGCCTGTTTTCTTTAATCTTTCAAACTCTGCTATACTTTGGACAGTTGCTATTCCTAACTAGTTACATCTACGTTTGCAATTTGCATAAAAATATCAAATGTGTTACCGAACAGACCAGCACAAAGTATTTTTCATAAATAGCCAATATTTTTGATTGTGAATTATCCATGTTCTTACAGGGAGAAGATGGCATTTTTCACAAGAGGAAGGGGAGGTATCCTTCCATTACCAGCTGATGATGTATGATCAGCACAAAGCCTTTTAATTATTTGCAGTATAGTCTCTTACTGCTGATTTTTTTAACATGGTTTAACTGAAGTTACATATTGTGATGGTACAGATATATTTTGTAAATTTAGAGAACTGTTTTTGTAGTCACTGCATTGTTCGAATGTATTAAAACCTACACTTCACTATTTGTCGAACTCTTGTAGAGGCAGTGTAGCATAGATTAATGTTAAACTAATTTGTACAGTTTATATTTCAAAGTTTGTAAAAAAACCAAAAAAAGACATCCAAGAACAAAATCTGTTGAAAATACTTTCAAAAAGAAATGTTGCTTTCAGTTTATTGTACAGTAAATAGTTTTATAAATGTTAAGCTGCAATAGATGAGGCACTAATTAGAAACTGTGATTAAATAACATTCAGTATTGTTTGTGATGTCATTGTCTTGAGGTACATCAACGGAAGCTCTACATTCTTCTGTCAAGATAGTCTGTTATCTAATATTGTAAACAAAGCCCCCTTCATTTTCTCCAGTATATATTTATAAAAGTTAGGTAAATTTACTTCTGGAAATAATGTTATGTAGTTTTTAAACAATGTGTATTGTATTTGTGTGCAAGTTGAATGATCTTTATTTAAGGGAAAAATCTAGTTTTGACACTGAATGATCAATTTTAGGACCAAGTAAATGACGGTTTCTGTTTTTGTAACTAGCTCCGATTACTTTGCATTCTTCTTGCTGAAGCTGGGAAGAATTGGAAAGTCTTAACAATGTTTATTCTTGTGAAAGAGCCAATTCCAGCTTGAATGGCATCAGGTACCTCTCCTGCACTTAGGGTAATGCTATGTGCCAACAGCCATTGGTTATAGGTACAGAAAATTCTGGCATTAATAAACTTTTTTGAGTAATGCTGCTAATAATATTATGTTTGTTAAAATTAAAATGATGCAGATTTATTATGGATTTTTTGTTTGAGCTGATCAGGAAGTGATGCTCACAGAGCACAGGATAGCTCAGAAACAAAGGAAATTGCTGAAGAAACACATTTTGTTGAAGCTTCTAGTTTTGCACTGATTATTTCTAAGAATTTACAAAAAATACCATTCAGTAGCAACATAAGCTGCCTCAAGCCAAAATGACATTCTGCACACCACATAAATGAGTAAAATGATATGAGCTTCTGTACCATTGCAATGCTAGAAATGTAAACAAATGACAGGTGAATCATAACAGGCAGTATATTCCTTCAGCTACCACAACGTGAAAGGTACTGACTTATAACTAACCAGTCTGCATTTGCAAACTTTATAGCAGTATCCAACTTTGGATGTGATTCCATGATTTTGGACAACATTTGCTACATCAATCTGAGTATGCAAAAAAATTATGATGCCAACCAAGTTGAGATGATCAGCCAGGCTCAAGATGTGGCACAGTTACATGTCATGAAAGTTACATTTATTGATGAACGGGGCCCTGTTCTTTACAGACGGAAAGAATATATACGCTCACTGCCTCTGTCTCAATTAAACAAAATAGGTGATAGGCATTTTCAGGCAATTCCCTCACAAATCAGTTATCCTGGCCTGTTTAAAATTTGAACAATGGTTGGCAATTAACTATCAGTCATCATTAACTTCATTGATATGCCTTTACCAATCAGAATCTACTGATAACCAATCAGCACACTTCACATAAAGTATAAATGTTATGTTCCCTTATTTTGTAAATTGACTTGATGCATTCAAGGTGACAATCTTTACCAATATTCAAGTTCTGTACTACCAAATATTTAAACAATGGAAAGTAAGGCAGCAAGTAAACTATGCATAATGCATTTGTGAGTTCAGCTTAACAGTCTGATCTGATTTGATTTGTATGATTTTATTACTGACACATGTACCAAGATACAGTGAAAAGCATTGTCTTACATGCTTTACAGCACGATCATGCTGTACAAGTGCATCAGGATAACAGAACAGAGTGCAGCATACAATGCTACAGCTGCTGAGAAGGTGCAGAGAGACAGATCAACATTAACATGGGAGCATGGCTAACAGAAAATTCAATCCCTTGTATGCATGATGTTCTATCCTTATCAAACGTTCTATCCTTATCAAGCATTCTATCCTTGTCAATTTCACACCACATTATCATTATTTAACTTATATCCTATTCTGGAGCAACTAACTCTGGAAGCTATGGTGTGAGGGAATAATGCATGTTGTGCCTCTATGTAAGTGGGAGATGCTGATGAGTCTTTCAGAGTGAGGGTTTCTCTTGAGAATGAGAGAAGGGGGAGGTGGTGACTGAAATAACTCCATGAAGGCTGATATGCAGTGACCAAGTCACCCTTTATTTACACCTGCATAGTACATGATGCTGACCCAGCTAGCTCAGAGCTGGCTCCTAGAATGAACATAACCCCTGACACTCCTGTTTTTTTTTCTTTCTCTCCACACTATCGGCTAACTGCGGTAGTGCTTATTTATTCCCCTACACCCATGTTGTGTGTGTGCAGGTGTAAACACTCCTTTTTATTTTTTTTTTACATTCAGGTAACCTTTACTGTGACCCAAGTTTGTTACAGCTTCAGATCCCCCCAGCAAAAAGGCAGAGAAAGAGTAGTTGATTTTGTTTTTAAACAGTTCAAGATCAAAGCGCATACACTCCTGCCCTGTCCCACCCACCACCTCACTTCCTTAACTATTGGTCAGTACAGAGTTGTCCCTTTGTAATTGGAACACTCCTTTTTATATCTGTCAGACAGGACTCCCTGATTGGACCAGGTTAACAGCCCCAATCAGGGAACTCCAACTCCATGAGATCCAACTGGCTGACCTCATTCCAATCACCGCTGGTTGTTGGGCTGAAGGTTTTTCATGTCCCTAGTATCTGACTCAACCACATATCCCTTTCAAAACTGCCTGGACCCCTCCTTCCTTCCTTCACCCCAGGCTATTACCTGTGCACAGAAACAAAATAAAACAGAGTGAAATGGCATACCAGAAGCTTAAGCCAGAGAACAAGCAACAAAATTCCAGTATGTCCAGGACATTTGGTCATCTGTCACATTCCCAAATGGTTATTTGGACTTGTACACTCTTAATTTATTATTCACAGAATAATACCCATATTGATTGACCATCCCCAATTGCTCTTGGGAAGATGTTGGTAAGTTGCCTTTTTGAACCACTGCAAGTCCATATGATACAGGTGCACTTCTAGTGCTCCTAGAGAGTTCTAGAACTTTGTTTGTGAATTTACTGACCTCATTCGCCAAACTTTGTCTGATTAAGGGATTTCAAACTGAACTTACTTATAGCACCAGATTCCATAAATGTTTAGAACTGAAGATACTGGCCTACATTGTAACAATGTTGAATAAATTGCTGCTTGATTTGCTAAGGATCTGACTGCTGAAGCCCTCAAATGTTTGCAATGCACACTTAGTAGTGCTGCAATGGTGTCATGCATGCACAGACCCCAACAGATGATGTCATTTTGTTTGGTGGTATTATGTCATCAGCGCTGGGCATGCACGTCACAAACCAATGACTTCATTACACTATGCAGTGTGACATCACTAGCACTGTGCATATGCACAATGGAAAACATGCTGATTCACCTGAAAATAGAATGCTGCACTATTGTGGGATTCAAAATAATTGCTTTAAGTAGAGAATGTTATGATGTACACACGAAGAAAAAAGTGCAGGCAAATGAGAGTGCAGTTGAAATTGATAACATCAGAAGTCACACGACACCAGGTTATAGTCCAACACGTTTATTTGAAATCACAAGCTTTCAGAGTGAAGACCCTTCATCAGGTGAAGGGCCACACTCTGAAAGCTTGTGACTTTGTATAAAGCCGTTGGACTATAACCTAGTTTTTTGTGACTTCTGACTTTGTCCACCCCAGTCCAACACCGGTACCTCCACATCATGAAATTGATAATGATGGCAGTTTCAAGCCTCTTTCTACATCCGAAACATTTTATTCAGTTTTAGTTGAGAGATGCATAATTTTTGTAACTTCTTTTATGCTGTTTTAAAGTATTGATTAAATATTAATTGATTATTCATTCCTTTTGACCTTCCTTGTTCCCTGATGGATATGACTGAACAATTCTGTGCTTCTTTTGGAAAACGGAAGATTGAGACCTTTGATGAACTCACCTCAAAATTGGAGATCTTTTAGCAGGCAGAAGAGAGTTTGCGATGGAGTGTAACACTTTTAACACATCTCCAATATCACTGACCTTGGTGCCTTCAAGGCTTTCATCCATCGATATCTCAGTAACCACCTCCCCTTCACCCAGTCTGTTCCCCTCCTGGTAACAGACCCCTCACCCAGTCTGTTCCCCTCCATGCCCCTCTAGTAACAGCCATGATTTGGAGATGCCAGTGTTGGACTGGGGTGTACAAAGTTAAAAAGCACTCAACACCAGGTGGTAGTCCAACAGATTTATTTGGAAGCACTAGCTTTCGGAGCACTGCTCCTTCATAAGATTGTAAGACACTTTTGCTGTAAGTTGTGTCTTACAAACTTATTCTCCACAGCCACCTGATGAAGGAGTAGCGCTCTGAAAGCTAGGGCTTCCAAATAAACCTGGTGGACTATTAACTGGTGTTGTGTGATTTTTAAATCAAGTAACACTCCTGGATCCAATATGTCACAACAGTGCAGTAAAGCTTGACTCTAATTCCCACCTGCCACCCTCATCAGGATTTAACCCATTTAAGTATGCTGATTTGATGCCAACTTTTCTTAACTGGCAGCCCATTTCACAAAGAGTGCAAGTAGAGTTTCAGAGGAAAGTTAACGTGCATGCTGAGTGATGTTAGCATTTCCATATTTGTACCAAATTCTCACATTACAACATTGCTTTCTAATCCATTAATTTTACTATGTTTGAGCATTGAAACTTTAACGTTAGTAACTAATAATTTCCTGACAATAGGAAGCCTAAAACTCAATCCAAATACACCATTAACTGCCTCATTTATAACATCACTCAAAAGCACAAATCCCAAGATGATGTTATATTTTGTACTCATTGCTGTGCACAACATTTGAAAATCTGCACCAATTGTATTAAACAGTGTGTGGTTTTGACACTTACTGAATTGGACTAAGCATAAGGAAAAAGCAGTTTATGCAAAATGATGACTAATACATCTTATGGCTGTTGGCACTAGTGTTCACGGTGCAATACGGGTCAAACAGATTTCCTGAATTACTCATTTTAATTGCAGCATCTATATCATTCCAACTGATTACCTAATGAATTCATATTTTAATTGTGACGTCGTTGAATATAAGTAGCCAATTCTAAATTATGCAAATTTTACTTTGTCAAAAAAGTTCTAATTTACAATAGATAAAGAATTTGTGTCAATTCAGAAAGGTAGAAACAGTGATAAGACTACTGAAGAAGGGTAATATTGGACTTGAAATGTTAATGCTTTCTCTCTCCACAAATGCTATCAGACCTGCTGATTTTATCTAGCTCATTCTGTTTTTATACATGATAAAACCACGTTTGTATAACGACTTTATTGGTGTGCTTTCATGTCAGAGTTTGCACCAAAGAGAGGTACTTGCTGCCATTGTGGGACAGTAATCCCATATTAATACAGGAAGAGAGCTTTCCATAAAAGTAGTTGTGTTTTTGTAGTCTGTTATTCAATTTATTTTCCAAGTTAGTTTGTGATCATTGAAGTTTAATTCTGTTTTTTTCTTTAAGTGATGGTATGATGAAGTTATTAAGGAGAACGCAACCATTTTTTTCCAAAACAAAGGTGTTAAATTTCGACAGTTTACTTCTGTTTTGGACTATATGTTCTGTTTCCACAAAACAGTGATATGCTCACACCAAAAAGGAATCTCCATCCTTTTTGCTTTCACAGTGCGTGTTTTGGACTGACTGATTTACTTCCAAATTAAGACCAAACGCAAACATTTCTAGAGATTTCAATGAGCCCAAGTCCTTAATAAAACAAAACGCTATACAGTTTTAAATATGTAACTGATCATTCATTTTCTTAAAAGTTGACTAAATATCCTGTGTAACAGCTGTTAAAACTTGGGGATTTTATTGACCTTAACTATGTTTTTCCCCCCCTGTCTAAACTTAGTGTGTCATAATTAGAACCTTTTTGCTACTTTGGGAGTCAGACTGAATAGTTTATCTCGATTAATCTATAGAATGAGTACCTCAGTTTTCTTTTTGCTGGCCTATTAAATGAAAAATTCAAATTGATGTTGTGTTCTAAGTTCTTGTTCAGGTCAATGAAAATAGATTGAAGCATATCTTAATGCCACAAATTGATATTTTGTCCAATGTGTTCAAAATTTCATGCAAACATTTACGTTTCCAACAAAGGTGAAGCATTTTACTTGAATTTAAAAGAGAGGGAAAGAGGTTTTTTTTTAAAAAATAAGGTTGACACAATGTATGTGTTTTTAAATTTATACAAATATATTGAAACTGTACTTGTTTATTACTAACTTTGGAACAATTTGAGACTGCTTAGCTGAATAGTGGCACAATAAAGCAAAGAAATATGTGATTACATTATTTACATGTCGATGAGACATGTCAGTGCTATAAAAATAGCTGGATGGACAGTTAGTTGATGAGGTAAGAAATTACTAAAACAAAATCACAGCTTTGTTATAAATTAGCATCCATTCCATACACAATTATTTCTGCTTCATTATAAATGTATATGTAATGCAATATATTGTGGAAAGAATTAAACAATTGATCAGTTTTCTTTCATATGTTCCACATCAAATCAGAAATTACAAGGATTTGAATTCCCTTTGTAAGGAGGAATCTCAAATATTAAGAATCATGACCAACATTCTTCCCTATTTATCTGCTATCATTTATAGTTGAATGTTTTTCTTCTAAATTGCTTAGCACAGCATGACCCTGTAGATTCTACAGGGTTTAATCAAAAGTCTCAGTCATGCCAGCAATTTTCCATGTTAGTGTGGCAGACGGTAGTCTGTAGGATTTACTACATCGATTTTCATATTATTCTATAATCTTAGATAATTTCACACCTGTTAATTTTTGACCATTGTGTGAGACAATGGATTTCTGCATGGGACAGCATATGTGTGCAAATCGAGGCACTTGCAAAGATTTGTGTTTGTGAGTTGTCAAAATTTATCACCTTTTTTAGAAAAATATTTCCAGTTCTCTCATAATTAAAATATTAAAGGCTGCTATTTTATATTTGTGTCACTTAGCTTTCTGATAATATGCACAATAATATTAACAATAGTCAATCACATTCTTGATTTTCATAGTGGTTATTTGTTAGTTCTTATTTATTGTCCAATATGTGAATTTGATTGGAATTTGATTTTCTTAATGTATGAAGTGGGGCAGAAGGGACTCGATCGAATTTTATAGTAATTATTTGTTTCATTATATGCTGGCAGTTACAGTTAAAACCACGCAATCAGTTGATAACAGGAAGAAAAGTTTCATAGTGAAAGCACAATTTCCGGTTGGCTGAGGTTGAAAAGAAAAATAGTATCCTAAAATAATTTTCATTATTTGACTTCAGAATTCAGTTGAGAATGTTAAATACTAAAATAGATTGTTAAGTTTCATTTCCTGTTTGTCAGTTCAATACAGTTTGTGTTGTTCTGTGGAAAATCCTTTTCGAACCATTTGTTTGCTGTCATGATTGTACAAAGCAAATGAAAAATGTGGAGAAGAATGGAAGATTTTTTTTTAGTTCTGAAGAGGTCACTGGATCCAAAACACAAATTCTTTTCCCTCCACAGATGCTATCAAACCTGCTGAGTTTGTCCAGTAATTTCAGTTTGTGTTTCAGACGCCCGGCATCCACAGTTTATTGTTTTATTGTGCCTTTCTCCTTCATGTGTTTGTCCAGCATCATCATAAATGCATTTTTGCTATTCATTTCAACTGCTAGTGGGGTTTCATTATAACCACGATGACCAGAATCCACACTGATTTTCTTTTGGACCCATTAAACAATTTTTGTACTGTTAATTGGAGGATTCTTGGTCAGAATAATGGGGTACATTGTGCTCTTTAATGCTGTGCAATCTTAAATATTAATTTTAGTCATTGTAAAAAGTGGACTAGAAATGTAAATTTGATATTCTTGCATTTGTCCTGATGAGTGCAAGACAAAAACTTCAACAATATCTCTCTCTTCACAGATAGCGGAGCAATAAACTGGACATATTTAACATTTATTATAATACACATTAGAGCTCCACTAGGTTGTCAGCTCTAACTAGCAGCATCGAGGAGCTTCAGCAAAATCGACGTTTCGGGCAAAAGCCCTTCATCAGGAATAAGTGGGCTTTTGCCCGAAACGTCAATTTTGCTGAAGCTCCTCGATGCTGCTAGTTAGAGCTGACAACCTAGTGGAGCTCTAATTTGCTGAAGCTCCTCGATGTGCCTGAATTGCTGTGCTCTTCCAGATTGATCCAGAATCTGGTTTCCAGCATCTGCAGTCATTGTTTTTACCTTGTCAGCTCTAACTGTCAATACGAGAAGATAGTAAGGCTTAATTCTGAATTCAGCACATTACTTCAATTTCACATACACATAATCTGCCTCGAAATGACTGGAAAACGTCTTTTTTATCTTCAGTTACTCAGTGATCAGTTTTCATGAAATATTGGTCCATAAATTGTGGGGAAATCATTTCACTTACACAGCCTAAACTTTCTCCCTTATTCATTCTCTTTTCTACATGTCTCAAATCTTGTTGCATCCTGTAACAATGAACCTCCTGCCTAATATTGTTCAATTTGCACTGGGATGTAATTGAGATGTAACTACTTCCTCCACAAATAAATCGAGACATCTTTGTGACCTAAGTGTTGAGTTGATTTCCACCAATTTTTCAGGTCTTTTTACTTTGTGTGCATGTGACAGCACAAAAGAAAAGTACCTGTTCCAACGTTGGGGCATAAATGTAACACCAGCAGATTACCTGTTCTTATGAACATATCGTTGTGCTATTTCACTTTACACCAAGGCAAAGAGGCAATGTTATTGAAAAATATACTGGTATGTAGCAATAACACACCCTTTTAAACAATCCTGCTTTCACATTTTTCCACCAGTAATACTTTATGTAGAACTATATTTGGTTGAATAGTCAAGTTTTAAAAGTACAAGTTTGAGCTTTAAGTGTTACTATTTTAAAAAATTTACACCTTGGCTTAAAGAGATCTTACTCAAAAGTGACCTAGGAATCTCACCAATGATGAAATATGTTGTGATGTATCACTCTAATTGTAGCATTATAGAGTAAATTTTATTGTGAATAGTGGAACACATTCCAAGTGGCTGTTGCCTGAAATACTGGATCACATTTCCATTACAACATTTCCTTACTCTGATGTATCAGAAAGCAATTTCCAGGGGAAAAAAACGAGACTGTAAATTCAGCTATGATTTCTAACAAGACAAGCTTGCATTTCTGTTGCTGTATGACTGGTTATATCTATCATCACCAAATGAAGATCCTTATCATATATAGTTGCTCTTCCTTTGGTGAAGATCATTGCGTTAAAATTGAGGTGAATTTTTTTTGGCAGCTGTTTCCGGTCATAATGAAGAAGTTCCCTTCATCTGTTTCTTTTCTTACCTTTTAGAACCTCAACTTGTTTCAGATAAAGTTTTTGGTCAGGAATTTTAGTATTCATACTGCACAAAGTTCACATGTTCATGTACCACATGGGTTGTGTAAAGAATATGAACTTTGACCTAATTTATCTTGTTTACAATCCTTCAAAGAATATGGTGACCATATTTTGACATTTTTCTTGTTTGTCCTAACACCAGTCCATAACTTGATTCATAAAATGCAGGTTTATTGATTTATAGAAATTCCTTCTTATGGAATAAGACATGAATCCTCATTTTCTGATGCATAATTTCAGAGCTGTCTTTGTGTACGGCTTTAATGTTAGAGTCGTGGTTTGTTATCATATTGCAGTTGTAACATTCATCTATCTTCTCATCTACAAGGCCTGATAGTAGTGAACATGCCACACAACCAGGATTGAATGACCAGCATTTTAATCATGATCAGATCTTTAGATCTGTAAATGTGTCTAGCTTACCTTACTTGTATATGATGGATTTGGATGCTTTCTGGTGTTTTAAACCTTGTTCTTCATCAGTTCTTTCATTTTTAAATAAATACTTATTTTAGAAAAAAAAAATGGAATGAGTGATCTATTTTTTGAAACTTAAGCAAAGCCTGTTAGAACGTTGATCCAATCACAACAAAGGAAGTGTGATATATTTCCAAGTCAGAATGGTATGTGTTTTTTTTTCCTGTCAGTCTATTGCTTTTGTCCTAATAGATAATAGAGATCCCCAGGTTTATCAGAATTTGCCAAGTAAGGCTTGATGGGTTTCTGCAGCACAATTGTAGATGGGCTACTCTGCAAACAAGGTGTATTGGTGGTGAAGTGAATTCATGTTTCAGTGGATATGGTGCTGATCAAGCAGGCTGCTTTGTTTTAGACGATGTTGAGCTTCTTGACTTGTGCCTTGTAAATGGAGAAAGAATTGTGTAGGTACGTGGCCATACAGCAATCAGAAATGTCCATGTAGAGAACAAATTGACTTTGTAACAGTAACAGTATGCTATTTGACCACGTATCAATCTTAGAAATTGTGCAGTGCAAGAACTTGGCTGTATGCAGCAAACAGAAGTTAGAACATTGGTCAGAAAGTGAGTCATTCTCCACAATCTGACATGCTTTTATAGTCACAATGTTCATACAGCTAGTTTGATTAGATTTCTGGCAATTTATAACCCATTGAGAGTTGATTGTGGAAGAATTGGTGATGATAATGTTGTTGAATGCTAAGGGGAAGTATTTGACTTTCATTTAAGATGGTCATGCCTGGTACTTAAGTTATATGTGTTGTTTGCCACAGATTAAGTCAAATATGCCTGTGGTCCAGGCTGTATTCAGAATGGATTATATTATTGTCTAAGAGGTTACAAATGGAACTGAATACTGCAATCATCAGCAAACATTCCTCCTCTGAGCACATATTGGAGGAGAAACCATTGCTGAAGCAACCGAGCATGGTCACTCTTAGGATACTGACCGAAGGAACCAATCTGGATGAAACAATTGGCAACTTATAACTACAACATTTGTGAGTCCAGTCAGCATTGAGATTTCCTCCAATTCCCACTTCAGACTAAAGAATCTTAGTAACATTGTTTGGACCAAAACTGGAATGAGAACAAGTATACCATTTTGGATACTTGTGGGGGGGATGACTTACCAGGGGTAAGTAACGGGGCTCAGGTCTCTGGCACGGAGCCTGTCCCCGTTACTCAGAAGGGAAGGGTGAAGAAGAGCAGAGCAGTAGTAATTGGGGACTCGATAGTTCGGGGCACAGATAAGCGGTTTTGTGGGAACGAGAGAGACTCACGTTTGGTATGTTGCCTCCCAGGTGCAAGGGTACGTGATGTCTCTGATCGTGTTTTCCGGGTCCTGGAGGGGGAGGGGGAGCAGCCCGAAGTCGTGGTCCATATTGGCACCAACGACATAGGTAGGAGGAGTGCCGAGGATGTTAGACAGGCTTTCAGGGAGCTAGGTTGGAAGCTCAGAGTTAGAACGAACAGAGTTGTTGTCTCTGGTTTGTTACCCGTGCCACGTGATAGAGATTCGAGGAATAGGGAAAGAGAACACTTAAATGCGTGGCTACAGGGATGGTGCAGGAGGGAGGGATTCCGGTTTTTGGATAACTGGGGTTCTTTCTGGGGACGGTGGGACCTCTATAAACAGGATGGTCTACACCTGAACCTGAGGGGCACCAGTATCCTTGGGGGGAGGTTTGCTAGTGCTCTTGGGGGGGGGTTTAAACTAACTCTGCAGGGGCATGGGAACCCAGATTGTAGCTTCAGGGTGCAGGGCCTGGAGTGTAGGGAGGTTAGGAACATGGCATCAATTTCAAAGGAGGGTGCCTGTAAACAGGAAAGTGGCTTGAAGTGTGTATACTTCAATGCAAGAAGTATACGAAATAAGGTAGGTGAACTTGCAGCGTGGGTTGGTACCTGGGACTTCGATGTTGTGGCTATTACGGAGACATGGCTAGAACAGGGACAGGATTGGCTGTTGCAGGTTCCAGGATTTAAATGTTTTAGTAGGGTCAGAGGTGGGGGTAAAAGAGGGGGAGGTGTGGCATTGCTTGTCAAAGATAGTATTACAGTGGTGGAAAGGACGATGGATGAGGACTTGCCATCTGAGGTAGTTTGGGCTGAGGTTAGGAATAGGAAAGGTGAGGTCACCCTGTTAGGAGTCTTTTACAGGCCTCCTAATAGTCCTAGAATCATTGAAGAAAGGATAGGGAAGGTGATTCAGGAGATGAGTGACGGTAATAGGGTGGTTGTTATGGGGGACTTTAACTTTCCTGATATTGATTGGGAAAGCTATAGCTCAAGTTCGTTAGATGGGTCAGTGTTTGTTCAATGTGTGCAGGAGAGTTTCCTGACACAATATGTAGACAGGCCAACAAGAGGTGAGGCCATACTGGATTTGGTTCTGGGTAACGAACCAGGCCAGGTGTTAGAATTAGAGGTAGGTGAGCACTTTGGGGATAGTGACCATAATTCGGTGATTTTTACTCTCGTGATGGAGAGGGATAAGTGTGTACTACAGGGCAAGAGTTATAGCTGGGGTCAGGGAAATTATGATGCGGTGAGGCATGACTTAGGATGTGTGGCTTGGAAAAGTAGACTCCAAGGCAAGAGTGTAAATGATATGTGGAGCTTGTTCAAGGAGCAACTATTGAGTGTCCTTGATAATTATGTACCTGTCAGGCAGGGAGGAAAGGGTCGTGCGAGGGAGCCGTGGTTTAATAAGGAATTGGAATCCCTTGTTAAATGGAAGAGGGCGGCCTATCTCAAGATGAGACGTGAAGGTTCAATTGGGGCGATTGAGAGTTATAGGTAGCCAGGAAGGACCTGAAGAGAGAGCTAAGAGCAGCAAGGAGGGGACATGAAAGGTCCTTAGTCGGTAGGATTAGGGAAAACCCTAA